>NC_082693.1:66217200-66525629 GCF_949987515.2 Delphinus delphis
ATCTTATTGGCTCTGCTCTAATCACATTGATCATTTTGAGCTACATCAAGGAGAATGAGGCTTCCAACATGGGTACCCTGTTTTCTTCCACAAAGTTCAAAGTACATTACAGTCTCCCTTTTAGTTGTTCCTCTTTTGATCCGGCTGTCGTAGCTTGGGTTCTTTCTTCTTTTGCTTGGATTCTTGCTTTTGCCAGCATGCTTCTTTCTTTTCTAGGCAGCCCAGTATTTCCATCTCAAGTCATTTCCAGCTCGCCTATTGTGTACTTAACTCAAGATCTGAATGAATCATGATCATTATGAACATAATACCTGAATAATGCATTAAAAAGAGAAATATTTAGAAGTCTATTTAATTCTCCAGGGGAGTAAGAAATTGAGAAAATGGGCTAAGTATTTCTGTTAATAAAGGGAAGAAAAATCAAGTATGATGGCTCATTGACTAGTGGGAGTCCTTGAGTTTATTCCTCAATTTTTTACTCTCTGGCAGTGTTACAGGGGGCAAGTCAGTGACTTGTCTGAACCTGGGCTTGCTCATTTATGGAGAGGACAGTAATTCCTGATCTCATAGGGTTGTCATGAGCATGAAATCCAGTTCAGCTTCATACACTTTAATTTTCTGTCTAATCCGTCAGGTGCTCTGTTAGTGGAATGGCATGCAAATGGCGAAGCGTATGGATTCATGGAGGAAATGTCAGGTTTTTAGAACGATGGAAACTTCAAAACTGTTCCTGCGGAGTTTTGCATGTGTCTTCAGCATGGATAATGGTAGATGAAAAACGTCAAGCTGCCCAGGTTGTTGATCAGGAGGGAGTAGGCAGGAGGAAGTAGTGTGACTTAACGTGGGGTTCAAAGATGGACTTATAGTAGTCTGAAGATGGAAACTAGGGTGAGGGCCATGGTGCTCTAGCTGTTAGCTTCAGATCTTCTGGGGCCATGAGTTCTTTTGAGAAGAAAGTAGGCTCTGATTTTGAGGGTTACGTGGAGAGTGGCATCATACTGGCAGTAAAGTTATAGAGAATGGTAAAGCTATGTGGGATATAAATAGTATTTTGAAAAACTCCATAAAGATATTTAGGCATGAAGTAGATTATTATATCTTTTATTTTTTTAAATTTTAAAAAATTTTTGGCTGTGTTGGGTTTTCGTTGCTGCGCATGGGCTTTCTCTAGTTGCGGTGGGTGGGGGCTACTCTTCCTTGTGGTGTGCAGTCTTCTCACTGCAGTGGCTTCTCGTGTTGTGGAGCATGGGCTCTACGTGCGTGGGCTTCAGTAGTTGTGGCAGGCAGGTTCAGTAGTTGTGGCTCACAGGCTGTAGAGGGCAGGCTCAGTAGTTGTGGCACATGGGCTTAATTGCTCCACGGCACGTGGGATCTTCATGGACCAGGATTGAACCCATGTCCCCTGCATTGGCAGGTGGATTCTTAAATGCTGCAGCACCAGGGAAGTCCCTATTATATCTTCTTAAAAATTAAATTATGTGCAAAATATCATAGTAAGTTCTTTACATATTTCATTGCAGTTCATCCTCTCAATCCAATAAGGCAGTTATTATAAACATGGAAACAGGCTCTGTGAGGTTAAGTAATTTGCCTGAGGTCATTGGCCATTAAATGATGAGTGAGATTTGAAACCACACATGTCTGTCTCTGAAGCTCAGGCTCCTGACCCCCTCTATGAAAGCGTCGGAATACACGAGAGTTCGGGAGATCTGAAATTGAATCCTGTTTCTTCCCACTAACTGTGTTAGATTGCACAATTTACTCAAAGAAGTCTTTACTTTTTATTGCCCCATCTTGTTATTGCAGGGTACACAGAGATGCATTTGAGTGAATTCTGCTTTCAAAGCAGCTTTTTTTTGTGTGTCGTGGATCCCTTTGTCCATCTGTTGAAACCTATGGACTTCTTCCTAAAAAATTGTATTACTTGCATAAATTAAACATATAGAAGCCCCCAAATTGAAATATATTCATCAAAATACTAAAATAGCAAGTTATCGTATAGTGAAATATATCCTTCTTTATTAATCTATTTAATAACAAAACCAGGTGGTAGATCCATTAACTGCCGTAATATCAAAGTGGTGATGAGGGTAAATGATCTTTTGAGAAATTTGCAACAATTGTACTGTGATAGAAAAGCATCTGTGATTCCTACTGGTGATGAAATCACTGCCATGGTTAGTTGCCTTTATTCAGAATTAAAGGCATTGCTAAGTTTCTTTACGACTAGTGAAAGCTAAGATGTACTTCTTTTTTCCATCCAAGTTCATGGGCTCCTTAAATTCTCTTTGTGCATTCCAAGATGAGAACAGGATAAGAAGACACTTATTAAGGTCCTGTGAGGAAACATGGCAGAAGAGAAGGATCATCAGCAGTATTGAGAGCTCTAAGATTTCTTGGGCTTTCATCTCTCTAAACCTGGAAGAGTTTGGCTGGAGTCAGTAGCCTGAAGCCTGGGAAGGGACATGGAAATTCACAACCAGAATCCACCATCAACTTCCATTAAAACCCCTAAGCTTGGATATGGGGAGGGGGAAGGGTGAGCTGTGTCAAAGCGAGAGAGAGGCATGGACATATATACACTACCAAACGTAAGGTAGATAGCTAGTGGGAAGCAGCCACAGAGCACAGGGATATCAGCTCAGTGCTTTGTGACCGCCTGGAGGGGTGGGATAGGGAGGGTGGGAGGGAGGGAGACGCAAGAGGGAAGAGATATGGGAACATATGTATATGTATAACTGATTCACTTTGTTATAAAGCAGAAACTGACACACCACTGTAAAGCAATTATACCCCAATAAAGATGTTAAAAAAAAAAACAACCTAAACTTGTAGTTATCCAATACGGGATCATATAGGCTAACAAAATGTTGAGATTTTGTTTTGTCTTGGGTTTTGATCAATAATTACATAAACTCAGGGGTCTTAGCACTGAGTAGCTTATGTTTGTCAGAAAATCTGATTGTTAGCTTTGATTTTTGGTTAAAATTGAAAGCTGCATTGTGAAAAGACAAAGTTAGGTGTAGAAACTATTTGAAAGCCAGGCCTTGGGTTGAGTGCAGGTGGATATACTTAAAGGGCCTGTGGAGAAAGTACTGGAAACTGCTGATTTGGATAACCTCTAATACCTCTTTTTAACTCTGATTCTTTCACCCAAATATCCTTGATATTTATGGCGTATTGAAATAAGTCTAGTTTTCCGTGGATTCTGATGAAAGACGTGAGAAAAATGAAAACAGATGGAGAACCTGAAAAGTAACTCTTGGTTGATTGACAGTTAATGTGGAGAATGCTTTAGAAAGGAAATGAAATGTTGTCTCCAGCAGATGGAAGTGTGTAAATTTTTCTTTCACTTTAGAGCTAGAATCACTGTGAGTGGTATTGTTTCAGAATCAGAAAAATAGAAAGAAAAATGGTATGGTTATCATCACAGGTAGGGGGAACAGAAAGGGTTCACATTGTTACTAAAGGCTCATGCCCAAAAGAAAAACCTCCCCTCAGAGATGTGGATCTTACCCCTTCTTCCTCTTTCTCCTCCAACATCCTTTGTCCTCAGGGAGCACGCATTACCTTTATCATCTTCCAT
Organism: Delphinus delphis; assembly: GCF_949987515.2. Lineage (NCBI taxonomy): Eukaryota > Metazoa > Chordata > Mammalia > Artiodactyla > Delphinidae > Delphinus > Delphinus delphis. The sequence goes on from NC_082693.1 coordinate 66,220,787, forward strand.
TTTCCCTCCTCCCTTCCTGTCCTTTCATACCCTTTTTCTCTTTCCTCTCCCCATTTCCTCTCGCTGCTTCTCCCTTTCCCACACACCTTCCTCTCTCCTCCATACTTTCCCCACCCCTACCCTTCACCAAAGTCAAGTGATGCTGAACTTGGGCTCAAGAAGAGCCACTTCACTGAGTTGATGGCACTGTGAGAGCTTCTTTTTGAGTATTACCTCATTCAGCTCCGGACAGAGAAGGTATCTCCAAATCATGCTTGGTGATTCATGCCCGGGCATCTGATTAACAAAGTGATACTTGAGCTGAGCTTTGGGAAAGGCACATGGCTGTCTCGGGGGTGCTGTGAACTGACTAGCTTGCCTGAAGCCCTAAGACTGTCTCACACATTGAGAAGACCGCAGGTTGTTCAGAACGACCAGTACCAAGGGCATATTTGGGAGATGGGCCAGGGATGGAAATACAGAAGTAGGTAGAAATCAGATTGTGATGGGCCCTAACGAGCTCAACTGAAAGCTGGGGGGGCCCTTGAAGGAGAGAGAGATGATCAGACTTGCATATTAAGAGAGAATCCTCTGACAGAAGCAGGATGGATTGGAGGAAAACACCACCGAAGGTAGAGGGAACAGGTAGGAAGCTTTTGCAGTAAATCAGGAAAAAAAAATTGAGAACTGTGACTAAAGCTCAGGGAATGAAATAAAGAGGCAAATTCAAGGGAGGGAAGAGGACTCTAGAACTTGCTGGCTGGATGTGAGAATGGGTAGGAAAGAATGAAAGAATTTGTGGAAGTTTCTGAAAACTGTCTGGATACTCAGAGTGTTCTCTGCATGAAGAGACTTAGGAGGAAAGCAGTTTTGAAGGGAGAGTTCATTTTTGGACATGTTGAATTTGAGGCTCTGCTGACATAGAATCTGTAGTAGACGCAAACCATAGTAGGGTATTAACTACTTTAAGTTAGCGTATTGTGCCTTTGACATGAGCCAGCCAGGGTTCTAAGCACTTTACGTGGATTATCTCATTTATTCCTTATAATAGCTCTGTGAGATACAGGTAAGATCATTGTGAGGAAAATGAGGCCTAGCAATGTTAAGTGATTTTACGTATTTAGAAAGTGATAGAATATTGTGTGATTCCATTCATGTGAAATGCCCAGAAAAGGCAAATGTCTATAGAAAAGAGAAAGTAGATTAGTGGCTTCTTGGGAGTGGGAATGGGATTAATGCAAATAAACATCAGGGATCTTAAGAAGATTGTGAAAATATTCTCAAACTGATTGATCGTGATGGCTGCCCCACTCAGTAAGTTTACTAAAAATCATTGAATTGTACCCTTGAAGTAGGTGAATTTTATGATATAAAGTAAAACTCAATAAAGCTGTAAAAGAAAGTGCTTGGAGTTGGGATCATTATAAATATTTTATTTTAGCTGTTGTTTTCACTGGACTGTAAGAGAAAAGCACCCTTAGATAAGGCATGTCAGAGTGCTTCAGAAACGGCGCCCTGAAAATTGTGCCTGGACTTTAAAAAAAAAAAAAAAGATGTTTTTGTCTTTTTTTTTTTTAATGCCAGTCCTTCAGCTGTTTGCTTGTTTAGGATCTGTGAAGCATTTTCCTGTTGCCTCTTGTGACTTGCTGTTTCTGGTCTCCTTTGGGGTAATGTGCAAGATGGCTAAGCTGGCTTCTGCCTCCCCCAGATTCGCCTGGACTTGCTCCCTTCCTTCTATATTCAAGATCTGTGTTAGGTACTAGGAATTAAAAAAAAAAAGAAAGAAAGAAAGAAAAAGAAGATAATTAAAATATTCTCATAACTGGCATTCTAAAATTAAATAATAAAAATGACTCCGTGGGACTGAGTCTTCCCTTAGAGAAACCAGGAAAGATCTCTACAGGATTGCTCCTGTTTATTGGTCTTGGTTTGTTTCTTGTCTCATGGGACTTGAACATAAGTAGGACACAACCTTGTTTAGAAAGTTCACATTCTGTTACCATCAATGCAAAGGGTGCCTCGTGACTCTATTAGTGAAGATACCTCTAAAGGATAATGACAACAAAAGCAATTACTTCCTCCTCTCCCCCTTGCCACTCCCTCCCATATCCGATCACATTATTATCCTTTAGTTTTATTTTTGTCATTATGAAATAGTGAAAATTAAATTATCCAATATTATGTAAAATTGAATAGAAGAGGGATACTAGGTGTTTTGGTTCTTTTGCTTTATTTCTTTTGGAAAACTCGGTGTGTAAATCATTTTTCTTTTTGTTGTTGTTGGTCAAATGAATCCAGTTTTGAATGCAATAGACTTTTCTGGTAAATCTTTGGCAAATCTGGTACATCTTTGGGCAAAATGTCAACTTTTCGTTATATTTTATTACACAGAATGTAAGTATTGTGTTCTAAGGAACAAGCTTTTACTTCTAATCATCTATTCTTATTTGCGCCATCAGAGAATGGCACAAATTGCTGGTGGTAGAATTAAAAATGATAATGGTGCTATTATCAGAATTAGTGGACGCTTGTCAAGTTTTAATGGTGCATTCATATTTGGATGCTTTGGAATATTTGGTAAATTGTTTCTGCGAGTGCCAGTTACCTGTGGGGACAGACATATGTCAGGTGCCTGGGTTTATCATTGAATCAAGTAGAGTGGTCTTTAAGGCTGTGCACCACAGTACCCTGTGTTGCATCATTCATTACGTAGAAAATGAGGAGGTTTATATGTAGGACCGAGACTTAGTTACTGAAATGCCCATGAGCCTTTTCTGCTTCTCATACAAGCATTGTTCTTTACACAATCTGTTGAGAAATTAACATATTCGTATTTAAAGCATCACAGATGTAAGGGTGGAAGATGAGAGGGTGATTTAGAATGCTGGGGTGTTTGTATCCATGAGGAATTTATCACCCCTACCCTGGTATGCCTGGAAGTTGAGGACCTTAAAGCAATTCAGTGATAAAATTCTTCACCACCTTGTGAACCTGCTCCCAAAGCAAATTTATTATCTGCTGATTTTACTCCTAAGAGTAATAGGTGAAGGGTAATTTTATATTATGTACTTTAAGAGACTTATCTTAGGCACCTAAATTGAGCAAATAAAAATCTGCTCTTTAAAAAATTAGAAACAATTGGAAAATCCAAAGCAGGAAATGAACAACACAAAACACTTTGAAATCTTCAAGGGACCTCTTTTAATTATCCAGAGGGCATTCATTCAGTAAATTGTTTAGCACTGACAATGTATCAGGCATTTTGTACATTTCTGAAGTTGTAAATTGGCAGCCTAGTTTTTTGGTTATTCTGAATTGTGTTACAAAAAAATAAAAAGCAAAGGAAAACAGAACAAAACAAAAAAACAGTAGGTAGCCAACATCTAAGAATTAGGACACTTTACTCCCCGGTTCATATTTACACCTTTCTTAATTTAAAAAAAAAAAATTAAAAAGAATTTGACAACTGCGTGCTCATATTCCTGCATGGAACCAATTATCAGGAGCAAAAGAGTGGCTGCACCCTCATTACCAGTTTTATAGATGAGACAATTTAAGGAACGCTGTTAGGCAGCATCCCCAAGGACACAAAATGGGTTGTTGTGGAGTTAGATTTCAAACTTCATATAATCCAGTTAAAAACCAAAAAAGCTCCTCTACTCTTTCATGTTGCAGAGTATTGTGGAAGTTGCAAAGCAAAGCAAGATAGAAACTAATATTCCCTACATGTGGCAGTGCTTTAAATATATCTGAGCTTTCCTAGTATATCCCAACAATAAACCTGTAAATCCAGGCCAATGTTTTAATTCCCAGGTTTCAGAACGGGGAACTCTGGAGGCTCAGGGCATAATTTACTTATGGTCACAAGTCTGCTAAGTGACCGTGTTGGATTAGAACCCTGGTCCCCTGGCCTCTGGTGCTGGAGCTCTTGGTACACAATGAAGGTCAAGAGTTGGCCAACAGTTTGAATATAAAGCCTGAACTCAGAAAATGTGTAATTCTTAAGTGTAGTATGAACCATATGGCAGTGCCATTTTGTCTATCAAGAATGGTCAAAGATCAGCAATTTCATGTGGTTTAGTGAGTACTTCTAAAGAGATCCACCTATTTATTGTGATTCTTTTTTTTTTTTTTTTGACTGCATTCAGTCTTTGTTGCTGCGCGCAGGCTTTCTCTAGTTGTGGTGAGCGGGGGCTACTCTTCATTGCAGTGAGTGCGTTTCTCATTGCGGTGGCTTCTCTTGTTGTGGAGCACCGGCTCTAGGCGCGTGGGCTTCAGTAGTTGCAGCATGTGGGCTCAGTAGTTGTGGCACATGGGGCTTCGTTGCTCCGTGGCATCTGGGATCTTCCTAGACCAGGGATCGAACCTGTGCCCCCTGCATTGGCAGGCGGATTCTTTTTTTTTTTTTTTTAACATCCTTATTGGAGTATAATTGCTTTACAATGGTGTGTTAGTTTCTGCTTTATAACAAAGTGAATCAGTTATACATATACATATGTTCCCATACCTCTTCCTTCTTGCATCTCCCTCCCTCCCACCCTCCCTATCCCACCCCTCTAGGTGGCCACAAACCACCGAGCTGATCTCCCTGTGCTATGCGGCTGCTTCCCACTAGCTATCTACCTTACGTTTGGTAGTGTATATATGTCCATGCCACTCTCTCACTTTGTCACAGCTTACCCTTCCCCCTCCCCATATCCTCAAGTCTATTCTCTAGTAGGTCTGTGTCTTTATTCCCATCTTACCCCTAGGTTCTTCATGACCTTTTTTTTTTTCTTAGATTCCATATATATGTGTTAGCATACGGTATTTATGTTTTTCTTTCTGACTTACTTCACTCTGTGTGACAGACTCTAGGTCCATCCACCTCACTACAAATAACTCAATTTCATTTCTTTTTATGGATGAGTAATATTCCATTGTATATATGTGCTACATCTTCTTTATCCATTCATCTGTTGATGGACACTTAGGTTGCTTCCATGGCCTGGCTATTGTAGATAGAGCTGCAATGAACATTTTGGTACATGACTCTTTTTGAATTATGGTTTTCTCAGGGTATATGCCCAGTAGTGGGATTTCTGGGTCGTATGGTAGTTCTATTTTTAGTTTTTTAAGGAACCTCCATACTGTTCTCCATAGTGGCTGTATCAATTTACATTCCCACCAACAGTGCAAGAGGGTTCCCTTTTCTCCACATCCTCTCCAGCATTTATTGTTTGTAGATTTTTTGATGATGGCCATTCTGACCGGTGTGAGATGATATCTCATTGTAGTTTTGATTGCCATTTCTCTAATGATTAATGATGTTGAGCATTCTTTCATGTGTTTGTTGACAGTCTGTATATCTTCTTTGGAGAAATGTCTATTTAGGTCTTCTGCCCATTTTTGGATTGGGTTGTTTGTTTTTTTGTTATTGAGCTTCATGAACTGCTTGTAAATTTTGGAGATTAATCCTTTGTCAGTTGCTTCATTTGCAAATATTTTCTCCCATTCTGAGGGTTGTCTTTTGGTCTTCTTTATGGTTTCCTTTACTGTGCAAAAGCTTTGAAGTTTCATTAGGTCCCATTTGTTTATTTTTGTTTTTATTTCGATTTCTCTAGGAGGTGGGTCAAAAAGGATCTTGCTGTGATTTATGTCATAGAGTGTTCTGCCTATGTTTTCCTCTAAGAGTTTGATAGTGTCTGGTCTTACATTTAGGTCTTTAATCCATTTTGAGTTTATTTTTGTGTATGGTGTTAGGCAGTGTTCTAATTTCATACTTGTACATGTAGCTGTCCAGTTTTCCCAGCACCACTTATTGAAGAGACTGTCTTTTCTCCACTGTATATTTTTGCCCCCTTTATCAAAGATAAGGTGACCATAAGTGTGTGGGTTTATCTCTGGGCTTTCTATCCTGTTCCATTGATCTATCTTTCTGTTTTTGTGCCATTACCATACTGTCTTGATTACTGTAGCTTTGTAGTATAATCTTAAGTCAGGGAGCCTGATTCCTCCCGCTCCGTTTTTCGTTCTCAAGATTGCTTTGGCTATTCGGGGTCTTTTGTGTTTCCATACAAACTGTGAAATTTTTTGTTCTCGTTCTGTGAAAAATGCCAGTGGTAGTTTGATAGGGATTGCATTGAGTCTGTAGATTGGCAGGTGGATTCTTAACTACTGCACCATGAGGGAAGTCCCTACCATGATTTTTGATATGTTTTCCTTTATGTTTATAGAGATTTAACCTTTCATAGGAAAATGGAAATAGGAAGTTTGGGGCAAGTTTATTAAGATGCAGTTCGAAGTTGTGGATCCAAATAAGCATACAGACTTAGGATTTAGACCTGCAAATACCGCATTCATACCCGTTCTGGATTCTGGCGAGTTTAATCCTGTTGATTACAAATAGGAAGCACCACTTTTCTATTTTGGCATATATATTCAGAATATTGCGTGCTTACTACATTTGGAGTGATATGGAGCTTACTATATTTCTGTGGCTTTTTGATGATTATATTTGAAATAAGCCTGAATCATAAGATACATTAACAAGATAAATAAACAAAGACTGCAAATGAATAAAATATTCATTTAAAAAGGTTTTACAACCATCTCTCTATTTTGCAGATAGTAGACATTCAGGAAATATATTTAAAGAATGAATGAAAATATCATGTAATACAGGTACAATTAACACTGGGTGAATGCTTTTTCCCTGCTTTATACCTAAATTACTCATGTAGTAGTTTTCTTTGGGTCTGATAGAGAGAACATGATTCTGTCTCTTTTAATTATGATGTCATAATGTAGGAGAAAGAGCACAGCTTTGGTGTCAGGTAACCTTGGGTAGTGTTCTGGTGCCATTGGTTTTCTAACTGTGTGACCACAGCAACTTATGCTTTCTCTTAGATTCTCATTTAACTGCATCATGGGAATAAAAACATCTGAATGTTAAGAAAGTTTGAGCTGAAGTGTGTAAGTTTCCCAGCAAATGGTACATGCTAGATAAATGGTAGTTTTTATTATTTTTGTGGTTTGTTGAAAAGATTTTTATGATGAAATTTCTATAATTAAAGTGATTTGAATTTTGAGGTACAATGATTAGTTTACCTGATCTCTAAAATTGCACACTTTCTGCTCTGTTTTCTTGTTGTTTTTTTTTTTGGCAATAGCTTTATTGAAATTTAATTTACATATCATACAATTCACCCATTTAAATTGTACAAGTCAGTGTTTTTCCCATTTCTGTATTTTTAATAAAAATTGTATATATTTTAGGTGTATAATATGATGCCTTGATATATACATACATAGTGAAATGATTACTATAGTCAAGCCCACTAACATATCTCCTCACATATTACCATTTTTGTGTGTGATGAGTGCACTTGAAATCTACTCTCAGCATTTTTCCAGTGTTCAGTACAGTAGTAAGTATAGTCATTATGCCTGTACATTTGATATCTACACTTATTTGTTCTACGTAACTGCAACTTTGTACCCTTTGACCAATAAATCCCCATTCTCCCCACTACCGCAGCCCCTGGTAACCACTAATCTACTTTCTGTGTCTGTGGTTGGACTTTTTTCTTATTTTTGGATTCCACATAAAAGCAAGATCATACAGTATTTGTCTTTCTCTGTCTAGCTTATTTCACTTAGCATATATTCTCAAGGTCCATCCGTGCTGTCACAAAAGGCAGGGTTTCCTTCTTTCTCATGGCTGAATAATATTTCATTTTATACAGATATATATATTTTTCTCTATCCATTCATCTGTTGAAGGGCATTTGGGCTGTTTCCGTATCTTGGTTACTGTGAATAATGCTACAGTGAACATGGGAGTGCAGATATCTCTTTGAGATCCTGATTTTATTTTCCTTGGATATATACCCAGAAGAGAGTTTTTAATATATTCCCAGATCTGTGCAACCCTCACCACAATGATTAGAACATTTTAATCGCTTCAAAAAGAAACTCCAGGGGCTTCCCTGGTGGTGCAGTGGTCGAGAGTCCACCTGCCGATGCAGGGGACACGGGTTTGTGCCCTGGTCTCGGAAGATCCCACATGCCGCGGAGTGGCTAGGCCTGTGAGCCATGGCTGCTGAGCCTGCCCATTGGGAGCCTGTGCTCCGCAACAGAAGAGGCCACAACAGTGAGAGGCCTGCGTACTGCAAAAAAAAAAAAAAAAAAAAAAAGGTAAATAAAAAGAAACTCCATATCCTTTAGCTATAACCCCCTATGCCCTTATCCCCCCTGTCCTATGCAACCATTAATCTTTTTATATAGATGTGCCAGTTCTAGACTAGTCATATAAATAGAATTATATAATATGTAATCTTTTGTGACTGACTTCTTTCACTTAGCAAAACGTTTTCAAGGTTTAACATGTTGTAGCATACACCAGTACTTCATTCCTTTTTTATGGCCAACTAATATTTCACTGTGGATTCCATTGTATGGATACACCAGATTTGCTTAGCCATGCATCAGTTGGTGGACATTTGGATTGTTTCCACCTTTTGGTGATCGTGAATAGTGCTGCTATGAACATTCCTTTACAAGTTTTTGTTTGAGTACCTATTTTCAGTTCTTTTGGGTATATTCTTAGGAGTGGAGCTGCTGGTAATGTGATAACTCTGTTTAACCAGTTAAGGAGCTGCCAGACTATTGTCCTAAGTGGCTGCACTATTTTACATTCCCACTAGCAGTCTGTGAGTGTTCCATTTTCTTCACACCTCATCAGTACTTGTTATTATCTGTCTTTGTCGTTCTTGTCCTTGCCGTGAATGTGAAATGGTTTATCCTGTTGTGGGTTTGACTTACATTTTCTTGATGACTAGTGCTGTTGAGCGTCTTTTTATATGTCTCCATGTCATTTGATTATGACTTGTGAAGAGAGCAAAAACCTAATTTTTGTCTTGTCTTGTCCACCTCCTAATGGCTGAGGTGAGGGTTGGAGGGGGAGGATTTGTTTGAAAGCTCAGCAAAAGATAATTTAATAAATGTTTCTTATCTCTGCTGTGTTTTAGCTGTAAGTAGATCAGGAAAGGAAAGCAAGAATAAAACTAATTGCTCATCAAGAGAGGAGTTAAATATAAGTGGTTCCGATACGCATTTAAATTAGATTACATTTAATGAGAGGTTTTCTAAATGGAGTTAATTTGAAAGGACACACAAGTCATTGGGTTTAATCTGTGTACCTTCCAGCAAAATAGCTAGAATCCCTCCTCTCCCCTCCAGTTTCTGGTAAGTAAAAGTTACTCTCCAGAAGAGCATTTTATTTCTTTGTTTCCCATGCTTTCTGTGAGTGGCAGTGCTGGGTGGGTTCACTAATGTATGCCATCCAGTGAGAAGAAACTCATGCTTGTTTAGTTTTCATCTGGACCAGAAAACATGGGCATTTTGACAAAGGAGCAGAGAAAGTTTTTTTTTTTAAATAGATTTCTGCTTACTTCAGTCTTCGTAATAGCTTCAATTATGTTTTTTATTTTCTGTTTTTTATTTTCTGAATTCCACAAATTCTCTTTTGGTACTTTGAGTATTAACATTTAAAGAATTGAGAAATGACTTCTTTATTATAGTTTCCTACTGAATAGAAGCTATGTCTACAATTACGCAATGAACCATTGTCTGAAAAAGACTCTGCATCCAACAGTTGACTATGAGGTAATTTCTAAAAATTGTGAAGAGGACAATTGACTGATTTTAGCAAACTCCTTGGAAAAAAAATTCCAAGTTAATTTTGGTGAGAGTGACAGAAATAGAGATTAAAATATGCAAGCTATTTAAAGCTATATTGAAAAGTCATTGCCTTGCTCTGACTAAATTTCTGAGATTTCTGTGATGATATGTGTGACCATTTATGTAGGATGTAATATTTTTTTCAAAGTGCTTTCCCATCCTCTATAGTGTTTGACTCCTCATGAGAACTGTGTGGTGTAAATAGGCCAAGCAGTTTTTTTTTTTTTTAACATCCTTATTGGAGTATAATTGCTTTACAATGGTGTGTTAGTTTCTGCTTTATAACAAAGTGAATCAGCTATACATATACATATATCCCCACAGCTCCTCCCTCTTGCATCTCCCTCCCACCCTCCCTATCCCACCCCTCTAGGTGGACACAAAGCATGGAGCTGATCTCCCTGTGCCATGCGGCTGCTTCCCACTAGCTACCTATTTTACATTTAGGCCAAGCAGTTTTGTCCTCACTTTGGAGATGAAGAAATTGAGGTCTCAAGATGGTAATGACCTACCCAAATCTGTCTTCTGGTTACAGCAAGGATTAGAATCGGGGTCCTCTGACATCATCAGTGCTTTTTCTCACACATTCTGTGGCTGTTTTCGCTTTTGCTGGATTGCTGCTGGAAGAACTACAAGGTTTTTTCCTTTGTGTATTTTGCAAATTGGTCATCAGCTCTCCCAACTCCTGCCATTATAAAGACTCTCCTAATGAATTATGCATCAGCATTTGACTTAAGAAAGAAAAATCAAAGGACTTGGGTTTAAGTAGTATTCTCACATGGAAACTTACTACTTCTTAAATGTTTTTCTTCTCCCCTAAAATTGTTTGTGAAAGAATGATTTAAATACTAATGTGAAACCTCATATAATGTTGCCACCTCAAGAGGATGTGATTTACTAAGCTGTGGAATAGAGATAGTTTCAAGAAAAATTAACTTCAGCGGCATTAAAAAAGTCTATGCTAGTTCTTTCACCCTGATTTTATCGTGTCAGTAAAATCCATCCTAAGAAACAAAGCACATTTTGACAAGCATCCCTCACTTTCTGCCTCTTGTTATAATCCTTTGAATGTGACATGTTCCATCTAGCTCATCTGTAAGACCGTAGGTTTTTCATGTCCGGTGTTCGTTCATTGCATCTTCATAGCACCTATCACAGAGCCTGATACATCGTAGGCATTCATTAAATACAGGCTGCATGAGTGAATTAGGATTTATAGCCATAGAATTGAAGAGAAATCTATAAATATAGCAATTATGACACCTCAAGTCTTATAATTTGGTGCAAGAGTGGGTTTGAAGCTGAGAGTTTACTGGTACGGTTAACTTACTCAGAAGCGGGATCCTGCTTGTGAGGGGAAAGCTTGTGGCATGGAGGTTTCCATTTGTTTCAATTTAGGAACTCCCACTGCAGTTTTCTGCTCCCTGTTAGCTGTGGTTGTGCAAGGCCTTCTGGGAGATAGGATCTAATATGGCCTTTTGTGCCTTACCAAACCAAAGCACAGGCTGGAGTACATTACAAAGCATCCTAGGACTTTTGAAAACGCACCTAGCCTGCTCAGTGCGCTGAAAGGCAGAGTATAGGCTTTCTTGCCAAGTAACCATTTGAGTGCCAGCCTTTGTCACTTACAGCCCGAGATATTTCAGTTAATTTCTCTGCGGTCTGATTTCCTCATCAGTAAAATGAAGACACAAAGAGCTTCTGGATTTGTTATAAGAATCAATTATTCTTATAATTTATTAGGAGAATTAGTGATAATAAAGGTGAATTGCCCTGGGGAAGGAAAATCTTGTCCAGTTTCCTTCTGATGTAGCTCAGTTTTGAGCATTGAGACATGCAAGCTAGACTGGAAATTCGGAAACAATCATTTATTAATGTTGGAGTCATATGAAAGTGCCGTGGTGTGCATTAAGAATCTATCATTACCTTAATGAGGAATGAAGGGAGATTGGCTATTTACTCAGAGCCTCTCATCTGGCAGTCTTAAATAGGAAGGACATAACAATTACGTTACTTGTTAGACTTGAAGGAAATAAAATTGTTGGATGGAGACTTGGAAAGAGACTGATAATCAATTGTCAGGCTTATATTCCATCATACATCTTTTAGAGGTAGAACTGGTATGACTCTCTGAGAACATACGGCTATTATTGAGTGACGTTATCTCATATTTTGTTTCTTGTAGATAGCAGTATCCATTTATACTTATCTAGGAAAAATATTGAGTGACTTCATGACCTTTGATGGTATTATGCTTGTACAATAAACATCTCTCTGCTCTTGGTGTTGAGGAGATGATACCCGTGAACCATAGGGAATCAGGAAAGGCAAAGGTCATTTTAAGCTAATGAATTTTTGAGAGCTCTTGCTATTAATTATCAAAAATTTCAGAATGTTTTTTTTAGGGTAGGAGAGCAGGAAGGGAAATTATAAACTAGATTTAGAGCAAGAAGCCTTTTTCTTGATTTAAAAAAATGTTAATAAAATGTCTTTTTAAAAAACCATCAGTAGAAAATATTTTTGGAATACATCCAGATTTAGAAATGGAGTTGGGGGAATTATTTTTTCAAAAGATCTTGCTAATCTGTGTATTCAAAGTAAGTTTTCTTTTTACCAGTCACTTTTCTAGACTTTAATTTTCTGTCAGCTTCCTAATAGCTGGAGGTGTTTTCATTAAGTGTGAATTTATTTGTTCTGAATATTAAATTTTCCTTTGATCAGGTTGCTTTAGAAAACTGAAATTATGATTTATGGATTTCATTTTTTCAATGAGTAGTTGGCATGATTTGTCAAGAAAAATAGTTCTGGGTCTCTTTGCCCTTAACTGGAAGTGGTCCCCAGTTGTTTATAGCGCCCACAGATTGAGATTAAAAACACAGGGAAAGCCATAGATGACTGAACAGTATGTGTGAAGCCTACCTCCCAGATGATGATAATGAGATGGTAATGACAGTGCGATTCTTTTTCCTAGCAAAAAAACATTGAGTTTTTCACATGTGCCAGGTATTGGCCCAGGCACTTTACCTAGACTTCCTAATGACCCTGGCGGAAGGTTCTGTTGTTACCTGTATTTTACAGATAAAGAAACTGAGGCCACCAGATGTAATGTAATTTGCCCAAGGTCACGTAGCTAGAAAGTTGCAAAGGCAGGATTTGGGCTCAGATAGTCTACTTTTAACCAATTATACCATACAACCTTTGAATTGCTCTGTATCCTTAGGAAAGTCCCTTTTCTTGACTGATACACAGTTGAGTGACCTGTTAAATAAGGAAAGTCTGATGTTTTCTTTGTTTGCCCTCTAATTCTGATCTTTTGTGTTGGTTTTCTTAAAACAATTTAAAAACAGCACTTGTAACATTTATTTTCTTTTTTCCCAGTCATAATGCTCATTATAAAAAACAAACAAAAAATAGAGGAGTTAAACTGTAATTCTACTACCTCAAGCCTATCATCATTCTTAACCCTCTGTTATATTTGCTTCTAATCCTTTTTATATATGTATTGATTTATCTCTTGCACTAAGATTAAACTACACTACTTATTCAGAGCCATTTGCATTCTGTCTGTTGGGCCTTTGAATTTTCCAATTTGATTCTCTTTTATTGATGTGAACGAATCTTCTCCAGAAATGACTGTCTCATTCTCAACACAGGGGATACACAACTTAAAAAAAAATCTAGTTTTAATTCAAGACTTTACCCAGGAATCTGAGGGGTGGGGGAAAAGATCACTCCATAACACAGCTCCACTTGAAAGCACACCAGTGACAGGATAGTCCAACAAGTTAAAAAAAGGAAAAGGAAAAAGAGAGAAAGGGAGGGAGAGAGGGAGAGTGGGAGAGAAAAAACAAAGTGGCAGAACAGAATATTAAATTACCATACAAGTTATAGCTGTTAAGCACTTTTGTGTTTGTTATTTTGGCGTCTCCTTTTAACACTTGAGGTCGAGTTTTGAGAACCTAAATTAGGAATGTAAAATACCTCACATGGTAGCAGAGCCACAACTAAAGATGTGGTCTTCATTTTCTTTTGATTCCTGCTGGTACCGGGAAGTCTCCAGCATTTGGAACACACACATCAGAATAACTGGAACTACCAGGCCCTCTTGTCCCCTCGCAGCCACCATTATCACTTAGCTAACTGGACTGCCTGCTTCTGGGCTGGCCCGCTGGTTTTGAGAACTTTGGTAATAGAGATGGAGGTCCTGCTCAGTTTCCTATTTTGTGTACCCCTGGAGCCTGTTAAACAGTAGGAACATTATTACTTAAAACTGGTTTTGAGATTATTTGACTTTCTTAATTTTTATAACAAGTTTGTTTTTATTAAAGTAATCCTCCTAATTTGAAAAGTCAAAGGTACTGTAAGACTTTTAATGAAAAACAGAGCCTGCCTCATCCACTCCCTGTCTTAGAGTTGTGTTTCCCCCAATCAGCTACTTTCATCTGTTCGAGTTCTTCTCCTGGATGATTATCTGTGCTGGAAAAATAAGAGGGTGGCCCCAGGGCCACTTCTCAGTTATGTGCCCTAGGAAAGAAGTGGTGGTGGGTACCCAGCCCACAGCTCTGTCCACTTAAACAACGTTGTTTCAGCAGCGACAGATTTTCGGGTCTCCAGTAAATGCTCTCAACTATTGCCCGTTCTCTTCAACTCATGTCCACTACAGAGATTAACAATCTTAGCCTATTGATTGTACGGCTTTATATATGTCACATAAATATTCTTCAGTGAAACCATTAGAATTCTAATGGGCACACTTGCAAAGTGAGATCTGCTTGGAAACAGTGAAATAAAATTTTCTAGGGAGGTTAAAAAAATGAAGAAGTGCGGTATACAGATATCCATATTGCCTTTCCAAGTATATAAGTTGTTCTGATTAATGTGTTTGCACATGGAAAGCTATTGCATTCAGAGGAGCTCTGCAGCTATTCCTAGTAGCTTGTGGAGAAGCAGACATCTTCAATAAGGTAATTATTTTAAGTGCATCCGTAGCTATGTAATGCGCACATATGTTCGTAATTACAGTTGGCGAATTTAGAATCAATTCCCAGAGTTATCAGTGTTTATATATTCAACACATGAAAAAACAATCTATTGAATATTGGCTGCTACCTTTACAAATGTGCATTGTTTCAGAGCTTGCAAAGCATAGTACTTGATAGTTGTCCCCACTTAAATTTGCTGTGTAATATGTAGCACAGAAGATTGTGTCGGGCAACCTAACAGGCTTATCGCTGAACTGAGCGAATGTGACTTTGTAGGTTGCCAACGTGGGGCTCCAGAGTGTCTGGCCGTGTGGTGGTAAGGCTTGGCATGTAGGAGTTCAGGGTTTTTCCTCATCTTTTTAAGAAAGAAAATTATATGTTAGTGAGTACAGTAATATTTTCAGTAAGGAGAAATAACATGCTGTCAGGATATAATTTGTGAGAAGTGTTTAGTAGGTCATATACAAATTTTAGAACAGTGGGGATATGGGGCTAAAAATTTATAGCTGTGCTCTTAAAACTGTAGGCATCAGAAGTCTCTATTTAAATCCTTGGTATATGTATTAATTTGTTTACTTATCAATTTGTTGAAAGTTTCAGGCTTGAACTATAAATAATAGGCTTCATTTTTGGCCAAGTCAAGAAAAAGAACAAATGTGGGATTTGGCAAAAGTAATATCTTAGCTATACAGTTTAGTTATGCATGTGTACTGCAATTAGACTGCTGTGTATTCAGGAGCTAGTAAACCAAGTTAAGTGTTTAGCTGGCAAGGTTCTATTTTATGAGGAATAGTGTGTGTAATAAATGACTAAATGGCTCCGCTTTAGTTCTTGGATCATGCTAATATATGCAGAAACAACATAGAGCCAATTCCTGATTAATAGGAAGTTTAATTTGTGAGTCATGAGGGCTTTCTCTTTTTCTTCGTTGTTCATTGCCTCGCCCCCTTCCCCTCTTATTTTCATGTCAACTGGGAGGTAATGCTTAGAAATGTTGGGGTGGGAGAGCAATGGAAATTTATTTGGTAGCAATTGTGGCTGTTATTTTTGGAAGCTAAGAATTGTTAAAATGTTTTGCTGGTGTTAAATTTCAGGATTTATTTTTTATGTATTTGAAAAATTATTCAGCCCTCTTTACCAAAGTCAATTTCAAGTTGACACTGGCTGTGTAATACTGGTTCTGGAAGTTTAAAAATCTCTATCATGCTTTACTATAGATTCTTATACAGATTTTTGTCACAGTAAATGTCTCATTGGGGCTTTTAAAAAAATTTATTCTGGCTA
The DNA here is from genome assembly GCF_949987515.2 of Delphinus delphis. Classification (NCBI taxonomy): domain Eukaryota; kingdom Metazoa; phylum Chordata; class Mammalia; order Artiodactyla; family Delphinidae; genus Delphinus; species Delphinus delphis. Next base: position 66,236,755 of record NC_082693.1, read on the forward strand.
CTGTTATATTGAAGTGTAGCTATAACCTCTTTGCATTTTGGTTCTCTTGATCTTAAAGTCTCAGTGAACAATTGAACGTGGTAGTTACTCACAGATAGATGAGCGCTAATTTAGGTTTTCAGCTGTGTGGAAGCATGGCTTATCTGTATTTTTGTAGGTCACACAATTAAGTAATTTTATAGTTCTAATTCAGAATATTCCAGCACCTACCTAAAACACTGTTAGCTGGAGCTGAGGATATGCTAAAATATAGATTCCTCTTGGGTGCCATCCAAAAAAGGTTAATTGCCCTAAGAGGACCTTGTAAGGGAATTTCAAAGCATGGATACTAATACCAGAATCATGATAGTGGGCTGTATTTACATAATTATAACAATTAAAGGCTTTGACTAATATATTAAAAAAAATCTTAAAAAAATTTTTTTTTTTTTGAAAATCACTTTTAAGATGGAATTTATAGTAATGGTCCCTTGTATTAAGGAGCTTTGATCACACTGTTGGTGGGAATGTGAATGGGAACAACGTATTTTCTTTCTTTCTTTTTTTTTAAAAAAAATTATTTATTTTATTTTTGGCTGCGTTGGGTCCCTGTCGCTGCATGTGGGGTCTCCCCAGCCGCGGCGAGAGGGAGCCACTCTCCGCTGCTGCGCCCGGGCCTCCCATTGCGGTGGCCTCTCTGGCTGCAGAGCACGGGCTTCAGGCGCGTGGGCTCCAGAGCGCAGGCTCAGTAGTTGCGGCGCACGGGGCCCAGCTGCTCCATGGCACGTGGGATCTTCCCAGACCAGGGCTGAAACCCATGTCCCCTGCATTGGCAGGCGGACTCCCAACCACTGTGCCACCAGGGAAGCCCCCAAAATTTTTTGATTTTAATTTTTCTTAGCATCTGTTTAGTTGCTTCACAATACTTTTCACTGGTGAAGCACTTTCCCTATTCATTATGCTTACATAAATGCAGTTAAGAAAGCAAGTTGACTAATAGAAATGCAGTTAAGAAAGAGTGAATATTGGAAAATATCATTTATTTTAAGTGTGCTGAATTATAAATAGTGAATTCATTGCTGTAAGGTGACAGTAGCATATATGTTTAAGGATGACAAAAATCATCACAGATTTTAGTGCTATTTGAGTTCAATAAACATGTATTGACAGCAGTTTCACTTCTGGGTGTATATCCGAAAACAAAAACAAAAACAAGAACACTAATTCGAAAAGATACATGCACCCTAATGTTCATAGCAGCATTATTTACAATTGCTAAGTTATGGAAGCAGCCTAAATGTCCATCAACGGATGGATAAAGAAGATGTGGTATATATATCTATACACACACACACACACACACACACACACACACACACACACACAGGAATACTACGCAGCCATAAAAAAGAATGAAATTTTGCCATTTGCAGCAACATGAATTGACTTGGAGGGCTTTATGCTAAGTGAAATAAGTCAGACAGAGAAAGACAAATACGGTATGATATCACTTATATGTGGAATCTAAACAACGTAACAAGAAATAATCAGACTCATAGATACAGAGAACAAACTAGTGGTTACCAGTGGGAAGACGGGGGAGGGGCCATAATGGGGTAAGGGAGTGGGAGGTACAAACTATCGAGTGTAAGATAGACTACAAGGATGTAGTCTACAGACTACAACACGGGGAATATAGCCAATATTTTATAATAACTGTAAATGTAATGTGTTCAAAAATTGTATAAAAATAAATGAGATTACACACATTAAAAAAAAACATGTATTGAGTACCTACTATGTTACTAGGTATCACGATAAGTATTTGGGATTAAAAGATGAATACATACACAGTGTTCATGCCAGCTCCCTCCTTTGTGTAGAATTTAGGGTTATGGATGGAAGTCAACATTAAGCAGCTAATTCAGTGATTTGTTCTTCTTTTTGTGTGTGTGTGGCTTTACCTTTCTAAGAACTGCTTATGGGCAGTCAGTCTAAGTGATTAGGTTTACTTCTTACTTTTTTCTTCTTGTAAATGACATGCCTTTGAACATACTTCTCTTAGAAAATAGTTTTTCTTTCTTTTTTTTTTTACATCTTTATTGGAGTATAATTGCTTTATAATGGTGTGTTAGTTTCTGCTTTATGATAAAGTGAATCAGTTATACATATACATATGTTCCCATATCTCTTCCCTCTTGCGTCTCCCTCCCTCCCACCCTCCCTATCCCACCCCTCTAGGTGGCCACAAACCACCGAGCTGATCTCCCTGTGCTATGCGGCTGCTTCCCACTAGCTATCTACCTTACGTTTGGTAGTGTATATATGTCCATGCCACTCTCTCACTTTGTCACAGCTTACCCTTCCCCCTCCCCATATCCTCAAGTCCATTCTCTAGTAGGTCTGTGTATTTATTCCTGTCTTACCCCTAGGTTCTTCATGACATTTTTTTCCCTTAAATTCCATATATGTGTGTTAGCATACGGTATTTGTCTTTCTCTTTCTGACTTACTTCACTCTATGTGACAGACTCTAGGTCTATCTACCTCATTACAAATAGCTCAATTTCGTTTCTTTTTATGGCTGAGTAATATTCCATTGTATATATGTGCCACATCTTCTTTATCCATTCATCCGATGATGGACACTTAGGTTGTTTCCATCTCCAGGCTATTGTAAATAGAGCTGCAGGGAACATTTTGGTACATGACTCTTTTTCTCAGGGTATATGCCCAGTAGTGGGATTGCTGGGTCATATGGTAGTTCTATTTGTAGTTTTTTAAGGAATCTCCATACTGTTCTCCATAATGGCTGTACCAATTCACATTCCCACCAGCAGTGCAAGAGTGTTCCCTTTTCTCCACACCCTCTCCAGCATTTATTGTTTGTAGATTTTTTGATGATGGCCATTCTGACCGGTGTGAGATGATATCTCATTGTAGTTTTGATTGCCATTTCTCTAATGATTAATGATGTTGAGCATTCTTTCATGTGTTTGTTGGCAGTCTGTATATCTTCTTTAGAGAAATGTCTGTTTAGGTCTTCTGCCCATTTTTGGATTGGGTTGTTTGTTTTTTGTTATTTAGCTGCATGAGCTGCTTGTAAATTTTGGAGATTAATCCTTTGTCAGTTGCTTCATTTGCAAATATTTTCTCCCATTCTGAGGGTTGTCTTTTGGTCTTGTTTATGGTTTCCTTTGCTGTGCAAAAGTTCTGAAGGTTCATTAGGTCCCATTTGTTTATTTTTGTTTTTATTTCCATTTCTCTAGGAGGTGGGTCAAAAAGGATCTTGCTGTGATTTATGTCATAGAGTGTTCTGCCTATGTTTTCCTCTAAGAGTTTGATAGTTTCTGGCCTTACATTTAGGTCTTTAATCCATTTTGAGCTTATTTTTGTGTATGGTGTTACCGAGTGATCTAATCTCATACTTGTACCATGTAGCTGTCCAGTTTTCCCAGCACCACTTATTGAAGAGGCTGTCCTTTCTCCACTGTACATTCCTGCCTCCTTTATCAAAGATAAGGTGACCATATGTGCATGGGTTTATCTCTGGGCTTTCTATCCTGTTCCATTGATCTATCTTTCTGTTTTTATGCCATTACCATACTGTCTTGATTACTGTAGCTTTGTAGTATAGTCTGAAGTCAGGGAGCCTGATTCCTCCAGCTCCGTTTTTCGTTCTCAAGATTGCTTTGGCTATTCGGGGTCTTTTGTGTTTCCATACAAATTTTGAATTTTTTGTTCTAGTTCTGTGAAAAATGTCAGTGGTAGTTTGATAGGGATTGCATTGAATCTGTAGATTGCTTTGGGTAGTAGAGTCATTTTCACAATGTTGATTCTCCCAATCCAAGAACATGGTATATCTCTCCATCTGTTCGTCTCATCTTTAATTTCTTTCATCAGTGTCTTATAATTTTCTGCATACAGGTCTTTTGTCTCCTTAGGTAGGTTTATTCCTAGATATTTTATTCTTTTTCTTGCAGTGGTAAATGGGAGTGTTTTCTTGATTTCACTTTCAGATTTTTCATCATTAGTGTATAGGAATGCCAGAGATTTCTGTGCATTAATTTTGTACCCTATTACTTTACCAAATTCATTGATTAGCTCTCGTAGTTTTCTGTTAGCATCTTTAGGATTCTCTATGTATAGTATCATGTCATAACTTTGTACCGGCAATGCTTCTTGTTTCAAACTGATTTTCTCTGGCTCTTCTGAACACTTTCTGAGGAATCATTGACCTCTTCGATTTCTGAGGAGGAAGGACTCTCTACTGTCACAGTCACAGGAAATTCTGATGGGCCTTTAAGATCTTGGCCATGTGATCTGCTCCCTGCCATGTCAGATTACATCTTGTGACGTTTACTCTCTTAAGAGTGATAGAGTTCTTTACACCTTGACAAATAACTGTCTCACCCAGCTGTGGCTGGAAGAAGCTCTGGATACAGATCAGGGGCAGAGGGTGCTCAGGAGTGGCGCCCAGTCCACCAGCAGAGGCAGTCGGCTTTAAGTCCCGCAGGCCCTCCCACAGGGACGCGCACAAGGTGGGCAGAGGCACTGAGTCCTGCAGCGCGCACAGGTCCTCACAGCGCGGGAAGAAGTCGGCCGTGGTGTCGCAGCGCAGCTTCACCGAGTGATCATGGCCCAAGCGTGGCCTCGGGGACGCTGGCTGCGGACACGATGCCCGCACCCACCTGGGGGCCCTGGCTCGTCTTCTGGCCCCTCGGGCGCTCCCTGCCCCGCGGCTTCAGCCCTGCAGCGTGCGCAGGACCCGCATTGCAGCCGGACGACGCAGGGCCTCGGGCCCCAGCTAGGCCATCCCCTCCATGCTGCGGTCCTGCACTGCCTCCCGCGGCGCATCACCGGCCTTTGGTGCCAGCCTCCAAGTTTTTCTTTTTCTTAATTGAAGTAAAGTTAACATACAATATTGTATTAGTTTCAGGTGTACAATATAGTTATTCAACATTTAAATACAAAATGATCACCACAATAAGTCCAGTAACCCTCTGTCACCATACAAAGTTATTACAATATTATTGACAATATTCCTTATGTTGTATCTTACATCCCCATGATGTACGTATTTTATAACTGGATGTTTGTACCTGTTAATCCCCTTCACCTATCTTGCCTCCCACTCCCTCCTCTCCCTTCTGGCAACCACCAGTTTGCTCTCTGTATCTATGAGTCTTTTTGTTTTGTCTGTTTGTTTGGGTTTTTTAGGTTCTACATATAAGTGAGATCATATGGTATTTGTCCTTCTCTGACTTATTTCACTTAGGATAATACCCTCTAGGTCCATCCATGGTGTCAAAAATGGCACGATTTCATTCTTTTTTATGGCTGACTAATATTCCAGTGTGTGTGTGTGTGTGTGTGTGTGTGTGTGTGTGTGTGTGTGTAAAACATCTTTATTCATTCATCTATAGATGGACACTTAGGTTGTTTCCATATCTTGGCTATTGTAAATAATGCTGTGATGAATATAGGGGTGAATATATCTTTTTGAATTAGTGATTTTGTGTTTTTCGGGTAAATACCCAGAGTGGAATTGCTGGATCATATGGTAGTTTTATTTTTATTGTGGCTGCACCAATTTATTTTTTTTTTTAAATAAATTTATTAAAAAAAAGAGGATATTTTGTCTATCTTCTTTGTGGGGCATACAATGCAAAAGTCATTCTATATCTAAAGTTGTGTAGTTCTTTATAGATTATAAATTGAAGGTGAGATTATATCCAAGTAAATATCCCAAGTTTGCATAGTTGTGGAACTGGTCTTTGAAATGTGTGTTCCTTCAATTACATAGCACGGTATACAGTGGCAAAGTTTAGCCCACGAATACTGATTTAGGGCCCATGTTAGACGTAAGTTGCTTCTTTTTCATCATTACTGTCAATACCTTAAATCTTTATTGAAGAACTAGTGTGCGAATTCATTCATCTCTTCAACATCAGCTGTGTGCCTCTGACGTGTCTGGCCTTGGGCAAGTCACACCAGGGTGTGTGGGTTAATCCCTAGGCCTTGATAATAAGGAGCTCAGATGAACAATTATCTAATTGCCATGCTTTGTAATATTATGATGAAGTTATGCAGGGGTTGATATGTAAGTTTTCTATTGCTGCATAAACAGTTACTGTAAGTCTTAGCAGTCTCAGCTGTGTTCTCTGCTCACAGTCTAACAAGGATAAAGCATAAGAACCAACTGGATTTTTATCTGGAGGCTCTGGGGAAGATCTGCTTCCAAGCTCATTCTGGTAGTTGACCGAGTCCAGTTTCTTGTGGTTGTGGGTCTGAGGTTCCCATTTCCTTGCTGGCTTTCAGCTGGGGGCAGCGCTCTTCAAAGCCAGCAATGGCGTGTTTAGTCCTTCTGTTTCAAATCTCTCTGATATCCTGTGTCACCAGCTAGAGACACTCATTGCTTCTGAAGGAAGGGCTCATGTGATTATATTAGTCCCACCCATACAATCACCCTTTTGCCTTGATCACAGCAGTGACACCAGGGGGCAGAGATTGTGAGGGTCATCTTAATATTCTGCCTACCACCCTTGTTACTGGAAACAGAAGAGGAACACCAAAATCCAATGAGAGAGGTTTAAGAATGGCTGTATGGGGTTGACGATTGCTGAGCCAGAGGAACATGTACTTGGGTTAAAGTCTAGGTCTCTGTTTATTGGCTTTGTCATTATTATCCCACCGATATTTACTGAAGGCCTGTGTTAGGAGAAAGTCACTGTCAGAGACTCGTTTTCCTCAGTCATAAAATGAGAAGAGTTGTATTTACCTTGAAGGGTTCTTGTGAGAATTAGAGGTAATATAAATAAAGTACCTGACAAAGAGGGGTGCTCATAAGTGGAGGTATCAAGAGAGTATATTGGAAAGAGTCTGAGATTTGTTGCAGGTGGCAAGGAAATATTGACATAAGTTAATTCACACATTCTGTCCTTCATTCAACAGTTATTTATTGAATCCTAAACAGCAGGCTGGAACTAGGAGGAAGTGAGGGAGATATTTGCCTCAAGCACAAAATTTTAGGGGCAAGGGGTAGTGCCAAAAACCTAGTAATAAGGTAAATTATACGCTAATTTAATATTTAAAAAATCAAATTAATGCCAAATCAAAATAATGAACCAAATATCCAAATAAAGGCAGAATCAGTAACCACTTGTGCTGAGCCATATTTCAGTCTGAGGCAAAAGGAGAAGTCAGCAGTGTAATACTGTTACTGAACCAAACTTAGGTCTGCTCACCCATGTGCCAATCTACTGACACCAGGTTGTGGTGAAGGAAAGAGCAGCGTTTATTTTAAGGCACCAAACAAGGAGTCTAGGCCACTGATGCTCAAAAATCCTGAACTCCTGGATGTGTTTCAGGGAAGCATTTTTAAAGACAGGGTGAGGGAGGGGTGTCACAGGGTGTGTGATCCTCTCATGCACAGTTCTCTGCTTGGTTGATGGTGGGGTAAGAGCGTGGTGTCATAGGGGTTAACATGATCAATTCTTGGGCTCTAGCAGGTCTGTGGGCTACGTGCTCATGGTCATCATGTAGTTAACTTCTTCCATTCAGTAGGAGTTTCAGTATCTGTAAAACAACTCAGGAATGTGTATCAGATACTGTTATCTATGTACTTCAGGGAGGAACTAAAGATTCTGTGATTGCCATATGGAGGATTTACTATTTTAATTGTTACCAGTTCTCCTGGCCCAACTGCTACTTTTGTTACTACCTGTTCATATCCTTTCAATCATTAATTCTTGAACCAGGCTTTTGTGACTCGGGGAAGGCCTGGGCAACTAGCTTTTCTGCAAAAAGAGACAGGCAGAGGACATAGAGGGGGTCTGTCCTGGGAAGGTCCTATAGGGTCCTGCTCAGTTACAATATTGATCCTGTGTTTATTTAAACTTTTTTTTTTGCATTAACTTGATTTTTAAAATATTGTGTTAATTCCTTTATCTTGATTACTGAGTTTTAAGTTTTGCACCTGAGATGAAAGCCTTTCTCACCTAACCCTAGCCCAGGCCCTGCTCACTCAGTATAAGTCTTTTCTTTTCCATTGAGGTACCTCGGAAGTGAGTGATAGAACATAAATGGTGAATAAATGGTACTGAAAATTTAATCAAAGTTAAACTTCACTTTAAATATTATTTTTACTACATTTAAATATTATTTTAGGTTAGCATTCTGGCATTCTCAATATTCTTCCATTTCCTCATTTATTAAAATAATTATCAACAGTTGTCAAGGTGATTAACTTATTTTTTGACAAACATGTCCTATGTATACAAACAGAATTTCTTTTGTCTTGGAGTTGCTTTAAACATCTTCCAGTATCAATAAAGTACCGTGAGAATGTTCATATAATGAAAAGCCTGCTAGTTTTGACTTTTTAAATTCATCTTTGATTTCAGTGGCTTTATAGTCATCATTGTTTTTAGCTGTTGCATTCTATTATGCATGCTTTCCAGTAATATAAATGGTGAGGGCAACTGCAACATAATATCAGAATAATTTTTTTTATTACAAACCTTTACCCCACTGTGCTTTTCTTCCTTGGCCTTGTCTGAAGAGGCTAACATTTTCTACGGTCTGGGCATTATTCCCATGATGGATACTTAGTCTCGTGATTGCTATATTACTGCTAGCATTTTAACATTTCTGAGAAGTACAAACCAAGATTGCCACTTGCTGTTTTGAATGTATTCCACACAATAGACTTTACCTAAGAATAGACAGTTGGAAAAGGAAAATATTGGTTGCTTTCAGCTAATCCAAGATGAAGTCTTTAACTTTAAGGAACGTTCCAGCTGCACAGCCTTTAAGATCTAGTAGGGAGATGTATTAATCTCCCTTTTACCTTACAGATGAACAAATGCTCCACTTTTATACACTAATGTATCCGTGATTTGAGACATTCTTAAATCATATGAAATGTAAGCAACTAAAGATTAGTTAGAATTTATGTCCATTCAAAGAAAATGTCCAAGGGGAGGTAATATTGATTGATCCATTTAGAAATTGTGCTGAAGGGTGATAAGCTTTGAATGACTAATGCCGTGAGTCTTTTCCCTAATAAAATTTTGACTAGAGTTGTAAAATTATGGTATTGTTTAATCTCCATCCTTTTGAGAAACTTAAAATCACATTGATGTAACGATAAAGTTGAATGACGGTAAATATAACACTAATTTAGCCAAATAGTTTCTTCCTGTGTTATGTCCAACTGAACAGTCTAACGTGTGTTTTTTTTAAATGTCAGGTCTGAAATGACACTACAGGGAGAGTCAAGTTAATAATTAAAATTGTTATGTGCAACTCTGTTTAGAAATGAATTTGAACCTACACTCAAAGCATCCACACTGGGAGACTAGACAGTTCTGTTTACTGCTTTAGAGCAACCACTCTGTGGGAAACTTTTAAAAATAGCCATATGATTAATATATTTATTTAAAATGGCAGGCAGCTCTGCCTGCCCCAGGAAGGGAACAGGAAGTAGATGCCACTGTACGCAACATAATAGGCTTGACTCTAGGCTTTGTTTATATACATATTGCAAATAGTTCAGGAAATAAAAATGGTTAAATAGTCAGAAGTTAAAGATGAAAAAAACACAGAACTTTCCATCCACAGATTTGATTGATTGTGAAGAAATTTGAGGTTGATTTAAATCTGTGATGCTCAAGCTTCCTGAGAGTAAGCCACAAGCGCCCTATTGAGCTTTTCTGTATGCATTTTAAAGAGGGAATATATTACTCTCGATACCAGCGCCCAAAGGAAGACTATTCCCTGATGTCCTTCAAAGGATCACATTCAAAAGAAAGCATTTTAGGCAATGATGTGGAATAATAAATATATGTTGGGAGAAGGGAAGAAAGTGCATTGGTGTGGAAAGCAAGCTTTCAATTCTCAACTTTCCTAATAGTCATTTACAGGAGACATTGAGTTGCTCTGGTATTTTTCTTTTTGCCTCTCTTAGAAGTTTCTAAGAGTTCCAAGTTAAATAAAATACTCTAAGTCATTTGATCTAATATAATTAAGTACTTTTTTTTTTCTTTTCTATCCATTTGCAAGTTTGCAAAGGACAAATGGCAAAAATGATTGTGTTCCCTTGAATTAGTACGCCAGGGACGAGCCTATATTATCTTTAGTGGATAAAGGGGAGTGTCTTCTTTATTCATAAAACTACATCTTTCCCCAGGGTGAGTTGTTGGCCTGGATGTCATGGAGGAACTGATTTTTATCCTATGGTTTTAGCTGCTTTATCAGACTTTCTACCTTTCAGTTAGTTTATGAGAGTATTTCTTGTGATTTTGATTAAGAAGCGTGATCTGTTGCCTTTTAAATTTTGTGATCACTTGCTGAATACAGAGACATTTGCATTCCAAATCAACACACTAAGAATTGTTAATAGTTACTTATGTTCTCTCTTAAATAGATATAAGCAACGGGTTGGCTCTTGTGTTCATTTTAGTTTCATAGTATTTTTCAAGTTTTAATGTTGTATGATGAGTTTTATTTAAGACTTGGGAACATTTTCCTCTGACTCACTTGGAATAAATTGTCTTTTGACCTAGTAGGAAAATGTAAGATTGAATATGTTCTCATTCATATGGAGTGAGAATTCCAGGTCACTCACCACCAAATATTTAAACATTTTGAGGCTATTGTGGCAGAGCAGAACCAACTATTATTGTTAGTTATTTTAATGTCAGTGATAGCTGTTTTGATCAGTGATGAAAACAATTAGTAAAATGATCCTTAGTAAGTCTTCACTTTAGTTAATTAAACATGATACATAGAAAGTTAATAAATGCTTGTTGTGTGAATGACTGTAGCAGTGATTGCAAAAATCATAGTGGCCCGTGTCTTAAACAGTGTCAGTTACGTGTTGAACACTTAAATAAGACACATCTCTGCTCTGTAAGAGCTCAGATTCTCCAGACTCTTTGTGGGTAGGTGTGGCCATATGACTTTGTTCTGGCCAATGGGATGTAAGTAGAAGAGATGTGTGTAACTTGATAGACCTCATTTTCTTTCCTTTTTCCTGCTGGCTGGAGTGTAGGTGTGGTGGTAGGACCAGGATGGACCACAAACCAGATGTTTTGAGTTGAATATAGCAGAGCAGCAGGATAGGATTCTGTCCGGGTCCTGTATTATCAGGAATCTGCCGTTTCTAGCACTGGACCATATATTTATGTAGATGGAATGAGATCCCATCTTGTGTGCGTCACTATTATTTTGGAATTTCTATTTATTTTTGCTGAACTTAAATATAATGAGATACATTTCTTAATCATTGGTCAGGAAGCCATATAGGCTAAATCAACTGAATAATGGATGAAAGGGCCATCTGTTAGGAGTAGCTGGGGTGTAATTAAGGCAAGTGTCCAAGGTTGTCTATCTTTATGTGGATAGGAGAGGCTAGATAGGGATCTAGGAGGAATGACTCAGAAAATCTTAAAGGAAAACAGGGGGTGTACTGGAAAGCGTACAAGAGGTGGCTTTACAAAATGTGTATCATAGAACCAGTATTGTTGCTTACTGTCCTTCGAGCCATAGTTCCTTAAACTATGAAAGTGTGACGGATTGATATAAAGATGAAATGGAACATGTGTGGCAAGTTGCTTTGTAAACCATTTCCTGGCTAATTAGTATACTGAACACATATACGTCATGGGATGAAATCATAAGGCAAATTTAAGTTGTGCTTCCTACTATCCATTTAAAATGTATTCATGGGACTTCCCTGGTGGTCTAGTGGTTAAGACTTTTCCTTCCAATGCAGGGGGTGCGGGTTCGATCCCCGGTCGGGGAGCTAAGATCCCACGTGCCTTGCGGCCAAAAAACCAAAACGTAAAACAGAAGCAGTATTGTAACAAATTCAAAAAAGACTTCAAAAATGGTCCAGATTCAAGAAAAAAAATCTTTAAAATGTATTTAAAGGGCAAAGTTTATCCCCCGTTTTTAATCAAAATTCTAGCAAGTCCTCTGACTTTCTGGTACTAGAAAGCCTTATAACCCCTTTGACCTGCAATGAGAGTCTCATTTGGGAAATAAATCCTCTGCCTTTGGTGGACTTTGCTATGGAAGGGAATCTGCATTCTGGACAGGGGGGGTGTGATGAACGTTCATTCATTGCACCTATTAGTTCTAGGCTGAGGATACAGTAAGTAACAAAACAGAGAGGAACCCCTGCTTCTTGGAGCATACGTCTTTCTTCCTTTCTGTTTCTCCTCCTGTCTTCTGTCAAAGACTGTTCTGAAATATAAGAATGGTGTAAAGCGTCCACAGGAAAGTTCTTTCTGTGTGTGTTGTGGATTCACACTGGCTTTGCATACTTGAGACCTAGCAGATACTCAGAGCTGAATCATTTTCTTATGGGTGTGTCTCTGAATCCAGCAGAGCCTTCCCTGCTGGGATCTGCTGACCACAGCTCCCCTGGAGTGTTTTGTGCTTCCCTCTGGCTGACACTTTCCCCTCAGCCTTTGTTTTTTTGATGGTCTGTGTCACAGTCTCTACCTGACCCTACCATGTGGACTTCTTAAGAAAATTCAAAACTGCTCCAAGCTGGCTCGTCCTTCTGCCAGACCTGCTGCTGATCCGCAGGGAACACTTGCCCATCTTTGACCTCCCTTTGGAAAGGGAAACCATCAGTGCTTCCCAGGTACAGCATTGTCATGCCGCCCCAGGCCGCCTGATACGTCTCAGTTTAGGGACACCACTAAATGGTGACTTCCAACCCTGAGACAACATAACAAGCTTTGAATGTGCCCCTGAGGTTCCTCTTTCTTGAGGTGAAGGAGGCATCACTTTCCCCCTTTTTCTCCTCTCTATTACCCGACACTTTTGTGCCCACTACATCAGGGACGGGTCAGGTACTTCTGTGATGCACACTTTGAAATTTGCATTTTAGTTTGCACCTCCCTGTGTATCTCATATTTATCATCTGGGGCCTCGACCAAAACTTATTTTAATATCCAGTTACACCAGCTTTTCAAAAGTTATTTATTTGTATTCCCTCAAGAGGGCTTTCCTAGGGGTAGCTTTGATTGTTTTTTTTTTTGAATTTCAGTGCATGGTTAAATGACTCAAACTCAGTCCAGATGTGCAGAGAAAATGAGAGCTTTTTTATTACTCTGTTAACTGATCTGGCCTTCCTTGCTTCCTAGATAGTAGGGAAGGGAACCACTACATAGTCAGGTAGAAGAAACTTAGTCCAATGCAATTAAGTCATATCTTTCGGTAAAATGGGAGGCTCTAGGTTTTGCCTTCCTATCTCTCTTCTCATCTTCAAGAAGTCATTTGGAGGGACTTCCCTGGTGGTCCAGGGGTTAAGAATCCGCCTTCGAATGCAGGGGACTCAGGTTCGATCACTGGTCGGGGAACTAAGATCCCACATGCCGCAGGGCAACTAAGCCCGCGTGCTCTAGAGCCCATGTGCCACAACTAGAGAGAAGCCCGTGCCACAACTAGGGAAGCCCGTGCACCACAATGAAGAGCCTGCAGGCTGCAACAAAAGATACTGCATGCTGCAACAAAGATCTTACGTGCTGCAACTAAGACCCGAGGCAGGGAAATAAATAAGTAAATATTAAAAAAAAAAAAAAGTCATGTGGGTATATGGGAGAGAAAGTGAGACATTGGATAGAGGGAGAGATGCGGTCCTTAGATCTGTATGGATCTGTATTAGATCAGGAAAAGTGATTGCTAAGATGTAAGTGGTTCTGTCTTTCTATTGAGAGAACCTGGACAGATCCCTTTGTCTGGATCCTAGTACTGTTCTTCCAGTCTACATATATTTCTTAGCATTTGCATTTCCCTTCCTGGGTCCCATAAAATTCTGGGTCCACTGCATACCATGGGGAGGTCATCATGAGCCTAGTATGGCCAGAGGGGATTGTCATGCCCCCAAATGTTTTGACGCTCCTCCTAAAGCACATCCCTTTCCCACTGAGTGCAGGACCACTGTACTTGACTTTCACGAGCTCTTCTGTGCTCTGCATCCTTATGACCAAAATCCTTTAAGATAGAAGCAGACTTTCATTTACTTCCTTCTGGAGACTTCACCTATGTCACGTCAGCTTCCTTTATGTCTTCAGCCTCATGACTGAGCCTAAATGACACAAGGCTAAGCTTAAATGAGACAAAGATGTCTTTCAAGAATATTGTAATATCTAATATTTACATTGTATGCCATCACTACATGGTAGATTGGAACATGAAGCAACTGGATAGTCCAAATGAGACAAAATTAGTTTAGAAATAGCTGACTTCTAAAGAGGATGACTTTCCACTGTATCCTGTCCATTCTTCATTCCCTAGATCCAGTCTGTTTTTATTACCACTCGCTCATCATCCATCCCTGACCATGTGACCACCTTGCCTCTAGTATTTACCCATTCTAGTGTATTGTGCTTGCTTCCTATGTAGACAGTTACCTTTCTATGACTATTTTGACTGTCTGTACCTTTTCACCATCTTTATTATGAAATCTGTTCTGCAGCTACAATAGTTGCTATGTGGCATTTGGCTGGTTAATTCTTTCTGAGCCTTGGTTTACCCACTGGTGAATAAGGATAATAATACCTGCTTCATACAGTTATTGTGAGGATGAAATGAAAGAGCAGATATATAGCCTTTAGCACCATGCCAGGTAAGGACTACCAGGCACTCAGTTAGTGGTAGTTTTTATTATTCCTTTTCATTGCTTCCCAACACAAGCCTTCCCTTTCAGCTGGAGTGGTAGTGTTAGTCTCTTAAACATTTCGTGTCCAACTTTGCCTTTAGAATTCATTGCAAGTCTTATTTATTTTACTGGTGCCTTTCTGATAGTTTTATTTCCCAATAATCTGCCCTTTCTTTTAACTACCTTAACACTATAGAAAACATAACTCTCATAGCACCATAGAAGATAGGACTCCTTAGTCACAGTGCATTGTGACTTATGTATTTCAAGTGTATATTTTGTATTTTTTCTCATTGTTTCCAATTAGTTTCCTGTTTTCCATGGTTTTCCTTAGCTGTTTCAACTAGATAGTATGCTCCTGGAGAGAAAAGTTTTGTTGTCTTTTTGCCCTTTTTTGTAAGTAAGCAAGCATATATTAAGTGCTTGGTAACCAATTGTTCCATAATATTTTTTGGAAATTTTGACTTTGACTACTGTTGACCAGCAATAACTATTAAATGACACGTGGTAGACTTGCATAACCTTCTTTATGGAATATCTATCAAAAATAGTATTTGTGTGTTTGAGAGAAATATTAGCAGATATTATGACAACCTTCTGAAGTGTGAACTTTTAGTACTCATCAAAGGGCGTAAGAGTCAAGTACGGTTTCAGTTTGAAATGCTTTTCTTTGCAAACAATAGGAAACCTGTCTCTGGAGACTTTAAACACATAAGGGGTTTATTTTCCCCAAATAACAAGAGATTCGGAGGCCAGTGCTGGGGGCTGCTCCACACTACATACCAGGGCCAGCCTCTCTCCTCCAGCATCCTTGGCATGTTGCCTTAGATCCTCACCATGTCTCTTCATTCTTGCATGGTGGTTGTTACCCTTCTAAGGGTCAGGTCCATATTCTGGGCAGAGAGAAGTGGAGGGAGCAAAGTGTAGGAAAGGGCACATCTGCCAGGTATTTAAATTTTTTTTTTATTTTATAGAGGCGTCATAAACGTTTATGGAACTTCCACCTGCAAACCTCTACTTACATTTCCTTGCATGGAATTGTGCCACATGGTGACCCTTCACTGGAGGGTGGCTGGGAGCAGGGGGCTGACGGGGCTTGGGGCAGACACCAACAGCACCCCACCCAAATATTAAGCAATAGCTTAAGTAGTTATCTTCCCAACTAAAGCCCCATTTTTTTTTTTTTTTTTTTTTTTTTTTTTTTTTTTTTGCGGTATGCGGGCCTCTCACTGTTGTGGCCTCTCCCGTTACGGAGCACAGGCTCCGTACGCGCAGGCTCAGCGGCCATGGCTCATGGGCCCAGCCGCTCTGCGGCATGTGGGATCCTCCCGGACCGGGGTATGAACCCGTGTCCCCTGCATCAGCAGGCGGACTCTCAACCACTGCGCCACCAGGGAAGCCCCAAAAGCCCCATTTTGAAAGTGCCCTCTACTAGGTATCTCTCAGAAAAAGTAACTTTTTAGGCTAATGAAACTATTAATTTAACTTTCTGAAGGGGCATTTATACTTTTTTGGGGGGGGATTCTGATGCTTGTTGGCTTTCTTTTTATTGTCCAAGACTGTCTGCAAAAGATATTGCAATCTCAGGTTTGGATTGGAGAAATGCTTAGAATATAAATCCAGTTTTATTTCTGGAAGGAAAAAAAAAAACCAGTAAGGCATCAGTGAGCATCTTGAAAGACATGACAGGGATTTATTTTCCCTTCTGTTCATGTGTGTGCCCTTTAATTTTTTCATTCCTCAAGCAGAGCTCAGGCAACCCCAAATTAAAGCAGTTCATGCCGTGCCGCACATGATGATTAAATCTGATCTGGCTGTTCTAGAGATGGACAGATAACAGTGTTGCAGAAAAACCTTTTTTGAATCTGAAAAGACGACTGTCACGAAGAATGCTCTAACTCCCATGTGTTACAAGATAAAGTTAAATTAGATCAGCTGAGGTCCTTTGCAGGTAGCGATCCCTTTAATAGTATTTGATATGTGTCGACTGAACAGAAATCGTGTCCCAAGTGAAGTTTCATTATCCATGGGAGCCTGTTGTAAATACCAGGGTGTTGTGATGTGTGTTTAGCTAATTTCATGTCCTTTTGAAGCTGCTCTTCAATAGCTTGAAATGCTTATTACCAGTGTGCATTAGCACACAAGAACCTAGGGAAAACACCACTTGCCCTTTGGTAATGGACAAATAGATAATAGAGGAAGATGGGAATTAATTACCTTTATGCAGATGTCACATCAACGTGCAAAAGAACAGGATTATTTATGCTTTGGAAAAAATACCATTTTGTTTTCATGAAGATGCAAAGCAGACAAGTAGGGGCTCAAGACTAAATTATTTGAGTTGATATGAATTCCGTGGCTTATTCAGAGCATCTAGGAATATAGTGCATACTTTTTAACCTTCCCCCTTTTTAAATTTAAGAAATACTGCAAAATGCTTCAGCCTTCTGAATTAGGAACTGTGGCTGAATGATTTGTTTCTTTTGTCCTGCTCTTTACTTGGGCCGTCTGTTTGCTTGTCGGCACTATTCAAGGTGTTGATCCTAAATTGTATTACTTATTGGCCCTGGCTGGAGAGGACACTACCGTGCTACTGAAAGCATTATGAATCTTTGTAGAGAGGTCTTGCTTTTACATTAGAAGTTTCTTCTGGTGAAACAAAGAGCTTTAATTATAACGTTAGAAAAAGGTATGGGACACTGGAGATTTGGAAATAACCAGGAATTGTATGTTCATTTTTTTTTTAACATCTTTATTGGAGTATAATTGCTTTCCAATGGTGTGTTGGTTTCTGCTTTATAACAAAGTGGATCAGCTATATGTATACATATATCCCCATATCCCTTCCCACTTGCGTCTCCCTCCCACCCTCCCTATCCCACCCCTCTAGGTGGTCACAAAGCACCAAGCTGATCTCCCTGTGCTATGTGGCTGCTTCCCACTAGCTATCTGTTTTACGTTTGGTAGTGTATATAAGTCCATGCCACTTTCTCACTTCGTCTTAGCTTACCATTCCCCCTCCCCGTGTCCTCAAGTCCATTCCCTATGTCTGTGTTTTTATTCCTGCCCCTAGGTTCTTCAGAACCATTTTTTTTCCTTTAGATTCCATATATGTGTTAGCATACGGTATTTGTTTTTCTCTTTCTGACTTAATTCACTCTGTGTGACAGACTCTAGGTCCATCCACCTCACTACAAATAACTCAATTTCATTTCTTTTTATGGCTGAGTAGTATTCCATTGTATATATGTGCCATATCTGCTTCATCCATTCAGCTGTCGATGGAACTTAGGTTGTTTCCATGTCCTGGCTATTGTAAATAGAGCTGCAATGAACATTGTGGTACATGACTCTTTGAATTATGGTTTTCTCAGGGCATATGCCCAGCAGTGGGATTGCTGGGTCATATGGTAGTTGTATTTGTAGTTTTTTAAGGACCCTCCATACTGTTCTCCACAGTGACTGTATCAATTTACATTCCCACCAATAGTGCAAGAGGGCTCCCTTTTCTCCACACACTCTCTAGCATTTATAGTTTGTAGATTTTTTATTGATGGCCATTCTCACTCGTGTGAGGTGATACCTCATTGTAATTTGGATTTGCATTTCTCTAATGATTAGTGATGTTGAGCATCCTTTCATGAGTTGGCAATCTGTATATCTTCTTTGGAGAAATGTCTAATTAGGTCTTCTGGCCATTTTTGGATGGGGTTGTTTGTTGTTTTGATGTTGAGCTGCATGAGCTCCTTGTAAATTTTGGAGATTAATCCTTTGTCAGTTGCTTCATTGCAAATATTTTCTCCCATCCGAAGGGTTGTCCTTTAGTCTTGTTTATGGTTTCCTTTGCTGTGCAAAAGCTTTTAAGTTTCATTAGGTCCCATTTGTTTATTTTTGTTTTTATTTCCGTTTCCCTAGGATGTGGGTCAAAAAGGATCTTGCTGTGATTTATGTCATAGAGTGTTCTACCTATGTTTTCCTCTAAGAGTTTGATAGTGTCTGGTCTTACATTTAGGTCTTTACTCCATTTTGAGTTTATTTTTGTGTATGGTGCTAGAGAGTGTTCTAATTTCATTCTTTTCCATGTAGCTGTCCAGTTTTCCCAGCACCACTTATTGAAGAGACTGTCTTTTCTCCATTGTATATTCTTGCCTCGTTTATCAAAAGTAAGGTGACCATATGTGTGTGGGTTTATCTCTGGGCTTTCTATCCTGTTCCATTGATCTATATTTCTGCTTTTGTGCCAGTACCATACTGTCTTGATTACTGTAGCTTTGTAGTGTAGTCTGAAGCCCAGGAGTCCAATTCCTCCAGCTCCATTTTTCGTTCTCAAGATTGCTTTGGCTATTTGGGGTCTTTTGTGTTTCCATACAAATTGTGAAATTTTTTGTTCTAGTTCTGTGAAAAATGCCAGTGGTAGTTTGATAGGGATTGCATTGAATCTGTACATTGCTTTCGGTAGAAGAGTCATTTTCACAATGTTGATTCTTCCAATCCAAGAACATGGTATATCTCTCCATCTATTTGTATCATCTTTAATTTCTTTCATCAGTGTCTGATAGTTTTCTGCATACAGGTCCTTTGTCTCCTTAGGTAGGTTTATACTTAGGTATTTTATTCTTTTTGTTACAATGGTAAATGGAAGTGTTTCCTGAATTTCTCTTTCAGATTTTTCATCATTAGTGTATAGGAATGCAAGAGATTTCTGTGCATTAATTTTGTATCCTGTTACTCTACCAAATTCATTGATTAGCTCTAGTAGTTTTCTGGTAGAATCTTTAGGATTCTCTATGTATAGTATCGTGTCATCTGCAAACAGTGACAGCTTTACTCCTTGTTTATCGATTTGGATTCCTTTTCCTTCTCTGATTGCTGTGGCTAAAATTTCCAAAACTATGTTGAATAATAGTGTTGAGAGTGGGCAACCTTGTCTTGTTCCCAATCTTAGAGGAAATTGTTTCAGTTTTTCACCATTGAGAACAATGCTGCCTGTGGGTTTGTCATACATGGCCTTTATTATGTTAAGGTAAATTCCCTCTGTGCCTACTTTCTAGAGAGTTTTTATGATAAATGGATACTGAGTTTTGTCAAAAGCTTTTTCTGCATCTATTGAGATGATCATATGGTTTTAGTTTGTTAATATGGTGTATCACATTGGTTGATTTGCATATATTGAAGAATCCTTGCATTCTTGGGATAAACCCCACTTGATCATGGTGTATGATCCTTTTAATGTGCTGTGGGATTCTGTTTGCTAGTATTTTGTTGAGGATTTTTCCATCTATGTTCATCAGTGATATTGGCCTGTAGTTTTCTTTCTTTGTGACATCTTTGTCTGGTTTTGGTATCAGGGTGATGGTGGCCTCATAGAATGAGTTTGGGACTATCCCTCCCTCTGCTATATTTTGCAAGAGTTTGAGAAGGATAGGTGTTAGCTCTTATCTAAGTGTCTGATAGAATTTGCCTGTGAATCCATCTGGTCCTGAGCTTTTGTTTGTTGGAAGATTTTTAATCACAGTCTCAACTTCAGTGCTTGTGATTGGTCTGTTTATATTTTCTATTTCTTCCTGGTTCAGTCTCAAAAGATTGTGCTTTTCTAAGAATTTGTCTGTTCCTTCCAGGTTGTCCCTTTATTGGCATATAGTTGCTTGTAGTAATCTCTTATGATCCTTTGTATTTCTGCACTGTCAGTTGTTACTTCTCCTTTTTCATTTCTACTTCTGTTGATTTTAGTCTTCTCCCTTTCTTTCTTGATGAGTCTGGCTAATTGTTTATCTATTTTGTTTATCTTCTCAAAGAACCAACTTTTAGTTTTATTGATCTTTGTTATTGTTTCCTCATTTCTTTTTTATTTATTTCTGATCTGATCTTTATGATTTCTTTCCTTCTGGTAACTTTAGTGTTTCTTTGTTCTTCTTTCTCTAAAAGCTTTAGGTGTAATGTTAGGTTGTTTATTTGAGATTTTTCTTGTTTCTTGAGGTAGGATTGTATTGCTGTAAACATCCCTCTTAGAACTCCTTTTGCTGCATCCTATAGGTTTTGGGTCCTCGTGTTTTCATTGTCATTTGTTTCTAGGTATTTTTTGATATCCTCTTTGATTTCTTCAGTGATCTCTTGGTTATTAAGTAGTGTATTGTTTAGCCTCCATGTGTTTGTATTTCTTACAGATTTTTTCCTGTAATTGATATCTAGTCTCATAGCGTTGTGGTCTGAAAAGATACTTGATGCGATTTCAGTTTTCTTAAATTTACCAAGGCTTGGTTTGTGACCCAAGATATGATCTATCCTGGAGAATGTTCCATGAGCACTAGAGAAGAAAGTGTATTCTGTTGTTTTTGGATGGAATTTCCTATAAATATCAATTAAGTCCATCTTGTTTAATGTATCATGTAAAGGTTGTGTTTCCTTATTTATTTTCGTTTTGGATGATCTGTCCATTGGTGAAAGTGGGGTGTTAAAATTCCCTACTGTGATTGTGTTACTGTCGATTTCCCCTTTTACGGCTGTTAGCATTTGCCTTATGTATTGAGGTGCTCCTATGTTGGGTGCATAAATATTTACAATTGTTGTATCTTCTTCTTGGATTGATCCCTTGATCATTATGTAGTGTCCTTCTTTGTTTCTTGTAATAGTCTTTATTTTAAAGTCTATTTTTTCTGATATGAGAATTGTTACTCCAGCTTTCTTTTCATTTCCATTTGCATGGAATATCTTTTTCCATCCCGTTGCTTTCAGTCTGTATGTGTCCCTAGGTCTGAAGTGGGTCTCTTGTGGACAATATATATACGGGTCTTGTTTTTGTATCCATTCAGCCAGTCTTTGTCTTTTGGTTGGAGCATTTAATCCATTTACATTTAAGGTAATTATTGATATGTATGTTCCTATTACCATTTTCTTAATTGTTTTGGGTTTGTTATTGTAGGTCTTTCCCTTCTCTTGTGTTTCCTGCCTAGAGAAGTTCCTTTAGCATTTGTTGTAAAGGTGTTTTGGTGGTGCTGAATTCTCTTAGCTTTTGCTTTTCTGTTAAGGTTTTAATTTCTCTGTCGAATGAGATCCTTGCTGGGTAGAGAAATCTTGGTTTTATGTTTTTCCCTTTCATCACTTTAAATATGTGCTGCCACTCCCTTCTGGCTTGCAGAGTTTCTGCTGAAAGATAAGCTGTTAACCTTATGGGGATTCCCTTGTATGTTATTTGTTGTTTTTCCCTTGCTGCTTTTAATATTTTTTCTTTGTATTTAAGTTTTATTTTGGAATCAAACATGTTCACATGTGTATATTCCACACCATCCCTGAAACCATTTGTTTGGAGTTGGGTAGGACCCCTGCCCTTGCTGTGAGCCTGCAGGGGAGTTATTGGGTAGTCTGTTTCAGATTTGACAATGGCAGGGCAGCAGAAACCTGTCTTGGAACTACAGGGTTTTTCAGTCTCCTCAACTTCTGATATTTCTGACCTTTGCACTCTTGAATAACCAGTGGGCAGCATCGTTTACTTTCCCTCCCTCCCTCCCTCCCTCCCTCCGTCCCTCTTTCCCCTGCCTCCTTCCCTACGTCCCTTTTCTTTTTTTCTTTTGAAGGCCTGCTCTCCTCTTTCCTGTAACCCTCGCCATCTGTACTCTTCCCGCAGTAACTGCAGTATGTTTCAGTATTGCACTATGCTCCCTCACTCTCATTGATTCTCACCCTGGCCCTCTGAACTGCATCCCCAGAACTGTTTTTGATAGTTTGATTAATATGTGTCTTGGTGTGTTTCTCCTTGGATTTATCCTGTGTGGGACTCTGTGTGCTTCCTGGACTTGATTGACTATTTCGTTTCCCATATTAGGGAAGTTTTCAACTATAATCTCTTCAAATATTTTCTCAGTCCCTTTCTTTCTCTCTTCTTCTGGGGCCCCTATAATTCGAATATTGGTACATTTAATGTTGTCCCAGAGGTGTCTAAGACTGTCCTCAATTCTTTTCATTCCTTTTTCTTTATTCTGCTCTGTGGTAGATATTTCCACTATTTTATCTTTCAGGTCACTTATCCATTCTTCTGCCTCAGTTATTCTGCTATTGATTCCTTCTAGAGAATTTTTAATTTCATTTATTGTGTGGTTCATCATTGTTTGTTTGCTCTTTAGTTCTTCTAGGTCCTTGTTAAATGTTTCTTGTATTTTCTCCATTCTATTTCCAAGATTTTGGATCATCTTTACTTTCATTACTCTGAATTCTTTTTCAGGTAGACTGCTTATTTCCTATCATTTGTTTCATCTGGGTTTTTACTTTGCTGCTTCATCTGCTTCATCTGCTGTGTGTTTTTCTGTCTTCTCATTTTGCTTATCTTACTGGGTTTGGGGTCTCCTTTTTGCAGGCTGCAGGCTCGTAGTTCCCGTTGTTTTTGGTGTCTGCCCCCAGTGGCTAAGGTTGGTTCAGTGGATTGTGCAGGCTTCCTGGTAGAGGGGACTGGTGCCTGTGTTCTGGTGGAGAAGGCTGGATCTTGTCTTTCTCGTGGGCAGGACCACGTCTGGTGGTGTGTTTTGGGGTGTCTGTGGCCTTATTATGATTTTAGGCAGCCTCTCTGCTAATGCGTGGGGTTGTGTTCTTGTCTTGCTAGTTGTTTGGCATGGGGTGTCCCGCACTGGAGCTTGCTGGTCATTGAGTGGAGCTGGGTCTTAGCGTTGAGATTGAGATCTCTGGGAGAGCTTTCGCTGTTTGATATTACGTGGAGCTGGGAGGTCTCTGGTGGACCAATGTCCTGAACTTGGTTCTCCCACCTCAGAGGCACAGGCCTGACACCTGGCCGGAGCACCAAGTCCCTGTCAGTTACATGGCTCAGAAGAAAAGGGAGAAAAAGGAGTGAAAGAAAGAAAAATAATAATAAAATAAAATAAAGTTATTAAAATAAAAAAAATATTAAAAATAAAAAACTTAAAACGTAATTAAAAGAAAGAAAGAAAGAAGAGAGCAACCAAACCAAAAACAAATCCACCAGTGATCACAAGTGCTAAAAACTATACTAAGAAAAAAAAAGAAAAAACGGAGAGACACAACCCTAGGACAGATGGGAAAAGCAAAGCTATACAGACAAAATCACACAAATAAGCATGCGCATACACACTCAAAAAGAGAAAAAGGAAAGAAATTTATGTATCTTTTGGGAAGTCTGAGGTCTTCTGCCAGTGTTCAGTAAGTCTTCTGTAGGAGTTGTTCCTCATGTAGATGTATTTCTGATGTGTTTATGGGGAGGAAGGTGATCTCCACATCTTACTCCTCCACCATCTTGAAGGTCTCTGTATGTGCATTTTTAAAATTCTTTTTCCTCATTTGCTCAGTTATTTAGCTTTTTATTCTTAGCTGGCATTTTCCTATTGAAACAACTAATACATAGTCAACATTTTATCCATCTGGCTAACAGAGTATCTGCTTTGAGGTCGGTACATCACATTTCTGTTTCATCTTGAGTGCTAGGGCTCAGTTAATGGCAGCATTTAGCATCATGTGTGTTTTTGTCTACAGGGTAGTATTTTACTGAGTTGAACAAATATTTATGGGATGCATCATATTTCAGCACTTACGTGTATAATGGAGATACAAAAAATGACTGTGGCTTCCAGCTTTGTGAAGGGACACACACATGTACATATCAACACACACACACTGTAGGTGGAATTCTAAAGATGGCCCTCCTAGGTTCCCATCCCTTGGCTATTCAGTAAACCGTGAATCCAGGCACTAGTATGAAGGGATTTTGCACATGTAAATAAAGTCCTAAATCAGTTGACCTTAAGATATGGAGATTATCCAGATGGGCCTGACCCCAGAAGGTGAACCCTTTAAAAGCAGAGAGGGACTTCCCTGGTGGCACAGTGGTTTAGAATCCACCTGCCAATGCAGGGGACACAGGTTAGGTCCCTGGTCTGGGAAGATGTCACTTGCTGTGGAGCAGCTAAGCCTGTGTGCCACAACTGCTGAGCCTGCACTCTAGAGCCCACGAGCCACAACTACTGAGCCCGTGTGCCACAACAAGTGAAGCCCGCGCACCTAGAGCCTGTGCTCTGCAACAAGAGAAGCCACCGCAATGAGAAATGTGTGCACCACAGCAAAGAGTAACCCCTACTCGCTGCAACTGGAGAAAAACCCACATGCAACAACAAAGACCCAACGCCGCCAAAAGCAAATTAATTGATTAATTAAAAAAAAAGAGCATTTTCTCTGGCAGTGGCAAAGGAGGAAGTCAGAGAGATTCAAAGCCTGAGATAGACTTTACTCACCTGGCCATTGCTGGTTTGAAGGTGGAAGAGCCATGTGAAAAGAGGTGTGGACAGCCTCTAGAGGCTGAGAGCAGTTCCCAGCTGACAGCCAGCAAGGAACTGGTCAGTCTTAGAATAGCCAGGAAACAGAATTTGTCTACCAACCTGAATGAGCACAGAAGTGAATTCTTGCCTAGAACCTCCAGATAAGAGGCCAGTGTAGCCATCACCTTGGTTTTGGCT
Organism: Delphinus delphis; assembly: GCF_949987515.2. NCBI lineage: Eukaryota > Metazoa > Chordata > Mammalia > Artiodactyla > Delphinidae > Delphinus > Delphinus delphis. The sequence continues at coordinate 66,261,882 of NC_082693.1, forward strand.
TTGTGTGAGACTCTAAGCAGAGAACCTAGCTGAGTCATGCTGAGCTGCTGACCTACAGAACTGTGAGCTAATATATTGGCCTCATTATGAGCCTCTGCATTTGTGGTAATTTATGCAACAATAGAAAACTAATACACGTACAGTTAGACAGGGTGGTCCTCTCCTCTGTGTTAGGAGATGTTAGAGATATGGAATTAATTTCAGTTTTCAGGACACCAAAAAAAAAAAAAAGAATTGGATCACATTATCAGAGTTTTAGATTTACCATCAATATTCTAACTGTACACATGAGGAAATAGAAGTCCAGAGAAGTTATGAGTTTGTCTAAGGTTTTAGAGCTAGCTAGAGGCAGAGCTGGGACAGGCACTCATATCTGGATTCAAGGTTCAATGTTGTTTCCATTATATCTCACTGCGGTGCGTAATGAATTCTAGCTTTAAATTGGAACCAAAGTGCAAAACCAGATAATGGCAATTACTCTGTCATAATGCCAAATGTAAGGAAGGAAAGGAATAGGACAAAAAGGTAATTTCAGGAGACCATTGTTATTTTTTTCCCTAAAGATTCTAAAGCATGGAATGAAGTATAGTGTACATGCTTGTGACTTGTTTGTAAGCCCGCATAAGAACATTGACTCATTCAGTGGAGTAGTGTTCCTTTTCAAACTGAGCCATGGCTGAGCTCTCCCAGTGACTCTGCAGTTATTTGATGTATTTTTTTGCTTTAAACACGTTTAACACTTTCTTTTGAACATTCTCAGTGATGGCAGCTGCTTTACCCTTGAGGGTTTATTTGATATTGTTTCCAAATAGCTTTTGGGTTGGTTCTAATATGACAAATCAGATTTGGTAATCAGTATGAATAATCTAATGAAAATCAATCTGGGTAATACGTAAGAAAATTGGTCTGGGTAATATAAAAAGAAAATACTGCTATCGTGTACTAAGATGGACTTTCCTATTTGTTTCTTAAATCTAACGGACCATAGTTTTAAAGAAAGTTTAAAAGTCGTTCGCAACAGTGTTCACATGACTGGGGTAAGTACCCAGTTGCTTCTGATAAGTAGTTAAACAGAACATGTGCTTTGGAGAGAGTTGAATCCTGACTTGACAACTTTCTAGCTGTAGGATCCTGGGAGAGTTAACCTCTTCAGACCCTGATTTTTTAATATTTAAAATGGAGACAGGAGCATTAACTTTATGTCTGTCACATAGGAGCTACTCAATAAATGAATGAAATGGGTGGATTAAATATTAGTTATGTAAAGCTCTTACATATAAACCTTATGCATAGTTTGTGCTTAAGCATAGTTTGTTTTTCAAAATGTTATTTTTAGTGAAAGTTAAATTATATGTTCAGGTTTGATGGCTAAGAGTAGCTTCTTGTTTTACTTGAACCCAAGAAATAGAATTCCTTTCTTTGTTGATTTGGTGCTGAAGCTGCGTAGAGCCTCTTTGGTGGTGGCCTGACGTGTGTCTGCTCATTATGGGAGGTAGACTGGGCTGTTCTCTGTTTTTGTAACCATCTTTTCCCTCTTTTCCAGTGGACCCGTGTTAGTGTGGGATCATTCTGCCTTCTCTTGAGTGTGCCAAACTCTTTTTTTTTTTTAGATTGAACTATATTTAACATGCTACATTGTGTAAGTTTAAGATGTACAACATTACTGATTTGATGTAGTCATAGTGCGATATGATGGCCATTGTAATGTTAGCTAACGCCTCTATCACATCACATCATTATCATTTCTTCTGGTGTTGGAAACAATTAAGATTTGCCAAACTCTTTCAACTTGGACTTGCTTCCACTTTAGACACAAATATTCATTCATTAATATTACACAGTGGGAAAATACCATCTTTGTTGTCCCCCTCAACTTACATTCTAGTGAGAGAGACAGATGAAAAACCATTTTTTCTTATCACAATCTACCTGCTCAGCCTTTCTCACCTGAGTCTGAAATGTGGGCACAGCTCCACCTTGTACACCTGGTGCTTTTTTTGTGTCTGTATAGCTGCTGAATTCCTGACTTTGAGGCCCGGCTTCAGCACAGAGAACTCAGTGTCTCCATTCCTTTCAGCCAGTTCTGATGCTTGTGTGATGTCACCATACACTTATTTGTACTTTTGTTTTCCTTCCCTTTAATCGTATTTGGTTCAAGTTATGAAGTGCTTCTGAAGTTTTATATCATTGAGCTCTAAAAGTTAAAACCATTTTTTGAAACAAAGAATGATGGATGTTAAATACTTCCTGTAATGCTGACCCAATCAGGCAGGCTTCTGTTAGGGACCAGCATGCATGATTGAGATGAAGGAATGAGACAGCCCTTGACATCCTTTCCTCATGTCTTTGAGAGGTGACCTGACCCAGCATGGGGTTTGCCATTTCCTAAAGGACTTAAAAGACCCTCCTGGCAATCATCACCCCATTCTCCCCACCTACCACCCCCAGTGAATAGAGATTATATTAGAAATAATCATGATGTTAATTATTTTATAATAATAGCTGGTATGTATAGAGATTTTATATTTTAACCTAAGGCTAACTGCTTTGTATGAATTAGCTCATTTAATTTTCACAACAATCCTGTGAGGTAATTATAGCTATCATCAGCCCTGTGAGATAATAATAACTATTATCAATCCTATGACTTTAGAGCCCTCATCTTTTGAGTGTATGCTTGTTTCTGACACCACACAAAGTGCTTTATCTGTATTATTTTTCTAGTTCCTCACCACAGCCTTCTGAGTTATTATCCCACCAGTGTATAAGCTCTATGAGGTCAGTGACTTTGTTTTCTCCTTCTGGGCTAAATTCTAGGACAGCAGCTATTATAGCGTCTGGTGTACTTAGTAAATAGCTATTGAATGAACAAATTTGTAGTTTTTGGATGAGGAAACTGTTAAAGAGAAGTTAAATAACTTGCCCAAGGTCAAGTGGTGAATCTGGGGTTTGCACCCAGGCAAGTATGACTTCAGAGCTGTGATCTTTACCTGTGTTCTATGAGAGTTATTTTTTGTTAACAGATTTCTGGGATAATGTTAAATTCTGAGGCACAATGTTGCATAATTCCAGGTTTCTGAAATTAAAAAAAAGTATAATGTTTTGGAAACTGCAAAAATTTATTTCATAACTGTCATAAATCATCTCTTAATGGAAAAGTTATGGGTTTAGAAGGACTGATCTTGAAGAAATCATGAAAAATGTGTGTATTGCTTATTTACGGGAAAATAGGACTGTATAGGAATATATTAATATGTATGTGAATGTATATGACTATATCAAGATTCTGTGACACAATGTTTTTAGTATGTTTAAAGAAGGAAAAATTTAAAGTATATTTTTAGCAGATTTGCCAGTGTTTTGCATAATTAAATATGGATTTTCAAAATTTATTGATTTTAGCACCTACCATTATTCCTAATGCTTTTTTTTTCCCTTTTAGAAAAAATATGTGGAATTATGAACACTTACATTGTATGGAGTGTGAAATATGTTTTTGATACTTACATATTTAGGGCATCTCCAGACAAATAGTTTTGTGTTAAAGGTTGAACAGAATTCCAAGGTATTTCAGAAACAGATTGCGCCAATTTCCACTGCTTCTAGAATATTGTGAACATATACTTTATTCTAACCAATATTATTGGCTATTGGTTTTCAGAATTATTGCAGTTTTTACAGGGGAAAAATGGCATTCCATTTTAACTTGCAGTCTGTATTTTTTATGAAGTTAAGTATTTTTCCAAATTGTTAACTAAATACACTCCTTCGTAGACTGTCAATTTTTTCATTTATTGGGAGTTCCTTTTTTTTTTAAACTCTAGTTGGTTACCTTAGTCGACATGAGTAAACATCTAGTATGTAGAACTCTAAAGAAACTAAGCACTACAGTAGGGCTTTGCTTTAAATAGGAGCAACGACCTTCATAAATAATAATCTAAGACTTTGGGGAGTAGGTTTAGCAATATATTAAGGTTTATCCCTCTGTCTTCTCTTTATCCCTGTTTGTAGCCGTGCTGTGGGGTAGCACAGCTGGCTCTGAAATCTCCCACATCAGGTGCTACTGTCTTGTTGTCATTAGACACCCAGGTTCCAGGCACCTGGATCATTTGTTCCTGCTGTCCTTGAGGGCTGCGATAGTGAGGGTTTCTCTCTCCAGGTATTTTCTTCACCTTTCTGAATGAGCTCTGTTCTCTTAAGCCAACAAGTTAGAGCCCTATACCTGGTTGGCCCCCTGGCTTTTCTATTCCAGTAGCCCTCAGCTACCAGATATACAGTTGGTCCTGTAGGCAGCTTATCTTTTCTACTCATTACTCGTGCCCTCCTACCCTCAGGAGCCAAGTAACTCCACAGATTAACTGTGTAGAGTTTTTTTGTTTTGTTTTTTTAACAAAATGTGCAAGGAGGAAATCACTTATTGGTGCGGTCTTGATATTGTCATGCCAGTTTGCTCACTGAAAACAATAGCTTTTTTTTTTTAACGAAGGAAAGAAGGGAATTCTCTGGCAGTCCAGTGGTTAGGACTTCGTGCTTTCACTGCTGTGGACGCACATTTGATCCCTGGTTGGGGAACTAAGATCCTGCAAGCTGAGTGGAGTGGCCAAAAAAAAAAAAAAAAAATTAAAAAAAGAATAAAGGAAAGAAGAAGTTTTGTAAAAGCAAAAAGACCAACCATGTGTAAACATTCTTTAAATGATTTCCTCATTTGTGGCTTTACTGAGTGTAGGGTTAAAGTTTAAAAGTAGGGGCTTCTCTGGTGGGGCAGTGGTTGTGAGTCCGCCTGCCGATGCAGGGGACACGGGTTCGTGCCCTGGTCCAGGAAGATCCCACATGCCGCGGAGCGGCTGGGCCCGTGAGCCATGGCCACTGAGCCTGCGTGTCCAGAGCCCGTGCTCCGCAACGGGAGAGGCCGCAACAGTGAGAGGCCCGCATACCGTAAAACAAACAAACAAACAAAAAAGTTTAAAAGTAAATACGATGTTATTATAACAAGTGTTTACGACTAGTTTTATGTATTGGCCACTGTTTTATATATTGAGTGGCTTAGTAATTTTAACTGGAGGAAACTGACTAGGAAAATAGTCATTCATTTCTGTTTGCTGAATTGAGAAGAATCTATAAAACAGGGAAACTTCAAGAGCTCATTTCTTTTAAAGAAGGTTTGAAAACTTTACACATAACTTCTGAAATTTAGGCCTCTCACGTGAGACAGCCAAAGGCATAATACATTCTCTGTGAGACCCAATTGATTGTGTGTAAAGCTGTTCAAATTTTCAAAGGTCTTCTAAAATGCATTTCTAGTTTTTAGATGCAAAAGTTAATTGATTTCAAATGTCAGCCTGTGTCTTGTGTCGATGAAACTGTTTGGCCCTCCTAGGAAAATATAGGTAAAAATAAATTGTACTATATAAATTAGAAAAGCTTGATGGAATTAGAGCCATCATTGAGCAGATTCTCTCGGGAGTCTTAGTAGGTCACGTTTTGCCATGCCGGAATCCTGCAGTCACATCTGTGAAAGGGACAAATGGAGATGTCACCAGAATGAGGAGATTGAGATTTATGCCTGGAGTCCACCTGTTTTTCCAGGAGATACCCCCAGAGAATGACATCTGCTCGTATTTCCATTATTCTGCCTTTTGTTTACCAGATAAATGGAGAGATGATTGAGAAACTAAGGCATTTCTTTGACCGTAGTAATCAAGAGCAATTGCATTGTTTTAAACGCACTCCTTTCTTAGTGGCTTCCAGAAACAAATATTCTGTTATTGATTTTCTCACCAGTAGTTTAATTCACTGAGTTCAGAAAACTGTTATAAAACAAAACACAAAAACCCATGGGGCATTAGGCTTAGCAACTTTGTATTATAAGAAATGGACAGCCCTCAGTTAAAACAATAGATAGGCTTTGCTAATTTATTTGTAGAACAAAGCTTTGTAAATTAAGTATTTGGATTGTACTAGAGATACTTTTCAAAAGTACTTCAGCTGAGTCAGTTCCTGTAATGCTGTATCATTTTGGAATGTAAAATGAATTTATGTGGCCTGGAAGTTGGATTTTCTTGTATTTGATTTTCTCAAAGTACAGTACAATTGCACTTATCTCCTTGTGAACAGGAATGTTTGAGGATGGGTTAAAGGAGCTATAGAAAGCATCCCAGAAAAAAATGTCATGAGAGACATAATTATTTTCCAAGTACTATCTGTAAGCAGCTTTCACAAGTCAAAGCTTCCTCGAAATAAGAGATTACAATCAAAGTTCATCTGTATACTATTGTGTTTGGAGTGCCTACCAACATTCCAACTTGCAGTCGCTTTGAGGGGAAAATTCTTCAGATTCATCAGTGTTGTAAGCCAACGTAATTTAAATTCTGATTACAGAGGCGTCCTTAGGCAGGTAAGTTGAGCTGCTCAGTGCCTCTTTTTTTCCTTTGTTCTTTTAAAGTTTGGAGCAGTGGTTGATTATGGTGGGTATCTATTATTTGTGCTTCTCCAGCATCAACATCAGTTTCCCTTTCTCCTCCTTATAGTATCTGGAATTTCATTTGGGAAACCTCTCCTCGTATATTCTGTGTAGTTCAAGAGGGGCTACCTGCACCCCTCCCCTTGCTATGATGGACAAGGGACCCATCCACTGCCCACAGAGACTAATTGATGGCCAAGTAACCAATATTGGTCAAGTGAGACTCAATTCTTGGGCTTTCTGTTGCAATTTTTGGAAAGGAGACTTTAACTTTTTTCCCTGGAATTTCTTAGCATGTAGTAAGCAAGATAGTCTGGTGTTGGTGGGAGCTCCCGTCATTCCTGAGGGGAAGGCAGAGCTTGAGCTGGAAATACAGACTCCTGATAGCTCAGTCTGAATATCTTATCAGTTATGTGAGCCAGTGAATTCTCTCTCTCTCTCTTTTTTTTTTTGTAAACCAGTTTGAGTTGGGTTTCTGTCCCTTGTACCCCAAATAGACCTAATTGATTCACTCTTATTAATTTAATGTTGGATCCACCTTCACCCTCAAAACTAACTTGGTGTATGTATTGTCAACTGAAGAAAAATGCACAACCTTTAAGGTGCAAATTGTGTTTTATTCGGTACCTTACTGAAGACTATAGCCTGGGAGATTGCCTCTTAGATAGCTCTGACGAACTGTTCCAAAGAGGTAAGGGAGAAGCCAGGATATACAGGAGTTTTTGCTGGAAAAGAACCCCCCAAAAGCAAAAAACCAAAACAACATAAAGAACAAAAAAATGTAGTTGAACATCAAAAGATTACTGCTAGTCACAAAAACAGACATCTCAAGTTAATGATTTTATTGCTTTTCTATGTATGCAAGAGTCTGGGCTCATTGAAATTATTCCTTAGATATGCATCTTAAACTCTCTAGGGCCAGTATACTGGGTTTCTTTGTTTTTTTTGGTCAGTAATTTAATTTTTCTTAAAAAATAAAAATGTGCTTTTTTATTACAATACAAAAAGTAAATTACTAAAGGTAAAATGGCATAATAGAAAAAACCAAAACTCTTACATCCATGCTCACAAGTGACACAGGTGGCCTTTGTCTATTTTGGGAGACAGGGTTACAGTAGCTCATAAAATGAGTGGAGGAAGCATTTCCTCTTCTTCTATTCTGCAAAATAAGTTGTGTAAGAGTGGAATTACTTGTTCTTTGAATGTGTGGTAAAGTTATCTCTAAAACTACCTAGTCACAGCTTTATCATTTCCTTATATTTTCTTTGTTTTTTTTTGTCTTATTTTTCTAACTTCTTAGGTTGGATGCTTGGTATATTTTCTCTATGTACTAATAAAAGTATGTAAGATTATAAAAAAATTGAACAACCCAGCCCTCCATGTCCCTCCCATCTATAATGATTTACAATTCCAAGACTTTGAAGTATATGACACACTTCCAAGGACAGAGTAGTCCTTGATTAACAAGAGTAGCTGGGTTATTAGTCTGTGTCAAAAAGTTAAGGGGAAACCCTGTATTTTCTTTATAAAAGAAGAGGTTGGGTGTGCTTGGAGCAATCATCCTGCCAGCAAAGCTGTGGGAGGATTTCACCTTACTGATGTGGCCTTGCTGTTTTTGGCAGGTATTACTGCTTCCAGATTTGGTCACAGCATGGGACAAAGGGATATACAGACCTCCTTCCTGGCTTTGAATAATTAGCTCCAGCGTAGTAGTATCCTGAACAGTGATGGGATATAAACAAAGCAAGCAGATAAAGAACCTGGAGAGATTTGGCTTTGGGGAATTATTTAGCAATCATCACCAGCTCTGTTGAATGTGGAAAAATTTGTGGATTTTGATAGCATTTTCCTTTGGCCTAACAGCATTTGTTTTTTTTGTTGAAGGGAATCAACCACATAGCAGAAGTGATAGCCCTACTGCTTGTACACACAGATGGGCAACTAGCAATCCAAATATCACACTGTTATAGGAGGATTCATGCAAATGGCTCTAACTTAGCCCTTTGTCTTCAAGGGCTTTTTCCTTCCTGTGAAGAAAATTTGAATCCTTGTGTTAGCAGTGGTAATAAAAACATTGCTATTTTAGAAGCTTTATTTTACTTAAAACCTTGTGTTTTTTAGTCCAGGTTCTTTTCCTAAAACAAACCCTGATTTCCAGGGATAAAAAGAAAATGCATGGCAAACCCCAAATATTCTGAGTTTTGTCCTGGCTTACAGTGTGTAGATGACCTTGACTTTATCTAATATAGGTATGTTCCTGCAAAGTTGAAAATAAGTCGATCCCATTTTCCACATAGTTGAAGAGCTTGCAGTTTCAATAATTTTACTGGGACTCTATTAGGAAGCCAGTGAGAGCCTCCTCTAGTGAAAGTTGGGACATGCTTAGCAGTCGTCTCTGGGTATCCACTGGGGATTGGTTCTAGGACCCCAGATGCTCAAGTCTCTTATATAAAATGATGTAATATTTGCATATAACCTACACACATCTTCCCTTATACTGTATGTTAAATCATCTCTAGATTACTTATAATACCTAATACGATGTAAATGCTACGTCAGTAGTTGCCATTGTGGGGCAAAATCAAGTTTTGCTTTTTTGGAACTTTCTGGAATTTTTTTTTTTTTTTAATATTTTCAATGCACAGTTGGTTGAATCCACAGATGCAGAACCTGCGGATATGGAGGGCTGATTTTATTACTCTATTATTTGTTGTGATGTACTTTGTTCATTTGGTTCATTGCTTCATTTGTGTAATTGCCTTCTCTGGCAATTTGCTCATGAATACTAATCTCTTTAAAATATTAATATTTGATTAAATGTGCTTGAATGTTTACAGAGTTTTTCATATAAATTGCCTCGCCTTCTTTATAGCAACGTTAAGGGGCCAGCGGTTTATTAATGTTTCCGTCAGTCAGTCACTGAAGAGCAATTTGAGGCTCTACAAAGGTTAGGAAATGTACTCAGTGCTAGGAATCCAACTTGTACAGTGCTTATTATCATAGTTCCTGCAGGAATAAGGTTGCTCTCCAAACCAAGAAAATATTTATTAATGATTTATCATTAATAAGTGACTCCTTATTCATGGATCCCTCTCTGCTTAATCCTACCAGCACCTCTGCTCTTTGGCGTCAAGTCGATAAGTCTTCTGCTATTTTCTGTGAACATCTCAAAGTCGCATGCAGATGCAATGCAAAATGAACACAAATTAGACATCTTGCAACGTATTTGGGATTCCATGAAGTTAGTGGAAGTGGTTCAGTAAGATCTGAGTTAACACGTAAACCCATAGATAAATAGGGGTATAACAGGATTGATCAGGCAATTATCACTACGGATATGACAAGAGAGACCCCTCAGAAGAGTATGATTGAAATATCAAAGGATTAGTCAGTAGTCTCTAGAAGATCCAAATTCTTGACTACTTTGGCAGAAATAGTGTTTTCTAAGATTTTACTGTAATGTAAAGTAAGACTTGTATGGTACTGTTGTCACTTTAAAAAATACAAATTTTAATAGTTAAGCAACAAAGATATACTATATAGCACAGGGAATTATAGCCATTATCTTGTAATAAACCATAATGGAATGCAGTCTACAAAAATACTGAATTAATGTGCTGTACACTTGAAACTAACACAATATTATAAATCAACTATATTTCAATAAAAATACAAATTTTACATGATTTTATATTCCTTACAAAGGAATATAGTAAAATATATTTAATTACTGCGCCCAAATCCCATATTTCTGCTTTCACCAGGAAGAAAACCCCATCCAGAATTTTGTGTTTATTCTTCTTCTATTTTTTCAAAAGCAGTTTTATTATGTATGTGTATATCTCTCTATTTACATTTTTCTGGTTTTGAGCTTTATAAAAATGATATTGAGCTCTATAAAGCCTTTTGTCATTTGCTTTTTAAAAACTCAATGTAATATTTTAAAAATTCATCCTTGTTGTGATATGTGACTCTCTTACTGATTTATACTACTGTATAATATTCTGCAATATTACTGACAGTACTAAGATTTGGTATGGCTCCGTGGGAATTCATATATTTACAAGTGTGAATATAAATTGGTATAAAACTTTGAAAAACAACTTAGCATTAACTTATTAAACTATTTGTATAGTTTCCTTCCTAGGTATAGATCCTAGATCTAGAATGATAAATTTGAATTATAAATTTTATAAAGTTATCCATGACAGTGTTAATAAGTGTTATAAGTATAGTATAGAAGGTTAGATGTGTGACTTATAACTAATATTGTTAATGTGAAAATAAAACTGTGGAATAATTATTTTCTATTCAAACACCAATTTAAACTCAAAGCATATTATCCCTTACAGTAAAAATAGATTTTAACAATAATAAAACACTGAAGATTAAGGTAATTTTGGTTAGTTTAGCATTATTTGATGTAAATATATATCCAGTAGAGCTTCCCATCTGCTAAATATTTACCATGAACTTGACTTGAGAAATGCAAACCGTTGTATAAGATGTCAGTGTAGGAGATAGCGTAGCCATAAGGCATGAATCCTGGATTGGGTGTCAAGAATTGGAATCTATACAAGTGCTTCACCTCTCAAGCCGCATCTGATCTTAACCTCTTAACATCAGTTTCATCATTGGTAAAACAGGCGTGATGATATTAGACTTGCTTCCATGGCTGTATGTCAATTAAGTGAAATAGAATATGGGAAAATTCCTTTAGTGACAAAGTACTGTGTAAACCACTTACTAGTATTGTTACCATCACCGTTGTTTGAAGAACCCTGCTTTAGGAAGCAAATCCAGATCACGTATTTTGAACATTTATATCAAGAGAATATGTCTCAGTGGCCTGGTGTATATTGAAACAGCCTTCTTTAAAGAATGCCTTGAACCCTGCTTAATACCTAATCTTGCTTTTATTTTGTTACATAAAATGAGCAAGAAGCTGTCTTAAGAATTTAAAGTAACTTTTCCTCCTTCAAATGGATTTTTTAGAACTTATTTTAGGGCTTCCCTGGTGGCGCAGTGGTTGGGAGTCCGCCTGCCGATGTAGGGGACCCGGGTTCGTGTCCCGGTCCGGGAAGATCCCACAATGCCGCGGAGCGGCTGGGCCCGTGAGCCATGGCCGCTGAGCCTGCGCATCCGGAGCCTGTGCTCCGCAACGGGAGAGGCCACAACAGTGAGAGGCCCGCGTACTGCAAAAAAAAAAAAAACAAAAAACCCAACTTATATTAAAAGAGAGATAAGATTCCATTGTAAATTTTGAATAATTCTTGCCCTTTAGGGAAAAAAGTCCCAAGGATTATACAAAAACACTTTTATGTAATGAGAATGTACTGTAATATTGAAATCTTGATCCTGTGTGTCAGTAGCTATCTGATGTGATTAGTATATAAGCACTGAGTTCTACTCAAGTACTGGGAAAATTCCAGTACTTGATTGATATATGATAAACTTTGTTAATAATAATTTAAAAATCTTGCTGTGTGAAAAGCTGGAAATATAAAAAGTTAAAAAAATTGACAAATTTTCCAAGCTCTGGTAACAGCTAAGAACCATGCCCTTTTATAGATGACAACCCCAAAACTAGTTTGTAAATTCTAAATGACTTATAAATGTCAACTCCAGTTAATGCTTGGGTGAATGAATGCCTGTGGATTAGAAACCTGGGAGTTGATAGATAAAGGGATTTAGATAAATGTGAGGGTGTTTAAACTTTTGGTGCTCCTCTAAGCTAAATGCAAACAGTATTATTTTAACAGATTTTGGGGTACTTCACTAACCTAATTTTTAGAGAAGTATATCTAAAATAACTATATGGTGAATGGTGATGCCACTGGATTATTTCTTGTGTTTTGTCCTTTCCTAACTCTAATTTTTTTATTATTCAAGTCATTCTATCACTTCTGTCCAAACTCGGGTCTCAGAATTAGAAAAACAAATTATTAACCAAGTAAATTTGGGACATAACTAATTTATATTTAAAAAAAAAAACCAAAACCTAGGTTTTCTAGTTATTCTAAAATGTGAAGTCAGCATTTTTGAGGTGTTCTCATTTAGTTGAATCTCTACACAGATATTTGTAGCATCTTCCTAGCAAGATTTCTGACATCATTTGGCATTATCTTTTCAGCCAGTGTAAAAAAACACACAAATGCATATTCTCAGATTTTCATTCAGTAACTATATTTTCATAGCTTTAGGAGAATATTAAATCATCTACTAAAATTATTCCTCACTGGACTCTAGCTTGCACTGTGCCTCACGTTTCTTTGGAGAGCCTTCAATGGCAAATTGGTAGTTTGAAGTCCAGGATTCACCTATAAAAGGGACATCTTAGTTTGAGGATACAGTACAGGGAGCAGTAAGGAACATGGGTTTTTGTCTCAGGAAGATGAGTTCAGGTTTTATCCTTGCCACTTAAGCAGCAATGTGATCCTGATCAAGTTTGGTAACTTCTCTGAGTCTCCATTTTCTAACCTCTGACAGAGGGAGTGTAGTTTTCACTGTACTAAATGTTAAAGGAGATGCTGATACAAAGTGCTTACCTGTCCGCCTGGCATGTCATGATGCTCGGTAATGATTCATGAGGCATGCCACCTGATCAGGTAGGAGAAATTGCAGAGCAGTGAGGGCTGGGGACAAGTATTGTGTTGGCTGAAATGGAGATGGCTCAACAGGGAGAAACGTGCAGTCCAAGCTGTGGCCACCCCATTCTCAGATTCAAATAAGTATTAACTTGAATCCCTGTCCGGCATAGGTTGGAATTCCCTGTGACCTTACTGTCTGTAGGGATTCATAGAAGGCTCACATTTTCCTAGTTGCTGCCAACTCTAAGTTTCTGCTTTTGCTGTGATCTGGATCGCATTACACATTGTGTCTCCTACTTGTGGTGTCTCTTTCCCACCCCCTGGCAACCCGCTTAGGTGAAGTGTTCTCTTTATTTCCCAGACCCCTGCTGATGTTAGTGCTCTGGACCTAGACTTAAATGAAGGTTTGATGTGAGCAAGGGGGGTTACAGTACAACGCAGCAACAACTTAAAACGGACCCTTAGAAATATCAGTCTTTTAAAGCCCCTCAGTGATTACTGCTCTGGGAAATGTTCATTCATTGCTTCTTCTGGCTTTGTACTCCGGGACTGGCCATCTACCAGATTGCTGGCCGTCTTCTCTCTCCTGGTGACCTCACTCATCCTCATTCTCCCAAATGCTTGTGCAGGGCTACTGCAGAGCTCTTTAAGTATTTTGTCCCAAAGCATCCTGGTCTTCACCACATACATAACACCAGACTTATTCCCCAAACACTGTCCCGAGGGGAATGCTGTGGCCACTTAACCTCTTTATTTCCTTTGATAAGACTTGAGAGATTGAATATAAGGGACAAAAAAGAAAGAGTCAACAATGAGTACCGGGGGATGAGAAGAATAGTATTGCCTGCAATGCAAAGGGATAACTGGTAAAGGAAGCTGACATGGTATCTGAATATTCAGGAACTCTTTGCCATGTTGGACATTTTCATCAGGCTAGATTTAGAATACATAATTATCTTTACAAGAAGTAGGCGAAAAATGCAACTTTGGAATGGCAGATAGCTGCAAAACCTATTTGCTGTTAATTGTGGTTCCTCTAAGAAGGAAGTGAAGTGCAGGAACTAAGTCAAAACAGTATAACGAGAGTGATCAGTTACCGGGCAGATGTTTGTCTGCTCTTCCCGGCTTAAATAAGGATCATCACAGGAATTGGCACTGAGTCTACACCATCTTTTTTCTTTGGGGCTTTTATTTGTTGAAAAACAGGAAGCTGGGAGAGACCTAGTAAGTTGGTTGGGATTCTTCCCAGCAATAGGAGTGTGTAGTCACGGATAAGAATACACATTTGTCCGGATGTTCCAGGAAGCCTACAGTGTAAAGTGTGCAGCCCGAAGGCAGAAGGAGGGGGTCGGGGAACATCTGAACCCTCCTCAGCCCTGTGATGTAGGAAACTAGTGGAAGGCTGGAGCATTTTCTGAATCAGCACTGAAAGCCCAGACACAGAGAAACTTCTAAGCCTTCGTGATCCAAAGCAGCAAGAGGCTTTTAACTCTAAAGCTGTCACAGAGTCCTAGGCCACCAGAACCTGGGCCAGGACCTGAAGCTCTTTTCTGCATCCAAAGGAAACCTCACCCCGAAGAATCCCTGTCTACGATATTGAGCTCAATGATATTGAGGCCCACTGAGTTTGTGAACATTGTACAGTGTTTGCAATTAAAAATCTGAAAAATCTTGTTTGATAATCTCTTTTTTGAGTGCTTTCTTTTGCTAGTTAGATTCTTTCTAACTTTTCTTCCATTCTTTTTTTCTTGACAAATACTTTTTGTGCCCCACTGATATGACCAGGATGAGAAAATAGTGAATACGATGACAGGGTACCTGCTTTAGGAAGCTAATAATCTACCTGGAGGAAGGAGAGAACCCCTAACATGCTATCTGATACAGACTAAATTTTAATACATATTTATTGAATGAATGATTAAATACCGTGATACAGAAAGGTGCTGTGAGTATGTGGGCAAAGTGTGGTCTTTCAACAAAGTGTCCTTGAGCATTTATGCCTCTTTACTGTTGTTTCACTGGGGTTTTGTGAGAGAGCAGAGGTAAATAATGTGTTTTCACTTTGCTGTCTTTAACAAACAGCCTCCATTAAAACAAAAAAACATAACACACACGTCTGTTTTTCTACCTTCACGTGTTGATGTAAAAACTATGCTAATAATTTTCCTATAACTAAATGAATATTGTACCTGAGACTAAAACCAACAGAAGTACCGGGTGATATATTAATACATTGCTAGAGTCTATATGCAAGTGGTTTTTTGTTTGTTTGTTTGTTTTTGTTGTTGTTGTTTTTTGCGATACGCGGGCCTCTCACTGTTGTGACCTCTCCCGTTGTGGGGCACAGGCTCCGGACGCGCAGGCTCAGCGGCCATAGCTCACGGGCCCAGCCGCTCTGCGGCATGTGGGATCTTCCCGGACCGGGGCACGAACCCGTGTCCCCTCAGGCGGACTCTCAACCACTGCGCCACCAGGGAAGCCTTGCAAGTGGTTTTTGTATTTGTTTTCATGAGTGAGATCGGACTGTGGTTTTCTTTTTTTTAAGCCGTATGTGTCAGGATTATGCTAGCATCATAAAAGTATTTGGGAAGTTTTTATGTTCTCTGAAACGTTTTATATGACACGAGTATGTGTCCTTTGGGTTTGTATGCATTTATCTATGTAACCATCTTGGCTTGGTGCTCCTCAGAAGGTATTTCATTGACAGCTTTTTACTGCTTTTGTGGCTATTGATCTGTTCAGTTTTATTTTTCTTCTTTAATCATTCATTTTTTTCTTTTTTTCCTGGAGAGTAATTTATGACTTTGAGTGTTTAAAATTTATTAGGATAAAACGGTGAATAGTGTTTTCTTAAACCTTGAGATATCCTTGCCATATTTTTGTCTGTCTCCTTTTTATTGAATTGTTTTATTATTTTATTTATCTTTAACAGACATGAGCTCTGGGTATAAAACATTTTCTTAATTCTCAAAGGGGTGTCCTCAGACCACAGGTATTAGAACCACTGGGATGCTAGTTTAAAGTGGACAGTCCTGACCACTATCCCTTGCAGGTGAGTCTATATACCTTTTTTTTTTGCGGTACGCGGGCCTCTCACTGTTGTGGCCTCTCCCGTTGCGGAGCACAGGCTCCGGATGCGCAGGCTCAGCGGCCATGGCTCACGGGCCCAGCTGCTCCGCGGCATGTGGGATCTTCCCGGACGGGGGCACAAATCCGTGTCCCCTACATCGGCAGGCGGACTCTCAACCACTGCGCCACCAGGGAAGCCCGAGTCTATATACTTTTAATAATTTCTCCAAGTGATCTGTAGGTGCAGTAAATTTTGAGAACTACTGATCTAGAGGGTTTTCTTTTTCATACTTTTGCTTCATAACACTTACTCATGGTTGTACTAATCAGTTCTACAATGTTTTTTCTATGTTCTAATGAATGTCTGCCTTGATTTTTATGTTAGTTTTTTTCTTGTTATATTTCTAATTTCTGTAATTGAATGCTTATTTACCTTTTTCTACTTTAGAGTGCTTAGAAATGAAAGCTTTTTGTTATAAATTTGCCTCACTACTACTTGGCAACAAAGCATAGGTGTTAATTTTATCATTATTTTTTAATGTTTTTTATTTTTATTATTTAATAAAGTAATACTTAATTTGCAGGTTTTTAATTTATACATCTTAAGGTAATTTATAGTTTCAATTCATTGTGATAAAGGAAAGACTTCCGTTTTCAAATGTGCTGATTTTTTTTCTGTTATAATACAGGATTAGTTTTAAAAGTACTCCGTAACAATCAAAGGTGTACCTTTTATGGCATATAGAACTTAATATATATTTGTTAAAGCAACCTTATCAGTTCTAATATTCAGATTATCTGTATATCCATTTCTTTTGCCTGTGTAAATGGAAAAAGAAAGAGGTCCCTTAATATTTCCTTCCCTCCTATGTTTCTACATTTATTCTCTTTTATTATGTATTTTTAATACTTTAGTTTTTGCTATGTGAAACCTCTCTAATTTGCAAATTTTTCATTCACACCTCTCTAATTTGCAATTTTTTCATTTACATTTACCTACCTTTAGTAGGTAATGCCTACTGCACAGATTTTAGTCATGCTCAAATGCCCTATGTAAACCTTCTTGTCAGTCTTTACATTTGTTCAATAGGATAGATCATACATATGTATGTATCCCCCTTCCTCCTTCTCGTCTTCCTCCGTCTGTACACATGCTCCCCTATTTACCCATCTGTGTGTATGTGTATCTTCATTTGTATTTTATCTTTTCATTCTAAGAAATTGTCTTTAAATATTGGAGTATAAGTCACATATATTGCCTTGACTAAATCTGTGTCTTTTTCTCTCATGTAGTTCAATGCTCTTGATGGATTATTTTTTAAGTTATTTGAGAGGAATGCTCATCTTTTTTAGTTTCCATAATACCTACCTTAAGTTTTTAAAGCACAGGAACATATATTTTTGTATTCATTATTAATATAAGAAAAGATACATTGGTATCCTCTTTTAAAACTGGCAATATTTACTCAAATTTACTCTCTTTTACCACTCTTCTCCCTCTATTTCTTTTTGGCATTTTATTATTCTTTTTATGTTTTCATGTATTTATATTTTTTCTTTAAAATTTTTTGTGTCTTTGCATTCTCTTTTTTTAAAAAAATTATTTATTTTATTTATTTTTGGCTGCGTTGGGTCTTCGTTGCTGTGCACGGGCTTTCTCTAGTTGCCGCGAGTGGGGGCCACTCTTCGTTGCAGTGCACGGGCTTCTTATTGTGGAGGCTTCTCTTGTTGCAGAGCACAGGCTCTAGGCACATGGGCTTCAGTAGTTGCAGCACACAGGCTCAGTAGTTGTGGCTCGCGGGCTCTAGAGCACAGGCTCAGTAGTTGTAGCGCACGGGGCTTAGTTGCTCTGTGGCATGTGGGATCTTCCCAGACCAGGGATTAAACCCGTGTCCCCTGCATTGGCAGGTGGATTCTCAGCCACTGTGCCACCAGGGAAGCCCTGCACTCTCTTTCATGACCACATTTACAATAGCTATTTTTTCATCTCTCTCTTGACTCTGTATGTGTATAAATACCACCTTTGTATACAAATATATAAGGGCCTTTGCATATCTGTCACTTTTTTTTTTTTCTCATCACAAATGAACAACCTGTGTATGCTAATCTTGAGTTACATACAGTGTTGCTTCCTTGGTTTCTGGGAAAGTTTGAAGCCAGTCTATTTGTAGTTTAAACATTTTTCTGTCTTGATGCTTTTAGGATTATTTTTTTAATTCTTACACCTCAAAGATGAACTAGGATATAGCTAGACCTTGGTTAGTTTTCATTAAT
Organism: Delphinus delphis; assembly: GCF_949987515.2. Lineage (NCBI taxonomy): Eukaryota > Metazoa > Chordata > Mammalia > Artiodactyla > Delphinidae > Delphinus > Delphinus delphis. The sequence continues at coordinate 66,280,275 of NC_082693.1, forward strand.
TTTGCTGGTGTCAGTCATTACCTTGTCCTGAGTCCTCAGCTTTGTATCAGCCTCTGAAAGTTTCTTCCTCCCAGATGTTTGATATTTTCTTCCTTTTCCTTGGTCTGTCCCTCCAAGGTTACCGGTAGGTTGGTTTCCGTTCTTTCTGTGCCCTACCCAGCTTTCCCTTCTTCTTCATCTGATTTTTCTTTCTCTTTTCCTTGGGATGGAGGAAGTTTGTTTTCACTGATTGATTCTGTTTATTTCTTCCTGTGAGGATTTAAATTCTGGTATTGAATTTTCAGTTTCAATAAACTACTTCCTAAAGAAACCCAACCACCTTTAAATCCTGCTGCTTTCCCAGCCAGTCCTATATAAACTCTCATTCTAGACTCTCAGACCTGGTTCACAGAGACCATGTTTTCTCAAGTGGTATTGAAAATACAAAGGTGAGTTTAAGAATTTGTTACCTGAAGTAACTCTGTTTCAGAAATAAGTTTTTCTTTATGTTTTAAAGTTACTTTGTGTATATATTTTTTCCTGCTGCATTGTCTTTGCAAATGGAGAGGTCTGTTCAGAACCATAGTGTACCTCACTGTCCTGTCCTGTAGGATTTCCATGAGGCTCCTTCTCTGAGAACTTGTGCTGGGGAACGAGGGGATAAAAATCAACACTATAGGATGAAGGTTTTAGAAGTTAAAGGAGAAGCAGAGAGGAAGGTGGAGCTCTACATAGTCCAGCAGAGGAATGTTGTGTCTCCTTCTTTCCCTCTGCTGTTTGCTGTGTCTATAGTGTCCGAATACACACTTAGTATCTGTGTTTTTGCTTTGACCTCGGAGCCAGGTTTGAACTATGACTGTGTCTCACCCCCTTTCTGGTACTTCAGCTCTTTATAGAAGGAAAGGCCCTAGGACACTTGTTTGGCTGTGTGAACAGTGGGCCTCCCAGCACAGCTGCTCTGCGTTACACTGAACAGTGTGTGCCCCATCTGCCAGGGCCTGTCCACACTTCCAGCTCCCAACCCTGCAACTTAAGATGCATCAGTGGAATTCTGCAAACCCTGCTTTGTGTACTTCCTACAGTACTGGGTGGGTGGTTTTCTGGTGGTGTGGCCAGTTTTTAGGTCTTTAATGTCTTTTTAATTAGGTTCCTTATGCAATATTTCCAGAAGAAATTCTGAAAGTTTCTGGCATCTTGATAGGGGTGCTTCCTTAATGTATAATGTGGATGCAGAATTTTCTACAGTGGTATATTTATTGGTCATTATGGTTGAGGTTCTGAGAGCCTAAAGTTTTTTTTCTTTTTTTTAACATCTTTATTGGAGTATAATTGCTTCACAATGTTGTGTTAGTTTCTGCTTTATAACAAAGTGAATCAGCTATACGTATACATATATCCCCATATCTCTTCCCTCTTGTGTCTCCCTCCCTCCCACCCTCCCTATCCCACCCCTCTAGGTGGTCACTAAAGTTTCTTGTTTTTGTCTAGATCAGAACCAATCGAGAGAGAGTATGGGAATCAGGTGGGGATCACACTCTGCTTAATTACCGATAAAGCTCTTTGAATGCAGCATAGACTGTGACCATCTGAAGGACTAATACTTTTTCCTTAACAAGGCTTCCACGCCCAGCCACAAGCAACATGGGCAATCAGAGACCTATTCTGCCTGGCTGCTGGGTGGCCTAGAGAACATACCAAAATATACAATCTCTGCAGGCAAGTAGATCCCAAAGCAGACCAAGGAAGGACTGACCCACCCATGCCTAGCTCCATCCACAGTTCACCCATCCATCAAGTTCTCTCCATTTCTCTAAGGAGGACCAGTTGAGGGGCCACGAGAGTCTGGCAGTGTTACTCCAGTAGCAGCGAGATGTAGCTGTTAAGTAGCTAAGAGCAACTACTGAACAATTATTATGATGACCTAGAAGTTATATATGTTCAAGCCGTCGTCTTCCCTAGATATTTCTGGAGGGTAAAAGTGAGAAGTGATGTAAGAATATTTATTTTTCATGGGCTAAGTTTTGTTTTCTTTTAACGCAGTCCTTCCAAAATCTGAAGAACCAAGATGCCTGTATTCTGACTTTTTATTGAAAATTATCTATGTTACCCCAAGTATAAAATTCTACTACTAGAGTTTAATTTTGTGTGTGGATGTGAATTCCATTCGCATTTAAGTATCTTTGAGTAATTTATTATCATACCCTTTATAAAATGCGTAACTGCAAGCCAGGTTGTGACTTTTACTTCAGTTTGCCTGGGAAATAATAAACCTTCCAGTCTGTGAAATTTAGTATCCCATTTAATACATTATGACTGCAGTAAATGGTTGGGCAATTAAATTTCTTCAAGGTATGCATTTGATGAGTTGATTTGCTTCTAGTAGCTCTTGGTCCATTGTTTATAAGGGTATCTGAAAGATTTAGGGTTTCAGATTTTCAGATACCTATTATGTTTCACTCTGTCACAGGATGTTGGAAGAACTGAGTGCTCTGTTTTAGTTCAGCAAGATTTTTCTGTCTGTTTGAGGGTTCAATAACTTTCCTCCATAGAGTATAGCCTACAAAAGAGGATATGTTATTCCTCAAAGCAAGGTAAATAAACACAACCACTGACCTTTAGAATAGCTACCCCTGAGCCTTCCCTTGAGGTAATTTTTTCATTTGTTCAAGAAAGGCCAAGGGGGAGATTGATTTGCCCTAAGCACTTAATCTAAATGGGCCCATCACTCTGCCCTACTTTAGGTGGAACCTTATGGTTATCTAAAATTGCCTTATTAATTTGTTTTCTTGTTTATTATTTCTCTGCTCTATCAAAACCTAAATTGTCCTGTTAACCAAAGTATTCCTCGCTGGGTTCACAGTAAAGGGTCTGTTGAATGCAAGAAAGTGAATTTGCCTAGAGCTTATCCCGTAGGGCAGAGATCAGAAATCCATGGCAGGATCTTGCCAGAGGATATTTGTTTGATACATTCAAACATTTTTTTTGTTTTTTTTATTGTTTTGTTTTATTTTGTTTTTTCCCCTTTGAATTGAATAAGTTAAACATTTATAAATTTGGTTTTAAATAAACACTTGAGTTTCCGGCTTCCCTTGCAAACTTGAAAGAGCTAGCAAGCCTGACCTCACATCACCACGTGGCATCACCAGCAGGACTGGTAGTGACTGTCACATGTTAGACAGAGCACCTTTCTTTTTTTCTTAAACCTGCTTGGCCACTGAAGGCTTAGGAGTTCAGTACCCTTGCTTTCAAACAAGTCCTTAATTTCATTATAAATAAGAACAAATAATGGTTTGGCTTAAATGCAATACTTTTGCATTTGACAACAATACAAATTATATTGACATGGGTAAGACAAAGCTAAATAATTGAGTAGGACAGAGAGGTTATAAATAAATAATGAACAGTAGAAAGTGATAAGCACTATTTTAGTGGAACTCCATTACCTGCATTTAATTTGCATGAATTCAAACATCTAGAATGTTGCAGGATAGAGAGAGGGAGGCTGGAAGGGGAGTAGGTAGTTAAGGAAGAAAGGTAGGTAAGCTTAAAAAGGGGAGTAGCAGTAGATAAGGAAAGAGGAAGAGATGCTGTTGCATGGGTTCCTCTGTACTGCATTCACATTTGCACCAGAATACCTGTGATTCTCACATTAGTTTCATTCACATTGTGTCTCTCCCTCTGCTGCTGTCAATTGAATATCTAAATGTGAATTGTTCTTACATTGCGGCCCTTAAATGTAAATATGCTACTGCATTTGGTGTTTAACAAATCAGGAATGGTGTTGAACAATTGGGAATGTCTTTCCAACTTGGGAGAAAAACTGGCTTAGGAATTACTGGTCTTCTTTGTACGGGATTCTTAGTCATTTTGATGAAACTAAATTTTTGCCTTATTTGCTGACCTAACCCATGCAACTTCTCTCTGTATATTTAAATTGCTGTGGCATACCAGAGGAAAGAGGGCTAACTTCTAGGCTGCAGGATCTGGAAATATTTCGTAGAGGAGATAGTGTTTGAGTAGAGACTTGAAAGATGGTGGAAATGGAACTCCATCTGGACTTTTGTTTCCAATACGGTAGCCACTGGCCGAATGTTCCAATTAATTCAAGAAATAAGGAATTCAGTCCTCATTGCACTAGCCACATTTCCAGAGCTCCTTAAATTCTCTTGACTAGTGACTTATACAGTGCAGAACATTTCCATTATTGCAGAACGTTCTACTGATGGTTCTGCTGTCTAGTGATGGTAGACATAGGAAGTAGTTTACATCATTGCAGGAGGTAGAAAATTTTGACTTCTGTTAAGGTGAACAGTGAATAATTAATTTAGAGTATTTCCTGTCCCCACCCTCCCTACCCTCAAATAAATTGAATTCTTTTCCCCCTGGAATCAAAAGCTAAGCCAAATAATGCTAATTCCCCAAGAAATTGTGGAATTTTATAAGTATTCAAATTCTCTGCTGGGTCTTTGTTTTCATTAATCATCTGTTGAATTATTCAGCTGTTGAAATTATTCAGCTGGGCTAGGTGAGGATATTTCTTTCCTAGGTGTAAAACAAAGAGGCAGGGTAATTACTGATTACTTTAGAAAATTGTCCTTGTATTTCTTTATTGACATAGGTTTGAAAGAAGGTGTTTTTTTGTTTTGTTTAGTTTTAAATGTACTTTGGTATTTTGATGTATGTGTAGATTATAGTTTTTCTTCATATCATTTATATGCCACGTGGTTTTTTTTGATGCAAAAATTGAGCCCAAGTGAAAATGTTATATGTTGCCTGGTTGTTTCTAAACTCTCTCCCACACGCTTCTCCCCACAGTTATTCCTGAGTTAGTTATATTGGTTATCACCAGGGACTACCAGCTTCTGTGTCTTTTTGGCAGTTTTAGAGTCTTGTTTCAAATGATATACAGTTCAAAGCTTGGCAGTGATCTGTTACTGCTCGACCTAACGTTCTTTTGATTGTATTGCAGTTTGTGATAAAATATCTGTTGATTTGTGATAAATAATGAATATTGTTTGGACTGTTGGAGTTTCCTAGGTAGTGGTTGACGTGTGGAGGACGAAAGAAAACTTTTCTAGCATGTAATTTATCCACAGCAAAATGAGAAGGGATATTTCTTTAGCCAGAACATTAATGCTTGAGCCCTGAAGTGGCCCCTGGAGACCTTTTTTTTTCTTTTTCCATTTTCTTAAAGTAGATGTTACCTTTTCTTTTTCCCAGGAAATTTCAGAGATAAGAATTTTAGGGAAGATGTTTCTGTGTCAGAATGAAGAGTAATCCCTTGTTGTGCTGTTATACGTAAATGTATTTTTTAAGTGTGAGAATTGCATTTTTTTAGAATTGGTATTGCCCTGCCAATGGTTAGGAAGAATATTTCTTTCATCCAGGATATCTTTACCTTTTTCCTCTATTATTTTACCTAGAAATGAAGAGACATGAAGAGAACAGTTGATATAGTCATCAATTTATAGATTGAAGGTGCTATTTTATTTATTTATTTTTTAAAAGATCAGTTTATTTATTTTTTTATACATTTATTTAATTTTGGCTGCGTTGGGTCTTCACCGCTGTGCGCGGGCTTTCTCTAGTTGTGGCGAGCGGGGACTACTCTTCGTTGCGGTGCGCGGGCTTCTCATTACGGTGGCTTCTCCTGTTGCGGAGCACGGGCTCTAGGCGTGCGGGCTCAGTAGTTGTGGCGCACGGGCTTAGTTGCTCCGCAGCATGTGGGGTCTTCCCTGACCAGGGATCGAACCCGTGTCTCCTGCATTGGCAGGTGGATTCTTAGCCACTGCGCCACCAGGGAAGTCCCAAAGCTGCTATTTTTAAAATAAGCTGAAGTAACAGTGACCTCAGGGTGATAGAAGTTTATTTTGCTTTTACATAAAAATTCCTATCGAAGGCTGATAGAACTCCTTCCATCTTCAAGACTGGGCTTTTATCTCATTTCTTAGACGGCTGCCATGCCCTCTAGCACTGTGTCTCCACTCAAGGCAGTACTGGGGAAGAGGAAGTGGGTGGTACTTTCCTCCAAAGGCAGGACCTGGAAATTGTCCTTATCAATTCTACTGGGTCCCCTTTGCTAGAAATTGATCACATGGGCACAGCTAGCTACCAGGGAGGTTGAGAAATAGTCTTCGAGTCTTCATGTCCTTGGCCCAAACCGGGTGTTCTGTTGTAAAGCATTAAGGGGAAATATATCAGTAACAGCATGGTGCTTCTGCCACAAACCCTCTACTTGATTTCCATTCAACTTCCAAATAAACTGTGACTATTGCGATTGGTAAGATTGACCCCAAAATGCCATTAATAAATAGGATTTTATTTTAGGGTTGATTTTGCTACTAATGAAAATATTAATTTAACCATAAGGAAAAAAATTAAAGCGGGACTGCCTGTTTTTTAGGGCCTGAATCGAATAATTAGAAACAGGATTCCCATACTCAGGAGCCACGGGTGAGGGCCTAGAAGAGTAAACCTTGTGAGAGGTGCAAATGAAGGGAAACTTAAGAGAGAACTTGAGCTGTGATTATAGCTGATTTTAGGTCTCGTGAAGTACATGGAGTTCTAGGTAACTAATAATGGTCACTGAACTCTTTCGCAATCTCAAAAAGAAAAATATTTTTACTGGAGAATAAAAATGTTCTGCTTGAGGCCAGCCTTAGTTTCTAGTAGCAGTAAAAGCCTGTGATGTATAATGATGCTCATATTTCTTCCTTTTTTAATAACACTGTGGTAGGGAATGTAAATGTACCAAGTCATATCTAGTAGAAGGAGACAAAACTCAGCCCATTTTGCTTTTATGCTTGATTGATTTTTCTCTGACACATTTATAATCTTTCAGTTTCTTTAGTCTCAAGTTGAGGGCTTGGCAGATTTTTCTTTGAGAGGATCGTGTTCTTTCCTTTTAAGAGGAAACATAATTTAGGAAAAAACTGGAAATGGGTTGTCTATATGTGTGTGTTAAACCCTGTTTCTGGTTTTACCAAGAAAATTAAGTATGTGTATGTATAGAGTATCCCATTGAATTGAACCAACTTTTATTGAGTTTCCAGTGATATGTACATAAATATCAATATTAGCTAATGTTTGTTAGGAATGTCTGGGCTTATTCATGTTAGCCTTTCCTATAGTACCTGTTTTATGTTTAGATTTTTTTTTTTAACATATATATGCTAAACATAACGTAGCACGGAGCAAAGAGAGGAAAGGGCCAGTATCGGCCTTCCTGATGGTTCCTGGGCGTTACCAGGTGTGGTTGATACAAGTCCCCACGGAATGCTAGCGTCCTGTTTCCACTCTGGGTGTATCCTAGTTTTGAGGTCACCTGGACATTTTATTTTTGTTTGTTTCCTGCTGGGGATTTAGTTTAGATACTAAAATCTGTGGCACAAAGGTGCGTCATGTAAAATAAGCTTTGAAAAGTATACCTAAAAGTGTCTGAAAGTAGGAGCCAGCCAGCAGGCTTTGATCTCTTGGTTCCCTCTTCCTGTGTGTGACGCAGCTCCAGGGGTGCCGTATTCATAGTGTGAATGGTGCCCCTTAGGGTTGTGTAACGGGAAGTCCTCCATCACAGCCTTGAAATTGCTGTGTTCATTGTAGTATCTTCTAGCTAGAAAGACTTTATCGTTTATTGTCTAAGCTAGATTTTGAGAGTGAAAGGGGGCATAATTAATAACTACAGCAGAATAGCAAACACGGACTCAGATTCTTCTAGAAAACCAGGCGCTCACGGTTCTCCTGCTTGTAGCAATCAGTATATATACCACTTGGTTGGTTATTAAAATCGGATAAATAAGCTGTTCTGTTTGAAACATTTCTGTTGACATAATAAGGCAGTGAAACAAAGGAATCAAAGTGAAATATCCTAGGAATGCATTCCTCTTTCCATACTGTGTAATGTCTAAAAGAAATCTTCAGAGGGTGCATTTATTTTTTTGTTTTGTGGCCATCTTTACAAAGGATGCAGGAAGTTCCACTCCTTTATGTGTTTAAGTCCAAGTTTCTCCAGCTGCTGAACTGTTAAATTCATGGTGAATCCTGGTGAGGTTTTCCCAATAAAATGTACTGGAGGCTATTATTTAAAACGTCTTTCTCAAATTCTTTAAATCTGATGTTGACTCGCTCACAAGCTGCCAGTTGCAGACTTACATGCTGTCTCGTTCCAAATGCTTTTTCTTGGCTTTGCATCTCTTTAGGTACTGGTTCCCCAGCTGAATGTTTCGCTCTTGCAGATTCCTCTCTTCACTGTCTCCAAAATTGTTGATGTTCATAGTATTTTCATTGTTTTTCAATAGAAAAGCTTAGCTATTTTCTCTCTTTCCAGATCCTTCCCATTCTCCAAATGGTCCCTTGTATCGGGGTCCCTTTCCTCTGTCTGCTTTCTCTATGGGGTTGTACCATGTTGAGAAAGTGAAGTGAGAATGAGTTATATTAGTGTTCTAGAATCATGTCCCAGATCCATCCTAAAAAGAGTTGTATAACCTTTTGACTCATTTTTACTTTCAGTAAGTTGGGTATAATATAAAATCACTCCTTCATTCAGTTACAAGGATTAGATTTGGTAATACATGGAAATTACTATATACATTGTATGATAGTATATACATCTTCATCATTCTTATTCCCGTCCCTTGTTTTTTGGTCACATTTGTTAGTGTCTACTAATTATTTTATGTAGAAGAATCTTACTGCCCCGATGATATTTTACATAGTTTAAAAGCAGAGATGGTATCTTACAATGTTTCATTATCTCTCAGCCATGCCTAGAGAGCTGTGATGGGCACGTTATTAAATATTGAGCATTCTAGGTCTGTCCAAAGTCTTCTCTCTTCTTCAGCTTCATCTTTCTGAAGAAGTTTGAAATAAGGCTTGCTAAGTATTAAACTGGAGAGTTCCTTTTATTGTGGTTGTCAGTCACTTAAGAATTCTTACACTTCGGGCTTCCCTGGTGGCGCAGTGGTTGAGAGTCCGCCTGCCGATGCAGGGGACACGGGTTCGTGCCCCGGTCCGGGAGGATCCCACATGCCGCGGAGCGGCTGGGCCCGTGAGCCATGGCCGCTGAGCCTGCGCGTCCGGAGCCTGTGCTCCGCAACGGGAGAGGCCACAACAATGAGAGGCCCGCGTACCGCAAAAAAAAAAAAAGAAAAGAAAAGAATTCTTACACTTCAAGGCTGAGTAGCTCTCCGGGCAAGCAGTGTGGCTGAGGACATTCCAGACAGAGAACATAGCACGATCAGGCAAAGAATCCTAACATCGTGGCAAAGTGGAAAGTGTAAGGAAGTTGGAAATGGTTGCAGTGCTGCATAATTATGTTGGTAGTGATGGGGGCGAGGTGGGAAAGGTTGGCAAAAACCAGATGCTGACGGGTTTATGGTAACCTTGCCAATGGTGAGATGCTGAAGGATTTAGGCAGGGGATGTAAAATATCAAATAGGATCTATTAAATAGATTATTCTAATGTAATCACTCATAGAAGATAGCAAATAAGAATATTTCACATGATAAGCCTTTCAGATGTAACTCACATTTATTATAATGGAGAAACTTAATATTCAGGGCATAGCTGTACATTGTAAAACCTGCCAGGATGAGCTTATGATGAATATCTCTGTTATTCAGAAAGTATATACTAGAAGGGGCTTCCCTGGTGGCGTAGTGGTTGAGAGTCCACCTGCCGATGCAGGGGACACGGGTTCGTGCCCCGGTCCAGGAAGATCCCACACGCCGTGGAGTGGCTGGGCCCGTGAGCCGTGGCCGTTGGGGCTGCGCGTCCGGAGCCTGTGCTCCGCAATGGGAGAGGCCACAACAGCGAGAGGCCCGCGTACCGCAAAAAAAAAAAAAAGTATATACTAGCAAGTATAGGTTGTACTGTAATCAAGAATAGTGAAGGTGTGACAATAGATGGGATCTTTCAGCAATTTCACTTAGCGTAGCAATGAAACAAAATAGCCACATTCTTAGGATGTTACATGCAGTAGTTCCAGCATTAATGGAGTCTCACTGATCACATTTCTCCTCCAGAGTAGGGGTTGTTCCTTGAAAGATGGATAAGTTCTTTGTAAGGTTCCTTGTAAGTTCCTTGTAAGGAACTTCCTTTGTAAGTTCCTTTCTGAACCATTTATCTGTAAATATTTAATTACCGGAAAGGTTATTTTGACTAGTTATCTGCTCTCCGTCTTTTCTGTTTCCCTTTTAGCACATCCACACCCACTGTAAGATCATTAATGAATTGAGCAAAGGACAATATAAGCATTTGCCAGTATCTGCTTTTTAAACCTTTATTTTAAGTGTTTAATGCAAAACTGCTGCTTACCTGTCTGCTTTGAATAATCTTAGAGTGAAGGAGAATATCTTGCTCATTTTCATTAATCAAATGAGTTTAACTGATCTAACATCTAAGAAAAGTAGTCTTCTCTAGCTTCAAAGAGCAATGAAATGACTTCATTTTTCCCTTTTGTGAAAAATATAGAGTAGATGGCTTTGAGATAAGTTCCCTAAAATATCAGACTCAGTGCTGTTTTTTGACAGCAATCCCTACCTCTTTTATTGAACGTTCATATAATACAGATACTATTGAATACATGGTATAAATTCTATGTATTATACTGATACCTTGTGATATGAATATATAAAACGCATAAGTAGCATGTAAGGGAAGTTCGTAAAGTTAATTTGCACATTCTTTCACAGTCAAATGGAATGACGGAGAACGATTAGGAAATGTACTGTTAAAAAAGTATCTTAGAAACATAAACCAAAAAAATAGTGTTTTCCCCAAGAGAAATTTGAACTAACATTTTTCAGTTTTGTGATAAGAATGTATCTGTTTTCTCAGAGAATGCATGGGACACGAAATGTACTTACATATTCGAATAAAAATGTTCTATCTCATCTTCCTTTTTTGTTGTTGATTTTTCAACATATCAGAAGTTTTTTTTTTTGTAAGTAGAATTAATGGGCTTTCTGGCTGCAAACAATTGTTCTTAAGTTGCTGTCTAGTTGGAGGAGAAGTTTCTTAGGGTTGTCTCTCATTTGTTTTTGTTATAAAAACAACTTTCTGTTTTAGAAAGTAGGGCTAGAATAATGAATGACTAATGAATGTTACATTTTATTTTGAGTTTTTTGAACTTCTGTTTCTTTTTGTGTTATCTTGGAAAAATTTTGCCTTTACAGTTATAAATATTTTCTGACCTTAAGCAACTTGATGGCTGATATAGAGTCTATTCTCATTCAGGACAGCTAAAACTTTCCCCAAGTTGGCTATGAACAAAAGTAGGATTAAAAGAAAAAAAAAAAAACCCAACAAATCAAAACAGGGCAGGGGATTATGGTTGATGATCAGATCAAAGTTAACAGTGTTCCAAATGCTGAAAATATCTCTCTCAAACTTTTCCAAATCAAATTTCTGTAGTTATCTTGCAGTAATTTGAAGAAGGAAGGGTTTTTACTGCTTGGAGAATGAAAAAACCAACAGTCCCATAGTACATTTTGAAAAAGGGGTTCTTTGTCACTTTTGAATAGAGGATGTGTGTGGAGTTTGTTCTTTATTATTTTCTTCAACGGAAAAAAAATTCAACAAGTTGGCAGTTAGCTGCACCGATTTCCTCTTTGTGGTAGAAATACTGGGATGTCGTGGGAGAAAACCGCTGCCCATCTTAACATGGATGCTTAATTGTATTCTCTAATTCTTCTTAGTTACCATTGCAATGTTCTTAGCTGCCTTTTATTTGTTGTTTCTCCTGGACAGAAGTGATTACTAATTATTGCTGCACCGAAGAAGTGGGCCATTTGGTTTTCTTTTCTTTTCTTTCTTTCTTTTATTTTTTAGGAGACAAAGTGAAAGGAGGATTGGAGGTTTTCTGTCCAACTGCTCATCCCCTACATGCCTGGTCTGCTTCCCTAATTTGCATGGGCACCTTGGGCATTGTCCTGTGGGACTGGGGTACCTCGACCTCGTCTTTAGTTTAGTGACCCTTGTCATCTTGCTGTTCATTCGTGGGGCCTGTTTAATGCTAATTAGTCCTTCAACCAGTTGCTGTTTACAACTGTGTGCTTTAGAAAGCAGGGCCGTCTCCAAAGACCACATTGGTGGTCTTAAACTGAACTACTAGGATTGAAGACCCACCACCCCCGGAGAAGAGCCTCTTAACATTTCTATTTATTTTGAAATAAGTAGCAGTCACATCATTAACATAAATAAACAAACAGTGAAGAACTGAATTTTTGGCCTCAATGCTTCTTAATGATGGACAGATGCTCCTTAGGAAGCTGCTTTAATCCTTAGTCTTTAACTCTGGGTTCCTAAAAAATAGATGATCTCAGCCTCCACGTTAACACTGCGGACCATGAATATTGGATAAAGGTATGATAAGAGTGCTGAAAAAGAGAGAGCAGGTTCAATGACCTCAGGTTTAGGAAATATTTACAATATGGTTATCTACTGTTTGATGAAACTGATTGAACAAAAAGAAAAAATTCTGTGGACCTCATGCTTGGTGTGTGTTTGACCTTGGTAAATATAGGCCCCAGAATTTATTACTGGCTTTATTTGAAAGACACTGAATCTGCATTTCAGCTGAGAGTTCTGTGCACCTTCCTGGTGCTTGGCTAATGGAAGGATCAGGAATGCGTTACAGACCTCTTTGACCAGCACTGCCATTCTTATGGACGTCTTATGGACGTGTTGACTGAAGCCAGTGCAGGTCAAAGGCCTCTCCTGCCACCACTTAGGGGTGCTGGTTACAAAGCCACATTCTGAAACAGTCTGAGATCAGTGTTTGGCATAGTCACTGAAGCGCACTGTCTCTGAAAAGAGGACAGTGGAAAGAAATCTGTGTCCTGTGGCCACTGATATTCTTTATCCTTTCCTGACGAAGTATGATGTAGATGGCTGTTTAAAGGGTTGGGATTCAAGGCTTGTGTGATACACAGTACCTCTGAGTTACTTCTGAGTAGCCTCTTTATTCCTAATTTTGATAGTGTGACATATTTATTGCAATGAAATTAACAAAAAATATTGAATGCCCCTTTATGTACAGAAGTAGTATGTGGAGTTTAGGGCGGGGGGGATGCTTCCACTTCTTCTTTCATGAGTGCAGTAAATCTCATGTTGACAGGCTAGTTGGCTTGATAAGCTTGTTTATGCAATTTCTTTTACAATGAAGATTGGGTATGGCTTAATTGAAGCATTTTTGATTAGAAATGCTTCAATTAAGGGCAAATGAGATTGGATGCTAAATGGATTTGAGTAACTTCCTGGATTTGGGGGAAACTTAATAGGCCCTAAAGTAAGTAAGGCAGGTCATGTATTAAATAAAAGTCCTTACTTGGTTCATGGCATGAGAAGACAAACCTATTGTCTAGTTGTAGGGCAGGTTTTTGGCTTTTAAGTAATATTTTGGTAGCTCTTTCTACAAGAAGTTGGATGTGTGAGTGTGTGTGTGTGTGTGTGTGTGTGTGTGTGTGTGAGTGTGAGTGTGTGTGTGTGAGAGAGAGACAGACACACAGAGACAGAGAAAGAGAAGAGAAGAGGGAGAGAGGGACAGACGGACACTGAGTGGTCCTAAAGCCAACTTAAAGATCCTCCCTTGCCTCTTGCCCCTCGGCTTTGTCTCCTTCTCAAATACAAACATGAAGCGGGTGGATGGAGACAGACTTCCTTTTTCGTTGGCTGTGACCTGACACTAGGATATTTGTAGCTCAGAGAGTAGAAGTGTGTCCCATCTGTGGGATTCTTTTTTTTTTTTTCCATCCGTGGAATTCTGATTGTGCACTTCCTTTAGTAGGTCACTGATTTTCTTCTCTACCTAAATTCATGTTCTTCTCAGTGAGGGACTGACACTCATGATTTTTAACCTGGCTGGATGAATGGTTATGTTGTGAAAATCTGGGGGAGGAAGGCTCACTACCAAGTTATCATTTCAGGAGGAGTATAATTTACTGTTGTTTTTCCAGCACTTGAAGGATCCTCAAGGAGATGATTTTTGTACAGGGTACAAACCTCTAGCACAGGCTGGGGAAGGGGACTGAATCAACCTCACGTTGTCCTTCCCATTTCTTGGTTTTCTCAGCTGTTAAAAACTGGGACTGCACCCCATCTACCTGCTATGTCACAGAGTTGAGAGAAGTTGTCATGAGATAATGTTTATAACAGTCCTCTGGAGACTTTAGAATGGAATACACAAGGATGAGGCTCTGACTACAGCCATTTTTGACATGAATTACCCTCAGCCGACAGGAATATATAGAGTAGGCCTGCCTGTATGCTAGTAGTTATTCTTCCCTTGTTTTGACCAATTTGCTCTACCATTCCAAAAATATTTTGGAACACATGTACACTATAAATACTTGGAAAATACATTATATACATATAATACTGTAGTAATATATCTTGTATATGACAAGCCTATAAAAATGGAAACTAAAATAAAGAGATACAGATAGAAGCCTCAATATATTTCTCCCATACCTAGTTGATTATCTTGTACCAACCTTCCTCCTTGGGAGTATGAAAACCCCCTTTAAAGGCATTGTTTAGGGCATTGTACCCAGGAGAAGACGGGCTGTGTTGTAGAAGGACTGCATATTTAGAAAGTAGAATGAAGTTGACATGGTACGTTAGTGGTAAGTGTACCCCCTAGGTGGAGTTGGGTGTTCGGTCTGACGTAATTGCTATGCTCCTGTAGCTTGATAAAATTCATGTTTCCTCCTACCCTGTCAGAAATTAATAGGGGGCCACAATTTGTTCATGGGCCCTGGTGTCCTGCTTCACTACCAATGGCCTGGCTGATTTGGTGGACATTAAAAGGAAGCAACACTCTAGCCTTTCTCTCTCTCAAGTATCTTAAGGCCACCTCACTTCTTTCTCCCTCCAGCTGTAGACCAAGGCTGACTTCCTTTTGGATTCTATCTGGAAGTTCGAAAGTGGTTAGGAAATGTGAGGTTAGCGTTTTGTCAGGGTAATTCCATGCTTCATTTATTGGTTTTTGGTCTTTAATTTTCCCAGCAAATATTCAGCTAGAGTTAACAGCATATTAATTTCCTTAGTGGAGAACATCAGCTCTATTGCAGAATTCTGCCCTGGAGCTTTCTGTGTGTTATCGATTTCTCTTCTGCGTGTGTGTGTGTGTGTGTGTGTGTGTGTGTGTGTGTGTGTGTGTGTTTGTTCCAGTCACATTAGATTTTTCAGAAAATAACCTAAGTTATAATTTTTATGTCTTCTTTATTTTCCATTTCCATTTGGGAATGATAAGAGTGAGTAGTCGAAGGCTCTTACCTGGCACAGAAGGGAAGAAATTTACCCTACCTTCCTTGTGGTTTTTGTTTCTCTTAAACCTGCAGCGATGGAGGATTCATCAAGATACAGGTCAATGGGAAAGGACTCAGTTTTACTTTGCAAGCTCTCCTTAGGGCCTGAAGCTGCTAGAGAACTTCTTGAGCACCAAAACATTAGATGGGGAAGATGCAGAGAACAAATTCCATTTTGCTTTGATTTTTGTCAGAATTGGGAAATCTATTGGAAAAGGAATTCCCCTGTCCTGTGCTTAATCCTGAGCCCTCTTCTTCTTTCTCTTTGTATCAGCTATTTTAATTTTTAATCTAAAAGAAAAAAAACTAGAAACAAAACAAAACAGAGCAAATCAGAGCATGTTCTTCTGCACTGGGATGTGAGAATGTAACTTTTCTTTTCTTTGTGTCTTGTGAATATTAGTTGGTTTACCAAGTCACTGGCAGTAAAGCGCTTTGCTTTCAAACAGAGCTGGTTCATTTCTGCAGATGTTTGTTCACTCTCTGATAGGCGGAAGGCCCTGGGTAGGAGTTTATGTCTCTATTTCAATTTGAGATTTATGTAAATATTAAAATTCTGAGAGAAGGCAAGACTGCTTTTTATTGTATCCTCTCTGATTTTTAGATTTCTTTCCAAGTTTTGGTCACTGCAGAGACAGTCTTTAAGGTGTTTCTGAATTTTTTGCCTGTGGAGCAATATAGAAAATTAAGCCGCCCTGATAACCTGACTGTTGTTTGGCTGATAGCTTCTTCTGATTTCCTTGTGTTCTGTTTGCTGAGGTTTCCTTTCTATTAAGAAGCAATAGATCAGATGGTTCTATATGTTTCTATCTCTACGTGTGCAGAGTGTTAGGAAAAAAAAAATAAGCATCTAAACTTCTACTTTCCTTCTTCAAAGGAATTATAATCTAGTTGAGAAATTACGACATATACACCTGGAAAGGTAATTATCTCCCCCTCCCCAATTTTAATTACAGTATAAGGCAATAATGGAAAGATGTCACAAAGTGTAGTACACTAGATATTGCCCAATAAATTGTAGTGGTTCTCACAGTTCAGAAGTGAGGATTATTTTATTTCTTTCATTGCCGTCATTTTATTCATGTTGACACTGAGATCAGTGGTACTGAATTAATTTCCTTCAGTCTGTACTTTGAGAGTCATTTTCACCAGCTGGTATTTCTGATAGGGAAACAGATTTTGGTTACATTTTTGGGGAAAAAATGAGCCTCTGTCATTATTTTGAAGTAGTGCCGATGATGAGTGTTGAAATGTGGACTTTGCTGACTCTCATGTACTGGGGATTCCTTGATTAGAATATTGCTTGCTACATCTCTTCTTTTTGTCTCCAGCAGTGACTTATTCCATCACATTTGAATAAGATGTCTCAGGCCCCTTAGAACTCTTCCTGAGAGATTTTCCTCTGTCTCTGTGAGGACCTTGGAGAGGGAACAACACCAACTCCAAGGGATCCTGTAGATTTTTTTCTTTCTAAGAACATTTTTACTCTTCAGTTATGCTGTAGTTGATTTATGTCGATAGCATTTAAAAATGAATTCCTCGTGCAGTTTTCTTATCCCAAGCTGGAGAAAATGGAAGGTGCTTCATTTTTTTTTTTATTTGTCCTTATTGTGCTGTAGAAGACTATATAACAATAGAGTTTGTGTTTAGCTCTGATGCTGTTCTGTTTGCCCAGTGACCTTCATCTGGCTGTTTCTTTCTAACACGTTATGTCTTGGTTGGATGGTGGGTTTGTACATTTTAATGATTATACCCAATGAAAACCGGTAAAAATGTGTTTCCTTTTCATATTTTCACTATCTACCAGGCGAAGCAGTTTTTATCATTTTCTGTATTCCTGTGTTTTTTCCTCCCAGAGTTAATTTTAGGTGGTCTGAGTTGCATGGGACGGCTGACGGGTATTATTTATGAAATGTCATTGGACTTATTTTCTGCACTGAATTTCCACTTTATGTGTAATACCTTTTTTTGCTACTTAACTGTTTCTGAATTGGAAAGGAGATACTATTAAGGAATTGTTTATAATGATGTTTAGACCTTCACTCTAAAAGGGTTCGAATAATACAGAATCCATCTGTAAATGTAAATGAATTTATATTTTTCCCTGTAGTGTTAGGATTTGCTAAACCTTCCGAGACTGCTCTTTGCTAGATTTGCTTCTTAAGGTCTTTATCTTTTACAGTTATCTTTGAGCTAATTTATTTTATCATATCGGTACAGGTTTGTGTGTATATAATTCTCTTAGCTGATTAAAAACAGGCATTGAACATTACATGTCCTTAGAGGAACAGTGGGCTGAACTTGTCTTTCCTCGCTCCCTTCTGATAAAGTGTGTTTCCTTTTTTAAGAGAGTTAAATGTGCTTTCCCAAAATGGCATTTTGGTGTGAGATAGGAATAGACTAGCCAGTGTCCCAGTAGTGTTCCAGTGATTTCTATACAAAAAGTCTGTCATGGGTTTCCTTAAAAAAAAAAAAAAAAAAGTCAGGTCTGCTTCTGTATTTCAAATATGACTTGATAAAAAAAAAACCTTCTATTATTATATTATTATGTAACATTTTAGAAACATCTTTTGGGTAAAGTGCTTTTTATTTTGGGAAAGAATAGTTTATAGAAATATTATTCTGGTACAGAGATGACAGGACAGGACTTCTTCTGACCCTTTATATAGATATTTGGAATAAGGAAAATAAGTATTTTCCCACGAATTCAATGGAAATATTCAACATTCTTACATCATCGCAGGTACCTGTAGCTACCAGCAAACTTGAGGTTAGATGGCATATATTTATTGAGGATGCAGTTCTCGGGGTTACGGGGTTTGTTTTTAACAGCATCGTTTGGTAGGCTGGGAACTGCAGGAATGTGCATAGCGGGGTTGCCAGGGTGCGGGATTGGCAATGCTGGGATTGTAAATATATACCCTTTCCCCTTTGCAGTCTACCCACACCCCTCCCACCAGTAGGTCCCCTTCTTACGTGCTCCTTTGTGTCTTGCATACGTCTTTTTACCTTTTTACAGTTTGTTCAATTGCAGTCTCCCTAGTGTGATGAGAAAAAGATTACTAGCTTAGTTTGCTTTCCTTTCCTTCCTCACATCTCTCCCAGAGCCTTTTCATGTTCAAGAACTAATGTCTCCATCTTTTCCAGCTGGCACTGTAGGGACTCTGGAAAATGTATGTTATAATTATGTCCTTAACATCTCACACTGCACTAACCGTGAGCACTTAACTGCTGTTGGGTTCTTGGCCTATTCTGTGTCTCCTTTGCTTAGAATTCTGAAGTTCTAGACCCCTGCAGCTTTTCCCTCTCTTCCCTTTCAGAGCCAAGGAGCTCTGAATTAACTTTTAAAGGAAAGCCTGTTTCCTATTTCTGTCTGTCACCGGATGTTCCCAACTCACTGAGGGATGCTCCTTTCAGGTGATAAAGCGTTTCCTTGTGCCAAATGGCTTCCTAAAAATCTCTAGATTCATTCCTTTTGTCTTTTTGAAACCAGCCACTGAAACATGGGATAAACAAAGTTAAGCGTTTTTTTGTTTTGTTTTTAATCTTCCGAATGGCAGGTGTAGGAAGTAGGGTTTTGCCAAATGATCAAGAGCATCCAGAGCAGTCTGGGGAGAAGAAGAATCGCCTCCTTCAGGCTCTAAATATGCGTCTGCTGAACTCCAGAAGTTGTTAATAAAGAGGGAAGATCCAGTAGGTTTACGTATACTATTATGGTCAAGAAACATTTGAAATAAGAAATAAACAAACACGTGTGGACTCTATACATAAATATTACTATGGTATATTAATGGCATTAGCAACAGGAGCAATGAACAGATTCGTTAAACAAACTTTGTCTTTCCATCTAATATGAACAGTATTGACTTGAAGTACAATGCCATACCTGATTCAAAATTATGTAGAAATATTGGCTGGGTCAGTCTCTCTACTAAGATATGCAAACAACTCTGGTTCTTGATCACCTCTGAAGAAACAGCAGTGATGAAAGAAGCCAGGGAATCTAAAGAAATCTGTGCTGTTAATACTATAGAAAGAATTCTGACTGATGGGCCTTTGATTCATCTTCCCTTCTTTGAGTGTAACCTTGAGTCTTTTGTGAGATCATGATAGGAATGCGTAAGAGTTTGTGATAGATTATGCTTTCCATTTGCTTTCTATGTTGCATTGTATTTGCTTTTCCCATTTAACCTGTGGAGTAGGCAAGGCAAGTATTATTAATATTATCCTTTATTTTACAGAGGAGGAAACTGCTCAGAAAAATGAGTGAACTACCCAAGGTCATGCTGTCAGGGCCAGAGTACTGTGCTTATTGATGTTGAGCCCAAGACTTTGTGACATTTGTGGCGGGATGGGTTGGGCTGGTAGCAGTTAGTTTTCTCTCTGGCTGTAGTTTCCTGTTCCTGTTTGAAAGATTCAAGATTTGAAATTTCTCTAATATTAGTAGCTCGTTTTGCTTTGGTTTGGAATTGTCATTTGATAACACTTGATTTTTCCCCCTCTCATGGGTCCTCTTTAGAAGAAGGGGATGCTGTGTGACTACAGGTAGGTAGTTCTGTTTCCTTTTTCTCTTGCATTTTTCCCCCTCTTTCTTGAACCTTCCTTCTTAAGACATTGGAAATTGAAAAAGAAAGGAGAGAAAAAAAATCTCAACAAGAATAATTTCGGTGACAAAATGATGTGAGTCACTGGGTGTGGCAGTCCTTTGTACAAATATGAGTAAAGTAAGGAAGTGGAAATTAAGTAAATACCATCCTGTCATCATTTGCTTTATGCTTATTTTTTCTCGAGGCTGTCAGGAAGGGTGAGCATATCATTACATACATTCTTGCGTAGAATGTAATTTATCTTCCTCTCCAAATGGTAGGGGCCCGAGAGAGAGATTAGTCTATTCATCCATCTGGCACTCCAGTGAAACACCAGAAATTCTACCTTTCAAATGGCGTTGGAGTTTTTAAGTTTTTTTTTTAATAAAATGATAAAATACTAAAAAAAAAAAAGAAGAAGAAGAAGGGAATGCTGACTTTGCTGAGGAGAAGTAAATTACTGGACCAGGTTCAGTGTATTTGAAAAAGTTCCTTCTTTTCCTTCCCTCCCTGCCTTTCTTCCTTCTTTCCTTCTTTAGACAGACAAGTCAGGAGAGGAATATTATCTTTGATTTTCTAAAGATACAGAGTGCTTGCCATGTAGTATATGTACAATTCATCTTTAAATTATGATAAATTAAAATGTGCTGAGTATCTGAATCAGACCACAAAGCATGGTCTATTTTTTGTCAAGTGAAATTAGTATATAATTTTTTGTCAAGTGAAATTAGTATATGTTGTGCAGTCCTTATAATCCCTTTGTGATTTCTGCAAGTGTGCTGTATGTTTACCTTTCATTTAGCAGGGCGCCTTTTGACTGATAGATACACACGTACATAAATTCACACAACCATTTCACTGTTTAGTTACAGGATAGCTGTATGGGTTAATAATTCTGAATAGTTTCCACGATGTCCTCATTACTTGGTATTTACACAAATCTGACTAATGGTATGTAAAGGATAAAATAATATTTTCTGTTTTAGAATCCCCTCTCTTTCACCTTCTAGGTCTTGGGTTCTTAAGCTCTCAAAATAATATTTAACATTTGTAAAGGACTTTGTATTTTGTGTAGTTCTTTCATTTACATGTCTCACTAATCTTTATCCCAGGATAATAAAGTGATTGACTCAGTCGTTTTGTTTTTTTTTTAATTAAAACACAGCTTCAGTTCTAAATTTAGGCACATATTTACTTTGAAGATAATAACATCTAAGAAGCATTATTTAATTAATGGTGATGGAGTTTTCCAATGAAATGATACAAATTCAATTTATCCTTAATATTTTAGATGCAGAGGAACATGCTTTCATTCTAAATGACTAAATTAGTATTACTGCCTCAAATGACACTTGATTTCCCTTTAAATGTATTCATTGTAATAAGAAATTAACGCATGAGGATTTGAATTTTTACATGCCTTCTTCCTGCTCCCCTTAGAAATGACTTAGGAGTTAGTAATATGTCTGTCGGGGTGGGCATGGGAGGTTTTCAAGTTGGAACACTGGAGCTCATTAGCATCTTCCAAACCCCAATGCTGTTTTGTTTCAGATAGATTTATTACACTGTCTTTCTCCCCAATTCACTGCAGTGTGTGAAGGCTCAATGGGAACAAACAAAAGCGATATGTAACCCCTGAACCAATTAGCATCGCTTACGATGTTCTTAATAGGCTTAGCTACTGTATATGAGACTTGGGAAAATGACTTGACTTTTATGCTTGCTTGATCTCTCGGGGAGGTTTTTCAGTGTCAGCTGCTTTGTAGCCACAATGTAAATTTCACGTGTTTGATTTCCAGCTTTCTGATAGAAAACCTTCTTTACAATTTGATGGCTCCAGGGTGCCATAGTCACTCACTTGCAGCTGTTCACTTATTTGCACAGGGTCTGTTGATGCGTGAGAAGAAGGCACATGTGACTTGGTCCTGGGGCAACTGTCTGCCCTCGGCTGGCGTGTGGGACAGGGCACAGCCCTGCAATTTGTTCAACTAGTGCCGTCGCCTGGGGCGCACGCCTTCTTTCTAGCGCCTCCCTTTAGCCTTTGTCCTCTTGCTTTGGTTCCCCTTTTGTTCCCTAAAGGTATAACTGATTCACGTTTCCCCTCTTCCACTACATCTATCCCCTGACACACAAAAAGGGGAAATAAATTGAGGTATCTCGTTAGTGACATTTCAGGAACAGGCCAAGCCCTGCCTTGCCTACCTAGAGAATGTTGATTCCACAGACAAATGGAGGACTGACTGTACCTCCTGTGAACTCAGCTGTTTTACATTTTAAATAAAAGCGTCTACAGTTTTATTTTGTGTTATGTCAAAAGAGTTACTTGTATTCCTACTTTATATAAAGGATTCTATTATGAACATAGGAAAATGATCCTTCAATTACCGTAATATATGATATTCCAATTTGAGAAGGTGAATCTAACCACCTCTTGACAGTATATTTGTTACAAGATTAGAGTTGGAAGACAGACTTGCCTTAGTTACTGACTGGTTGACTTTAGCCACACTACTTAACTACTCTAAGTTTTAGTTTCTCCATCTGCCAGAAAAAAACAAAAACAAAAAACAGTAATCATGGGATTCTCGTGAATATTCATATAAAGCTACTGTTAAGTCTCTGCCCTGTAGTAAGCATGCCAGAGAAGGTAGCAATAATGCCAAGAGAAATCTTTTGGAAAAATAAAAGGAGCCTAGGATCCTAAGAAATGTAAGGCAACTTGGAATAGTTCATTAATGAATCTCTTGAAATGGAAGAAGTTGAGAAAATTATATGGTAAGGCAGCCTGTTCATTCCACAAATTCTCTCTACAACTCACCCACATCTTCATATCCTGGTCCCGTATTCAGCCTAGTGTTTGTATCTGTAAGGTCGAGATTGGGTTGCCTTACATGAATGTTGGCTTCCGCAGGTTTATAGCTGGGGAGCATGATTCAATAATTTCCCCTGCTTTCTCCTCTTATGTTGTATCCGTAGATACAGCAGTTTTGTCCTTTCAGAGGTAATAAGATGTGCTAGAATACCAGAGTGTTCTGAGCACCAGAGCAGTGCCAGCCACACAGAAGACACCGAGTGTGTGTATCTGAGATGAGTATGAGAGGCCTCCCATGAGCCTTTTAAGTTGTTGGATTTTAATAAGATAGTACGGAGAGGGTGGTTGTTGGAAGGAGAGGGTGTCTGTAGCCAAGGTGACCTGGCCAGATTCTTTGCCAGTATTTTCTTGAAAGCACTGAGCATTAGAGAGGGGTAATGCTTACTGAATAGAGCTGGTTACTAAGGTATCTGGAAACAAGGCTGAAGAATGATTTTATTTGCTATTCAAAAAAAGGACTTTTATAATAGACCGATACCAGCTGAAGGGGCTGGTGGTAAATTGAACTCTTTGGCTTCTGGTTTTACTAGTGAAAAAACTTCAGGGAAAGCTAGTGGGATTTATTTTAATACATATAACGACCACTTATTTCCAGTCCTTTCCATATATTTTAACTTACTCAACGGCCTCCTTTATCTTTTGGTGAAAAAAATTGATAAAATTAACTTCAGCCTCTTCTAGCAATTTAAGTAGTTGGTCTAAGAATAACTTTGTTGGGGTGGTTGGGGGAAAAGCGTATTCTGCAGAGCACATTTAATAAAGTGGTACTAAATGACAGATGTGTTCAATTTAATGTGTCTTTCTGAAGTTAGGCATAATTCTATATATACTAAAAAACAGTATTTTAAGAAGTGATATTTGTAATCTATGTAACCACTGGAGAATAGACTTTAAAATAGTAGCTGGCAAAACATCAAGGTCCTAGTGTATAACACAGGGAACTATATTCAATATCCTGTGATACATCATGATGGAAAATAATATTAAATGCATATATATACTTATGTTTGTATAACTGAACCACTTTGCTATACAGCAGAAATTAACACAACATTGTAAATCAACTATACTTCAATTAAAAAAAAGCAGGTGGCAAAGAATTGTAGAAGAGTAGTATACATTTAGTTGATAAGGCAAACTTAATTTTGTGAGGGAAAAGTGGCAAATCTATTTGTGTTTAATTTTGAGTATATATTAGATGCATGGTTTAGCTTTCATTCTTTATCTTTCTTTACTAGGGCCATGTTAATGTAGTATATTTGAATAATACAGTATTATTTGAAAAATACGGCGATTTTATGAGTTAGAGCCAAGGTGATGGGGTGTTCAGGGGTTAACCGAAATCTCACAGCAGTCCAGAGCCATTTCACGTCCTGGGTAATCATTGTGTTCTCTTGGTGTATGGTACAGTGGGGTAATGAAGTCCAGGTCTGGGTTTAGAGCCTGTGCTTCTTAGTAGCCCTGTGACCCTGAGGAATATGATTAACCTCTGAGAACCTCAGTATACTTATTTGTTAACTGTTCATCATAGTACCTGGCACAAAGACATCACTGGGGAAAAAAAAGTTCCTTCTATTTCTACTGTATTAGATAGTGTATTTGAACGTACTCAGTATTTAGCATCTAGCCTAACAGATGCAGATACATAGATGTACATTGAATTCATTTAGTGTCTTACCTTTCCCTGTCATCACTGCCCTCACACACCCTTAATACAGCTAAATACCTATATTAACCAAGAATATGCATTCCACTAGATTGTCAGAGATTTTGTTACCGGAAATAGAAAAACAGCTTTGGAGTCACGGGAGGACTCCTGCCCTGCAGTCCTCTCTTCTGCTCTGTACTTGGGGTGTCCCTGGCTGACCTCAGGATCATTCCTGTATCTACTGAGGATATGGCTACATCTGGGGGTGCCCCACTGTTCAAAGGCATGCTAAGCCCAGAAAGGCCACCCAGGATCAGTTTCAGCATTTTCTTCAGAGACCTTATCTGAGTTTGTAAGTATCATCCTCATCATCCTCTTTGGTGAAACCTTGGTTGAAACTTCTGCCCAAGCCCCTTTCTTTCTAGGCTATGTCCGTTAAGAAGCAATGTGGCCTAAAAATCCAGAGCAAGTTAACTTGGGAGCCTGGGATGTAACTGCAGGTTCTGCAGCTTGCCAGCTACTAGTTATGACCTTGGGCAGGTTACTCCTCTAAGCCTCAGTTTCCACACCTGTAAAATGGGGATATAGGACTTCTGTGGTGGTGCAGTGGTTGAGAGTCCGCCTGCCGATGCAGGGGACACGGGTTCGTGACCCGGGTGGGAAGATCCCACATGCCGTGGAGTGGCTGGGGCCATGAGCCATGGCCGCTGAACCTGCGCGTCCGGAGCCTGTGCTCCGCAATCGGAGAGGCCACAGCAGTGAGAGGCCCGTGTACCGCAAAAAAAAAAAAAAAAAAAAAAAAAAAAAGGGGATATAAAAGTTTCTGCTTCACAGTTCTGTGAAATTCTATTTGAATCATCATCTGGTTAGCTATAATCAGATCACAATAAAAGTTAGCTTTAATAATAAAAAATTATTATTTAAGATATGTCTGTGTAATAGGAGGCTACATGTTGGTTCATGCTGTGATTTAGATCAAAAGAGTATCTGAAACAATCGATTTAGTTGCCTTTCAAACTCAAACTGTTTACACTATACTGTTCATATATTATATTGTTTATTATCTTCCCTGCTTTGTTTTCTGCAATACTGATTGCTGTTTTTCATAACATTAGAGATGTTCTGCAAGTGATTATGGAGTTTTTATTTTTACCATTGGAAAATAATTTGATGAAATATTACTTCCTGTAAAGCCTAGGTGCTGCTGTGAGGTTTTGTGTTGCTAATTATAATTTCAATAAAAGGGGTGGAGGCTGTCTTCTCATTCGTTGTTCTATTCACGAAGGCAATCCTTATACTTCTGTAGCATAAGGCAGGAGACAGTCACTCTTATGGACTTCAGAGAAATAGGCCTCCTTAACTGGATAGGTTAACCATCCTAACCGACCTCCTTAATACGTTGTTAAAGTGAATAGGCTGGCCAAATTTCTTGTAGAAATCACCATGCGGTAGGCTGATACGTGGTTGTTTCAGCATCACTAGCTGTTTTCTTCAAGTGCCATCATATATGTTCGTTGCTGTGTGAAATAAGGTCTATGGAGACAAAAAAAAAAAGGCATGTCAGAAACGTACGTGAAAACATGCCTCAGTACCTTTGTTGTCCACTTCTGTGCATTGGACAGTCAATCCACTTTCTAAAATAATAGGCTGTAGTTCATCAGCCTTTGAAGTATCTGACCGTGGCTTGCTGGCTTATTCATATATTTAGTACATGTTTTTGAAGGGTTTTACATAGACAGAACCAGGACAATATTAAGTCATTTTAGGCTCGGTGGGAAGATTGGATCATGTGATTTATATGAAATGCTATGACACTTATAGTTCCTAGGTACTGTGGCTATCTCTAAGTTTTTGTTTGCAAAGCATTTTTTTCAAGAGTAATCCTTCTTCATATAACCGATTTAATTTTTATTATTAAAAGATGTAAAGGTTTTCTCCTTAGAGAAATTGTGACTAATGAACAGCTAGAGGTAAAGAAAATATACATTTGAAACAAATCCAAGCAATGATGATATTTGCAGGCAAAATTTTGTTTTCAAGAGCAATGATCTCTGGTTGAGGCACTCAGAAAAGCCCACACTGCATTCGTAACTCCAGCAAAAAATATCATTCCTCCCTGATATAAAACACGAGGTCACTCCGTTCTGTCAGCCTGTGCATCAGTCTAGCTGAAATGCGAGCTTATAAAATATTTCCATGGGAGAATTGCTACCAGGTAATTAACTTATCTGTAGTAGCTATCTGTAATTTTGAAACTTACCTAGACTTACTACACTCTTGATAACACTGATGAGAAATACACTCAGTGGTGAAAAATGAACTCAGTCCTGCAAGCCAGAGTGCAGATTGGTACAGGCTGATGATGCAAAGCCTGCCTTGTTCGGGAATCACTTGGGTCCCCCTTCCAGGGTGCCTATTGCAGGAAGAGAGGCTGTGTCCTGCTGTTTCCCAGAGGTGAGAAGTGAATTTAATATACTAAGAGGCATTTCCTAGGGAATACATGCAGAGGTAGAATGGAAATATGGTCTCTTATTTGCTACTACGGCCACATGTCTTTTAAATTTTTGGAAGCGGGGGGCTGTATTAGTTTCTGAGGGCTGCCGTAACACAGTACCACAAGCTGGGTAATACAGGAAAAAGACACCTAGTTCTAGAAGACTGAAATCAGGCTGTCAGCAGGGTTGGTTTCTTCTGCGGGCCATGAGGGAAGGATCTGTTCCATGCCTCTCTCCTAGCTTCCAGTGATTTGCTGGTTTGCTGGCAATGCCTGGCATTCCTTGGCTTGTAGAAACATTCCTCTGATCTCTGTCTTCATCTTCACATGGCATTCTGTGTGTGCGTGTGTGTGTCCTGATTTTCTTTTTGTATAAGAACACCAGTCATATTGGATTAGGGCCTACCCGAATGACTTCATTCGGGTTGAACTTGATTACCCCTGTAAAGACCCTATCTATCTTCAGACTGGATTGCATTCTGAGGCACCAGGGGTTTGAACTCCCCGATATCTTTTGTGGAATAAAACAGCCCAACCCATAACAGGGGTCCTGATGGTGAAGCCCTCAGTGTTACTTACTGGGGCATTGTATCACCGGGGAGCGTGGAGGAGAATCATGGCGAAACTTTAAGCAGCACACGTACCTGCAGTCAGGCTTGTTTTATGGTCAAGAGTCTCAGGTCAAGTCAAGTTCTCTGGCCTTTTATGAGACCCACATAGGAATAAGTAATAACATAATAACGATAAAGCAAATAAATATAAACAAATAAAAATATAATCTATGTTTGTAGGTATGAAGCAGAGAGGTTAAGAATTTAACGTGGCAACTACTAGCTGTGTGTGATCGCAGGCAAGCAGTTAACTTCTTGAGCATCAATTTCTTCATCTGTAAACCAAAGGTAGTAATAGTATCTTCCTCACTGTGGATTGCTTGCGGATCGAATCAGATAATACTCTTAAACTCTAGGCACAGTGCCTGGCCTGTAGTATGAGCACACTAAAGGGCCGTTCATAAGAAGGCAAACAAAAAGACCCACGGCCCCTGAGGATGCTGGGAAACAGGCATTTCCCAGAGTGGAAGGAAACATCTGGCTTTTTACCTCGCAGCGCTGCTCACCTGCGTCTACTACAACTCCGACTCTGCCACGGTCTCTGTTCTCTTCAACTGTGTGTCTGGGCGCTTGATCTTAGCACTTGGCACCCAGCTGGACAGCAGGCTTCTTCTCTTTCAAGTTGTTTTCTTTGTTGTGTTTTCAGAGCTCATATTTTTGTCATTAAAGCAGATTATTGGAGGAAAAGGGGAAAAAAGTATAAACGTCAGAATTCACTTAAGCTCTTAAAATAGTCAAAACTAGTTAACACTCCCCTCCTCCAAATTTTAGAGTTCCTACACTTGAGAACTTGGAAATGTATGATTCTCATTGATGAAATAATAAAGATGTCATGTCCACACTTTTTGCAGGGGTAAGGAGAAAACAGGGTTTGTCCTTGTTGAATTTTGATTGGTAGAGTCAAATCATATACAAACACATTTTTCCTGTTAGCATTTACTGGGAAATATGGAATGTGTTTGTGTGTAGTTTAGAGCTGTCCCAGTTGGTTGTAGATCATTTTTAAACAACAAAGAGGGGGTTAAATCATAAACACACATTGGCATGCTTAGAAAGCAAGTGCATGGAAGTGCTGGGTACCAGGCTATATTCTTGTAAACTTTGTGTATTTTTGTATCGCTGTATTTATTTTTAAACCTTTTAAAGGGGAAGCAAGGGTTTTGACAACTTTCAAAATATTTGACCATCATTTTTAAGAATCTCTTATATGCAAGGCTCTATGTGCAGGGCGGGGATGAGGACAGCTTGCAATGTAATAAGGGACATAAGGCAGTAGGCTGAAGGCACTTGAAGGAGAAGAACTGATTCCCAAGTGGGGAATTCAAAGAAACTTTTAAAGTTTTTCTCCTTGAAGGATGAAACTGATTTTGACGAAGACAATAGGATGAAAAGGAGGGAATTCCAAGTAAAGTGCATGACGGTACAGAAAAGTGAATTGCTTGGTTTGATGAATAAACGTTAGAGATAATGTTGGAAAGGCAGAATGAGAATGGATTATGGAAGCTTAGAGTGGCAGGCAAGTGGGTTAGACCTTGTGGTAAGGAAATAAGGAGCAACCTCTTTAAGGAGGCCCTGCAGTAGGAAGGCTAGTCTGACAGTGTAGAGAAGATGGTCTGGTGATGCGGAAAGCCTTTAAGGAGCTTCTGTAGTATTCCTGGCTTATAGCCATGAGGGCCTGAATGTTGTTAATGGAAGCTGGAATGTAGAGAGAATGGCAAGGTGTGAAATACTGTAGAAGTATTATCAGCAGGACTTGATGCAGGTTAGAATATGAGACAGAGTCAAAGGTAGCCCCAGTGTTTTGATCCAGGGTGTCTGGGAAGACTGGGTACCATTAGCAAATGTCAGGAATATAGGAAAAAGATGTTAAATTTTGGATATGTTGAGTTTGAGTGGTCATGATGACATCATGACATCCAGATGCATACACCTAACAGGTTGGAATTAGAAATATGAAAGAAACTCTTTTGGTGGAAAAAATATTGGACTCATTCTCATTGACAAGATAAGACCATTGAGTTCTGTGGGGTGGTAAATCGAAGAAAACAATATAGTTAAAAGCTTTCTGGTTTAAAGGAGGAAGTGGAAACAGAAGAGAAGAGAAAATGAGCTTCTGAAAGCAGAAAGAGGAGTACAGCTTCACAGAATAGTAGAGGAGAGGCTTTTAAAACAAATATAGTATACAATAGCATTAAATGTTTTTGTGAGTTTAAGGAGGTTGGCCACCTTTTAGAAAACAGTTTTGGCCCAGATGAGGGGGGTCCAAGTCGAAGTATATGGAGTTAAGGAGTCTGTAAATGTTAAAAAAAATAAAAACTGCTTATACTGACTTTTTTTCCTTAAAATTTACAGGAATTTCTTTGGTTGAAAAATCAACCCCTTTCAGTTCAAAACAGAGCCTTAATACATAGGACTGATTGAGATGTTGTTTGAAGCAAACAGGAATGTGAAGGTAGATCTTCAAATTCTAAATAATTAATAGAAATATTCTAAGAGACAAATGTGCTGCCTCACTCAACATAACAATTTTTAAACCTATGAAATATCATGTAAGGAGGTGATTGTGTTCATTGCCAAATGATTTTTCTTTTTATAAAAGGATTCACCCAGGGTTCCTTTAATTAGGTATTTTACCCAGTTCACTTAAGTGTTAGTTTCCAGACCATTAACTCCTTGACAGAAGACTGGAGGGGCAGAGAAGCTTAAACCGGAGTGTTAGGAACAAGCCTCTATGGAGGCTTGTTCATATGGAGCAAAACAGAGGGATAACTAGTTCCTTTTGGCTCAGTGTCGATTGGTGGGAAAATCTTTCCTTTTCGTATCATGTGTGAGTGCTACCTCTATGAGATAAAGTAGATATAGTTCAGTCTCAGTTTCATCTGTGACATACGCACCAAATGTAGGCTTAGATGTGCCAGAAGGGTAATGTGAGGCAAAGCCTATTTCTGTGACTCCATGTAAATAACATTCCATAAATGTGTTCTTGGACCTTAGAGCAATAATATATGACTTCTGAACGTGTGACCAAATTGAGTGAGGGTACAGAAGCAGCATCATATGAGGCAAAATCCACCTTCCCTGGAATAACTAACAAACAGAAAATACCCAGACTAATTTATTCTAGGAGATCATAAATAGACCAATGACAGAATATTGGTATACTAGGTGTTGGAGTCACCCTGATACATAGATTTATATTGAGATTTAGGCTAGAAAGGAAGTGTATGAATTTATGTGAATATATGAGTGAGTAAAACTATTTAAAATATAGATGGATGATTAAAAGCAGAATTATCCAATTTATATGTGTAGCTATCTGAAAGTGAGTAGCCCATTCTTAACTTATAATGGGCTCTAAGAAATGTCAAGTTTTATTTGATAAAGACTTGGATAAAATTTAATTAGATGTAGAAATTGACATCTCTAGAGTCAGTCTTCAAAAAATGGTTTGTGGCTTCTTTTCTGGGGATTAAAAGGCAATAGAAATTATTGATATAAATTGAACTAAAATTTTATTAAAATTCTTGATACCTCAGAGATGATTAACTAAATTACCTAAAACAACATGAACTTTTTTGAAACGCTTCAGAAAAAGCAGTGGATGGTAATATAAGTAGTGTACATGTATCCTTTAAATTTTTTTTCCAGAATTTTTGATATTATGCTTGCTTGAAAAATAGTTGGCAATATAATTTTATTTCTACATATAGTAAGATAAGTTAATTACAATAAAATGACTTCTATCTGTACATTGCTTTGTAGTGTTAAAAGCTCTTTTATGTTTATAATCTTATTTAATCTCTAAAATTCCTAGATAAGGAAGGAATTATTGCTGTTGGTTTGTAGATATGGAAACTGAACTGGAAGATCAAATACATTAATCATCAAGCATTATACACTCTCATTCCTTTCTTTGTTTACTTATTTATTGCTCAGATACTCACTGATCACCCTCTATGTGCCATGAGGTTCTTTTTAAGTACTGGAGGCAAAGCTTGTACTGAGTCTTTTATCTAGTCCAGTGTTCTTTTCTGCTGTTATTTGCTGCATCTCAAAGGCATTAATAGTTCAATATTATAATTTAAGTAATCCCTTCTTGTCTATTTTGTTCAGATACTATAACAAACCTTTTTACTAAACAGTTTCTAATTAGTTTTACTTTATAATAGATATATTTTTTTCTTTTCTGTTAACACTTTTGCATATAGGTGTTCTAGAATCAACTGTGTTTTTCAAATGTAAATTTGTATAAATCAAAAGTTTTGTCCATTACAATATCAAATTTTACTTAAGCTTTTATATAATCTCTCTCTCCATTTGGTATTAGCCACCACTTTCAAGATTTTTTACTCTCTTTAATCCATTACTCACTGATTTATTTTAATGAAAAAGATCTCAATTAACTTTCTATCCTGAATGAGAGAAAATGATTGACTCTGAAATTATTCATTTATAAACCTGCCAATATTTAGAAATAGTAAATGAAAGCATCCATGGGGAGAAGTAGAGAATATTAACAGCTAGTTATCAGTAATATACAGTGGCATAAGTAATATACATTGGAAGAAAATTCCAAATCTCGTTCAATAGATTTTTCTTGAATGTCTACTCTGTATCATGCTAGGTACTTTATAAGATAAATAAAAAGAAAAAGCCTCAGATCTTTCTTTTAATGTCATTATACCCTAGCTGGGAAGAGATTCATTGTATATTATATAGCTAATATTACAAAGGAGAGTGAAACAAGCGCAGCAAGCTTTTTGACTGCACAGAAGAAGGAATGCTTCAGTCCTCCGGGTGCGGTTTTGGTAGGTTTAAGGAGAGAGTTGCATTGGAACTCGTTTTCAAGGAGGAGATTTTCTGTGGGGGAAATGGACACCTTGAGGTGGTGCCACAGAATGAAAAAAGCACGGAAATAGTGTAAAGATATAGGATGTAAATGGATCTAGAAATAGATTTAAAAATCAGTTTTATTGCTTTTAGACCTTCTCACAAACACTTATTCATTTGCATTGTTTCTTACTTTTTGAACCCATGGTCTCTGGGCATAGATAGGGGCTGCAGGTAGGAGTGGATTCTATGTATGTAATCAGTCGCTCCTTGACAGTTGCCTGGAGCCTAGTGGTTTGGGGGACTGGAATGTGAGAGAGAGTCGGGGATTCATGTCAGGGGTGAGTAATGGACACGAAGTAATCCTTTCTTAGAAACATTCTCTGGATTGGTGACTTTGAGAAGAAACATAGGAATCCCATGCCCGGGATGTACAGAATTTTCTTCAGCTGTCTTTTGTATTGGGTAGAAATGTGTGTGAAATGGGTTTGTATAATTTGTATATTATCTAAATTAGGCCAGTCCTTTCCATGTACTTTACCTTAATCTCTCCATTTTGGAGGAGCTGAAACTGAGAATTTATATGCAGAGTGTTTTTCTGAAGAAACTTGGAATGCTTTGGTCGTGTGTAATGATATTTACCTGTGTATACGAAGAGAAAATGTCGCTCATAATCAAAATCTATACCTGTTTAATAAGAGACAAGTGAAGTATAATCAGTTGTTCTTACATACCACTTTCTTTAAAAAAGTAAAAGTGGATGTTTTTTCCCTTTGCTGTGGCCAAAGGAAGCTTATGCTGATTACTGTCAAATGTTAGAAGATTTTGATTTTCCTTAAAGTATCATGGATAAGATTTTAAATTGTCTTTCATGTAAAAGGCGAGGGTACATGTACATATGAGTTCCACATTACAAGCTGTTTTAGTTTTAAACAACGTAGAAATTAACTATAATTTACACTAATACCAGAACTATTAGGGAAAAAACTCAAACATTTCACACGTAACATATTGATCTCCAAATTGGGTCCATAACATCTTCTTTAAAGCATGGGAAATTTTATATTTTCCAACAAGACTTTTATAGAATGGAAGTCAAATGCTTTTCATTCATTTTATGTAGGAAGTATTTATTGAGCACCGACTGAGTACTTCTACACATTGTGGTACAGAAAAATCTGCCCTCATGGAAGTTATATTCTAATGAATTAGTGAGGCTTGGTCAATTTCCTTTATATTTATATTTCATAAGAATGATTTTTTTTTTTTTTTGGCCGTGCCATGCGGTATGTGGGATCTTAGTTCCCCTACCAGTGATCAAACCCGTACCCTCTGCAGTGGAAGCGCAGAGTCTTAACCACTGGACCACCAGGGAAAACCAATATTTCATAAGAATGATATTAATTTGGCTGCTTACTATACATATTTCTTAAGCTAATATTATGTGTAAATTATAATCAGTGTTAGAAACAATACAGATAGGAAAAATCAGTGTAAATGGATATGTTATAAGGAATACTCAGGGAAAAAATTATTTAAATTATTATTTTCGAACAAAGGACAGGTCTGAAGTTTCATATGTTTGCAAATTATTTTAGAAACTCAAAATACAGTTTTTTAAATTGCAGTGGTAAGAGCTCGTGTACATTTATCTGAATGAAGGAACCATTTATACAATGATATTAGATCCTTGCTATAGGAAAATTACCGAATGTGGGTTTTTTTTTACTTTTATTTTTATTTATTTATTTTTGGCTGCATTGGGTCTTCGTTGCTGCGCTCGGGCTTTCTCTAGTTGCCGCGAGCGGGGGCTACTCTTCGTTGCGGTGCGCGGGCTTCTCATTGCGGTGGCTTCTCTTGTTGCGGGGCTCGGGCTCTAGGCACACGGGATTCAGTAGTTGTGGCTCGCGGGCTGTAGAGCGCAGGCTCAGTAGTTGTGGTGCATGGGCTTAGTTGCTCCGCAGCATGTGGGATCTTCCTGGACTTGGGATTGAACCCATGTCCCCTGCAATGGCAGGCAGATTCTTAACCACAGTGCCACCAGGGAAGTTCCACTGAATGTGTTTTGTCGAGGTCTATTTGAAGTTTTCTGTAGCATGCTCTGCTTCCTAAGCTATTTAAACATATCTGAAATTTTAGGAGATTGTTGATGCCTTAATTTTTCTTCCTCAGTGGCTACTATATCTCCCTGAAACATACTAGAAACAAAATCAGTTATTGTAGTTGTCTTAGACTCTCTGTCATTGGATGTTATTTTAGCTGCATCTCTCTCAGAGTGATTATATGGAGAAAATTGATTCATAAATCCTTAAGTTCCTTGAGAATTAAAGAGAAACTCCATAGGAGGTAAGGAATTACTTTAAAATAATGGCCAAACTGGAAATCTGCATGTATCACAGCTAGTCTGTTTAATGGAAAATGTCAACAGACTTAACTAATTCTTTTGAATGGAAGGGGCATTTAAAGTGACATCAAATCGATGTGAAATGTAGACAGAACTAAAATCAAGTGGAGTTTTATTAACTTAATCTACTGGATATTTTTCTGTATCATGTGGAATAGCTTTGTCAAAGACAGTTATGATAAAATTTTTGAGGCTGTCCTTTATATGTGATAAAAAGTCATCTCTGGGCTCATTGAAATCAATGAACACATTAGATTATAAATCCTTGACTGGCTTGGTCTGTTTCCCTCCCTCCCTTTTTTGCTTTCTTTTATTCTTCCTTATTTCTTTTATAAATATCTTGTAAGCCTGTAGAAAAATATTGAGAATTAGGTGTTTCTTTTATGCAAGAAATGTGCCTGCTTTAAGGCATGATTTTTTTATAACTAAGGACAAATTTTAAGAAACAGTGAAATCGCTTATAGCCTCTATCCCTAGAAAAACAGTTTTCATTTTTTATTATTAAATTTAACTGGTACATATAATTTACTTGATTGCAATCGTATTGTATACCCAATTTTATCATTCTGTGGAAACTCAAAATTTAACAGACATATCAGACCAGTACATTCATTTATTCTCTAGCCTCAATGTAATAATGTTTACTATTATCTTTTCCTTAAAATGTGTAGGAACTCAACTACATAGTACTTAGGGCAATATATATACTTTAAAATTTCCTAGCATTTCTGGCAGATGCTATCCAGTTTCTGCTTGAATGCTTATGTGTATGGGGGACTCACTACTTTGTAATAGTAGGCTGATATATTCCTGGGCATCTTTAATAGTTGTTCTATTTTTATTAAGTCAAAAGATTCTTTCCACTACATTTTCCCTTATTAAGCTTTTCCCTGTGAAGCCACACAGAGGTCAGCTATTCCCTTTACAAGTGACAGTCTTTCAGATATTTCAAGACAATGGTCCTATCTGCACTTGAACTTTTCACTTTCAATTTAAATATTCCATTTCCTTTGTTCAGAAGTTTCTTATTTGGCTTTATTTTTATATCCTTAACCATTCTGGTCACCTTTCTCTTGACATATTCCATTTAATCAGTACCACATTTAATTAATATGTGGCCCTAGACTGAGCACTATACCATGAAACTACTACTTCCCTTGATCGATCAACTATGTTTTTGCAGTTTCATAAGTTTTTCTGGCAGCCAGTTTACACTACTGGGCTTGGTAAAATTTTTTTTCCTCCCAGCCCTACTCTTTCAAGCTATATTTCCTTCTATTATCTTATCTATGTGCAGTTGTGTTTTTAACCATCATTTATTGAACTCCTATGTGCCAGGTATTCTAGTAGGTGCTAGGAGATCATGATGATCCAGATGTAGTACCAACTGTATTTGCTGGTGTCACAGTACACTGATTACACTACCAGAGGGAATGGGGAATGGTGACGATGATGATGACGATGATGATGATGATGGTTGGCAATTACGGCTACTTCCCAGGTGCTGGTACATTTAGCTCTCACAACAATCCTTAAAATACAGGTATTTATTATTATTCCCATTTTACAGATGAAGATACTGCGGTTTATAGAGATAAAGTAACTTGCTGATGGTCAGCTAGTGGTTGGCAGAGCTAGCTTTAGAATCCAGATAATTCGCCTGCCAAATCCATTGTCTTAACCACTCTTCTGTAACTCCTTGTTTCTGTCTTAGCAGTTTAAGTAAGGGGAAGATTTTGTTTTTCAGCATGAATGACCAAGGCTTCTTTGAGGAAATTAGCCTTTGAGGGAGATGTTTCTAGCTTAGAAAGTTATCACCAGGTAGAGCTACTAAGATGGGAGAGTACAAAGCATCGAAGGTGGTATCCTGTTTATCTAGTTTGGCTATAATGTGACATACGCATAGGCATGTTGAGGACAATAAGATAGAAAAAAGACTAGAGATCGATTGTTGAGGACCCTTCATGTCAAGCCAAAATAAGTGTGTTTTGTTGGCAAGTAAAAGGAAATTATGGATGGTTTTTGAACAGGTATGTTGCATAGTCATCTCACGCCTTGACGATATAATCTTGATGTAGTATTTAGGGAGGAGTAGAAAGGAAGCATGTAGAAAACAATCAGATGGGAAACAAATTACGGCTATTTCAGTAATCAGACTAAGAGGTAATGAGAGCCAGAATTACCAGTTATTACTGAAAGGAACAGAAAGTAAAGAACAGATACAGAAGACAGGGCATTGCTTGAATTGCTTGATTTTGAAACCAAATCAAATTGGAGTCAGCAAGAACTGAAAATGAAGATGCTGCTCACAGAACTAGTCATATGTGGTTGAGGAATATGAGGAGTATTAAAAATGTTGAGTCTGAAGTACTGCTTGAAATCCAGATGGAAAGATCTAATAGGAAATTTGAGAATCAGTGATATGGAAGAAAAGATAAAAGTGGAGATGTTGTTAGTGAAAAAAATTCAATTGAATAAATTTAACGATCCAGTTGGCTTTATTCAATGATTCATGAATTGCTCAGCGTCCCATCTGGAAAGTAGAAAGGTGGTCCTAGGAACTATACAAAATGGAAGGCTTTTTAGGGATAGAAGACAGAAGGAGGCTGAAAAAGGAAATTTCTAAGAAAAAGTGGATTGTTTCAGACAAGGTCACTTTCCTTTGGGGGAAGGGCTGGGGTCTGTCATGCAGATTACTTCACTAGTGCTAATCACTTAATTTCAGATTACCTGGTTATAGGTCACATTTCTGGGATAGGCTGAAACTATAATTAGATTAGATATTGTCTTGGTTTGTTGACCTGAGACTCAGCACAAGTGACTCCATTCGGGACCTGTTATTTGTTTCTTTTTTTTAAACATGTAAACCACTTTTAGACGTAAAGGGGTAGATGTGAAACAATGTATGAGGGCATGAAGGAGGGAGGGGACATGACAGGTGCTCCTAAACTTGAGATGACCAGTGGGATTTTCTGAGAGTAGTATGTGACAGATAACAGCGTGGCCGTTTTCTTAAGGACTTTGTATGTAATTTCAATTAAAGCTGTTCATTCATGCATTTCCTGATTTTTATGCTTCGTTCCATGAGTGGATCAACCTCAAACACTTCATTACGAGGACCAGATGCTAATTCCATTATCTTTGCCAACGTTTCAGATTTTAGTTTAAATTTAACAACCGGATCCTTGTCTTATTATCATTCCTTTCATCACTTGGCTGAAATTTGTCATGGTTATTTCTCTGAACTCTTAACTTTTGTAACCTGTAAATTCTATCGTCTCTTCTGATTCCATATGCCTAATGTTTCCTTTCTGGTTAGCATCTTGTAGCCCACAGTCCTATGTATGCTCTACCATCAGGTAGGCTGCGTCTACTGATTTCATTGAGGTTGCTGTACATGTAAAGCATTGTAGGATATCTGTATGGCAAAATGTAGCTTGATTTATGTTGTTTGGAAATGATTTCTTTGGGATTTCTTGTGTGGTTTTCAAAGTCTTAGAAACCCATGGCCTAACGTGCCTCTGGCAACCAAGCAAATTTATACTGATTAGTGAGAAGGTTATTGTATTGAAAAATATTTAAAACCATACTCTTAAATACTATGTTTTTACTTTTCCAGTTTTTAAAGACACAATTAAGAATTCCCTTGAGGCTTGATCCAACCTTACATTTAACATTGGAGAGAAAAATGTAGCTCCTCTGACATTTAGGGTCAGGAATTGAATTCTCTATTATCCTTGAATTTTAAGGGGATCATAACAGTCAATCCCCATTGTGCGAAATCTCTCTTTCAAGTTGTATTGATGTTGGCAAGTGTTCTGCTGAAGATAAATACGTTGTTGCTTAGTCTAGTCCGGGAAGAAGCAGGAGTGAAAGTTTGGAGGCTAAAACATTTAATTCATTGCACAGTGAAGGTGTGACCCAGCAAATTTGAAGAGCCCCATATGCTTCAGAGTGACACGTTGAATCAGTCTGAAGGATAATACTGCCCATTCCCAGGAGAGAGGATGGGCTCCATTAGCTTCCATCATACAGGATGATTCTTCTCAGGTGCCTGGGTTGAGGCGGCAGTGAGAGTGGTTTAATTTGAGCAAGTCTTTACCTCCCTTTACTTCCTTAAGGATTCTAATAGACCTATATTAACTTCATCTCTCTTCCCTCTGTAAGCAGATGGTGCTCATCTTTATTTCCATAACTGAGCATAATACTTGATAATAGTAGGCATATTGTATATATGAATGAACAAATTTTGTCTAAAAGGAAGTTGGCCCCTTTAAAAAATTTTGTTGAGTTGAATGTGCTGGTTATGCTTTCTCTAATTCTTCATTTTAGAAGTGAACATGGAAATTTTCCATTCTAGTTGCGAAAGTATTTATAAACCTTAAGACATTAAAACGTTAGGACATCAAGAAAACCTAAATCATTCCAGAATGACCAAACATAGTAGCTCAAATTCTTTTAGTGAAATTAAGCTTTACTCGTGAAGAATTTATTTAAAATTGAAAGGCATTTATTTGATGCACATATGCAATCCACATACTCTATTCCCATCACCCTAGAATCAGGGGTTCCTTTAATACTCATTGACTCCTTGAGGGCCACAGTGTTTTTAAGAGTCCATCAGGAAACCTCCAAAAACCTCTTGATTAGATAGTGCCCTGGTGATGGTTTTAAAATGTTG
This sequence comes from Delphinus delphis, assembly GCF_949987515.2. Taxonomy (NCBI): domain Eukaryota; kingdom Metazoa; phylum Chordata; class Mammalia; order Artiodactyla; family Delphinidae; genus Delphinus; species Delphinus delphis. The sequence goes on from NC_082693.1 coordinate 66,319,686, forward strand.
TGACCTCTGAGACCCAGTATGAGTTTGTAGTAAGTTAGAGTGTATGTCCAGGACAATAGACTTTCATCTTCCTGCAAGTGTGTGGAGTGGCTCTGTTACCTCAGGACCACTAAGAATCTGCTGGCTTTACTTCAAATAACATTAGGCTGAGGTTAAGACATGTTATTTTTAACATGATTAAAGAAGACCATTTAGGTGATACAAACTTTATTTAACACTTCATGAAGTGGAAAGTCTCCTTTCATAGAACTGTAAAATGGGGCAGAAAGTTGGTAGCTTTTATATGGGATGAAGAGCAAGAAGCAGGAAAACATAGAAAATATCCGATTGGCTGAGGTCACATAGTCAGGCTAGTTTGGGGTGAGAAGGCCCAGAATTGGCCTGGCATTTGGGGATTGGCTGACTGGATATACCGAATTTCTGGTCAAGCAGAGCATTTACAGGAACACGAAAGCTATCTAAGTTTGGGTTTGCTGACATGGCACCCTGGGCAGGAGTGGCTCCGTCTTGGGCCTAGAAATTTATTTCTACAGATGAGAGGACTGTTTTGACTGTTTGTTGTTTCTAAGAATGGAAACGGCAGGCTTGCAAGTTAGTAAATTTCCAAGTACTGGAAATATTTAGTAGAGATAGGAAAAATTAGAGAAGATTCTAATTGGAATCTTGTCTTGGAAGAAAGATTGGGTAAGATTTGTCTAGGCAAATAAAACTTTTCTTCTGCTTATTCCAATCCATACTCTAGAAATAGTTTAGGTTGAATTGCTGAAGTGGACAGAGAACAGTATATGAACATAGGGGCACAAGTTAGAAGAAATAAGAATTTTTCTTTCTTCTATAAAAATCAATTTGGTCCATTTTACCTGGTATCTAAGAAGTTTTCTCCTTTCCCTAAAACCGTCTTGTATTTATTTCACTGTTATGTAATATTCTTTTGGGAATTGAGCCTGTAGTTCAATAATTCTGTATAATACGATTTGGCCTATGTCATGTAATAATTCTTGAATGTGGGTCTCTGTACATGGAATGACAAAAGGCCATGTGTGCTGTTAAAATCTATTGCCCTTGGCAAAGGAAAAAAGAATCACTGCATGTGTGTGTGTGTGTGGGGGGGGTGTGGGGGTGTTTACTACCAGTGACTTGTTTGAATCAAATTCTTCACACTTATTCATTAGGTCATTTGTGTCTTTAGTCATTCAACTTTGTCTTATTCCTCAGTCAGCGTGCACACAGTGAGGTAATAAAAGAAGAAATTGGCATTTCAGTTACTCCATAATAAGGACTCCCTTATTTCCAAATGAACCAAGTTGATTAGATGACTGTGATACTGTTAACTTTTTAAACTCCCGATCAGTTAGTTGCCTTTTGCCTTTCTGCAGTAGAGAAGATAGAAATTCGAGTGTAAAATTTTTCATTATCACAAAGATCAACGTATACATCCAAGAACCACTGGCATGTGCCACCGGGCTTGAGCCTACCAGTGAGAAAATGCAGAGAGGCAAAAGGCAACTGATTCTGGAATTTAAAAAAGCAACAATTACTAGGGTCAACTAATCAATTCAGGCTCATTTGGTAGTAGCGGAGTCCATAGTATAGAGAACTGAAGTGTCAGTTTCTTCACTGGTAGGTTCAAGTTTGGTGGCACATGCCAGCCATTCATGGGTGTGTAGGTTGACCGTTGTGATAATAGAAAATTTTAGGACTCTAATTTCTATCTTCTCTGTCTTTGGTAGCATTTTCTGTATTGTATCAAGCAGCACATTTTACTTACATTTACACTTTAAAGGAAGAAATGAACTGGAGCTTGATTTTAAGATGCAAGTAAAATTGCTAATTTTTCCTTGTGTCTCATCATTCAGTACTTGTATCTCATCTTTTCTTCTATTTTCTTCTGAAAATAATTTAGCATTTCTTATAGAGTCTTAAGTTTTAGACTTCCTAGACCTAAGTTTTAAGTTTTTACTTTATTCCAGTAGTTTTCATAGACCTGCTAACTGGCTCCTTTTTATATTTTAAGTTAATCAGTGAAGGAAAGTAGAACTCCAAATACTTCCAGATGATGAATATTATAGAAGAGTAATTTCTTTTGTCCGTGTTCATGTTGTGGTCTTTTCTTCTCAATATAAGTTTTCCGTAGTAAATCTTTGCAAAATTAAAACTGTTTCTTATTTATGGGAGGTCTAAAAAAAATGATGGATGGCTTAACTTTTAACGCTTCCATTGTTTTCAAACATGTAACAAAATTTTGCCTAACTCTTCCCATGTGCTTGGCCAGATGCCGTAGACCATGACCCAGTAGAAAGGTTAATTGCAGGGTTCTCTAGATCACTGGTAACAATGATCGTAGATGTAGGTGAAGTATTTCATGTGTAAGTGTATCGAGAGAAGGACATCCCCCGGGTTGATTGTCAGCATTTTTAGGGTTCTTTGAATCTCTGTAATACTTAGTATGGCAGTGCTCACTAATATCTGCTTAATGAATATGATGTTAAATAGTGTTCTAGTGTTTTCAACCATCATTTATTTGCTCTCTCATGTTCAGCCTCTTAGAATTTTATGATGACAGATCCTGAAAAGAGATCTGTTTTGAACCACATGAACTGCAAGCTAATTTAATTTAATTTAATATGAAAATAAAAAGTGGACCATTGGTTGGCTAAATGTGCAGCCGTAGACTTCATCTCGAATCTGAAATCGTTACAGTGGATAAGCTTTCTTACCACTGTCATGCATTTTTATTATTTTTCACTGTGCTGTATAAAAATAAACTTACAGACCAAATTCACAGTAAGTGTAAAAAGTTAAGATCTAACTTTTTCTAAATAATTCATAAGAATTAGTCTAGTGGGCATCCCACAGTGTTTAAGGAGTGTTTTACATAGTTTTTAGGATTACTTATATTTCATGCTAAATGTGAGGAAAATGCTGGAGTTACAGCATCTTCAGATGGTCACCTAGCCCCTGTTTGCATGCTTTCTTTGAAAGGAAGAAAGGAAGATTACTACTTTAGGACACAATTTTTTCCATTCTTGAACAACTCTTAATTATTAAAAATTTTTATTTCAATTCAAAGTTAATTTTCTTCTTCATTACTTTCAACATTAATTTCTCATATGACATGGTGGCTCTTTTATCAGACTTATCTCTCATTTTCTAACCCTGTAGATAACATGGTTCCTAGATCCTTTATTCTTTTAGATAATCTCCAGTTTATCATGGTTCCCTTTTTATGCTTGTATTTATTAAATGAACTCATTCGAAGTGGGTATATGAGTGTGTATGTGTGCTTACTTATTCATTTCTTTATATTTAACTTATACTGTTTCTAGGGATGTAAAAAACACTGGGTAACCTCAGTTCTTTTTTCAATTCTGTTTTTTTCTCTTTTTTTTTTTTTTGGTAACTTTTTTTAGTTCCTTTTTTTGTCTTTTTAGTAACATTTAGTAACATTATTGGCTTTTATGATACTTTTAGTTTTTCTTTCTTCTCTTTCGTATTTGAATTTTTCCTTTATAAACATTCTTTGATATACTATTCTTAATAGTAGCTAAAATTTAACTAGTTTTCTTCACTCCTTTGTCTCTAGTTTCCTAATTGAATTCAGTAGAGGCTATAGAAGATGAAATTTACCCTGCTTAGCGCCCTTCAGAAAAGTAGATATTGCAACCCCCTTTAATAATTCTTATCTTTGTTTAACAGTTCTCTCAGTAAAGTTTTCCTCATTTCTTTTTTTCCTTCTAGTTTTATTGAGATATGATTGACATACATCACAGGTTAAGTTTAAGGTATACAGCATAATGATTTGACTTACATACGTCATGAAGTGATTACCACAATAAGTTTGTGAGCATCCGTCACCTCATATAGATATAAAATTGAAGAAACAGAAAAAAATTGTTTCCTTGTGATGAGAACTCTTAGGATTTACTTAACTACTTTCATATGTGACATAGAGCTGTGTTAATTATATTTATCATGTTGTACATTACACCCCTCATACTTATTTAGCTTATAACTAGAAGATTGTCCCTTTTGACTGCCTCCATCTAATTCTCCCTCTTCCCCATCACCCCCCACCTCTGGTAACTACAAATCTAATCTCTTTTTCTATGAGTTTGGTTTCTTTTAAAGTAGAATTGATCTACAACACTGTGTTAGCTCCTGGTACACAACAAAGTGATTTGATATTATGAAAATCTCCATTTATCATCATTTGTTTTGAAATGTAGTATTCAGAACTAGACACTGCTGATGACCTATTACTAAGAAATATTATTTTTTATATTACATATGTTTTATATTATAGTTATTACTATATATTATATATTACTATTTATTTTTAGTAATTCACCTTATGTATGTAAACAGATTATTTTTGCAAACAGATTATAATATAGATTCTTAATAACCTTGTGAATAATGAAAACACTCATGTTTTCTGCTATTAAACCAGAGCTCCCTTGTCCTTTACTGGTGCATTTGATTTGTGGGTCTGGATTCTAGGTTTTTATATTCAAGGACATTAAATATCATTTTGCTTGTTTTGGTCCTTTTTACTAGTCTGTTGAAAATGTTTTGGATCTTGACACAGCAAACAGGAGAGTGAGAGCCTCCTTAAATGTTGTGCCTTAGGTGTCTCACCCTAATTCTGGCCTTGATTTCCTCTTGCCTTCACCATTTTATTTTCCTGGAACTAAAAGATGCATGACCCCAAATTGAAAATATTGTTTTAGTTAAGTCAATTCATGATACTAGTTGCTATTGCTAATAACTCTTTTAAAGGTATTCTTCTGGTTTTCATATAGTGTTATGAGAAACGGTATTAGCCTCTTTTTACAGGAAATGCAAATGAGGCTTGCAAGAGTAAGTAACTTCATTTGCACACTCCTCTAATCAACAATATATTCATTCAGCAATTCATTTACTGGACACCTGTTATGTGATTGGAACATGGAAGTTTTCAAAAGTAGATGTGGCCTCTGCCTTGGACCTCTTGCAAGGTGCTATAACATTTTCATCAGAAGTGCTCTAATACAATGGAATGTTATTCAGTGCTAAAAAGAAATGCGCTATCAGGCCATAAAAAGATATGGAAAAACCTTGAATGCGTAAGCGAAAGAAGTTAATCTGAAAAGGCTGTGTGATTCCAAGAATCTAACATTCTGGAAACAGCAAAACTGTGGAGGCCATAAAAAGATCAGAGGTTGACAGGGGTTAGGGAGGAAGGAGAGGTGAATAGGCACAGCACAAAGGATTTTTAAGGTAGTGAAACTATTTTATATACTGTAATGGTGGATACATGTCATTTTACATTTGTCAAAACCCATGGAATGTACAGCACCAAGAGTGAACCTTGATGTAAACTATGGACTTTAGGGGATAGTGATGTCTCAGTGTAGGTTCATTGACTGTAACAAATGTACCACTCAGTACATGATGTTGATGTGGGGGGACAGTAGGTATATGGGAACACTGTACTTTCTGCTCAGTTTTGCTGTGAACTTGAAACTACTCTAAAAAGTAGTATATAGCCTATATTTCTCCCTTTTTTGGGGGGAGGGTCTACAAAGATCATGAAGGATTTATGAAAGACTAAACTAAAGCTCAAATGCCCTCCTGACAGTGTATTCCCTGTGTATACAAATCTAACCTTATCAACCTGTAATACCAAGGAAAATGTTCCTGGATTATTTTGTGACAAACTTGATTTCCAGTGAACATCTTCAAATTCCCAGTAACAAATGGAAAATTTGACAGTGTTACTAAAAATAGGTGACATCTGAAATAGTTTTATTAAAATGCATGTGGCTCTCCTACTGTGGTGTCGCTATTTTGTCCTTTGTACAGCAGAGCACGTTACAGAGTGGGGTGTTTTTATTTTCCATGTGGTGGTATAGCCGTGACCAAACAAATTAGCCTCAAAATCCTTACACAGTCTGAGAGTGAGCCAAAGTCTAGAGGTAGGTGTGGGAGAAAATGTTAGAAAAAGACAAAAAAGAAGGAGGATGGAGGGGGAATCCTAAAAGCCTTCTTTGAAATGATGTTAAAAGAAAGCCTAGAGTATTCTGAGCATTTTTAACTTTTACTTCAGTGTCCTTTTATGGAACTGAAATTAACCTGTTCATCTACCACGTTGTTGATTTTGGGAAATGACATATTCCATAAATTAATTCTCTTATTAATGTTAGCTTTTTTTATTCTGAAACATTAGCAAATTGGTGGGAAATCCTTACAAAATATATTCCACACTTACCATCAAAATTGAAGTATATTGGATTTATTCTTTCACATGACTCAATACCATCATTGTGATCATTGCATATTGTTTTTTGTTTTAATATGTAGACACATTCAGAAACTCGTTGTATGTATAGGAAAACTTTTCACTACACAAAGTGACCCCAGACTGTTAGTTTGATTTTGGTATTTAATAAAAATTCCTTAATATTTTTTCCTTCATAATTATGCTGCCAGCTGTTACTTCTTGCTGTTCGTATGAGTACTATACCAGGCTTTCCACATTTCCTGATTTGTTAAAACCAAATTGCTGTGGAATGAAAAATAAAAGTATTTAGGGCTTCCCTGGTGGCGCAGTAGTTGAGAGTCTGCCTGCTAATGCAGGGGACACGGGTTCGAGCCCTGGTCTGGGAAGATCCCACATGCCGCGGAGCAACTGGGCCCGTGAGCCACAACTACTGAGCCTGCGCGTCTGGAGCCTGTGCTCCGCAACAAGAGAGGCCGCGATAGTGAGAGGCCCGCGCACCGCGATGAAGAGTGGCCCCCGCTTGCCACAACTAGAGAAAGCCCTCGCACAGAAACGAAGATGCAGCACAGCAAAAATAAATTAATTAATTAATAAAAACTCCTACCCCCAACATTAAAAAAAAAAAGTATTTAGTTAGTATTTTTAAGAGTGAGTGGATAATCAGTAGCATAGATATTTTCCTTGGCTCAAAGAAGGATGGGTAAAAACCTGCAGTGGGAGAATATACAATTATTTGAGGATTTGGACCTTTGATAGTTCTAATGTTGGCTCCCTTTCATTATTTCCGCAGAGAAGACACACGTAGCCCTGGCCCTGAGAAGGGGAATGGGTAGCTATTTCTTCTTTGGCTCTGATGTTCTAGTCCTGGGTATCTTCTTGTACCAAAGAAGATGGGTAGATGTTTCTTATCTTTGCCTGTGTTCCAATCTTGAGTCTCTTCTTCTAATTTCCTCGTTCCTCCACTCTGTTTCTCTCTTCCCCCTGTCCTCCCCACAAAAAATAGAGTGAGGAAGAGTAACGTGTAAATATTAAGTGCTGGTCTAGGTGCTAGTTGTCATTCCATTTCTTAAATAACGGGTATTCTGTCTGCATCTTATAATTTCTGTTGCAGAGACTTGACCTTTAAAGAGAGAATACATAACAATTATGCAACAGGCTGGCTGAGTACATTAGCAGAGCCCAAGACCTTTTGCTAGTGAGTTTGGTGGCCAGACTAGGTCAGAGTGTGACCTTGATACACTAAAAATGTACATTATTAATTATAATAATTTGGTTCAAGACTGTTCTATAACTCACCTGTTAAAAGTGTCTGGCACATAGCAAGCACTCAATAAAAATGTGTGAATGAATAGCAGTGAAATGCTAGTTAGGTATTTGGGTGAAAATCAACTTCTGTCACATGTAGCCGTGTCTGCAGAAAAGGAATGCTGCCAGTATTTGATAAAATGAAAAGATACAGAACGCATTACAAAGAAATTCATAGGAATTTCATGCCTGTAAAAATTTGGTGAAATTAAATGGCCTGAGAAATCACTTTCCACTAGGTTGTTAGAAATGAATGGCGTAGATCCTATGTTTTGTGATCGTTGAAATTTGCATTTGAATTTTAAGTTTTCTAGTTAAGCCAGAGGGAAGCTTATTATTGATGAGATTGTTTTCAGGAAGTAATCTATTAAAAATAGATGGGTGATATAGAAGCCACTGTATGTGTTTCATTATGATTCAGCCCTTCCTTTGACAGAAGAGATAGGAAACTACGAAAACTTTATTTCTTACATTGAGTCAGAGTTGTTTTCTGAAGTTGTTTTATTTGAAAAAATTTTGGACTTATTAATAGCACTGGAAACGGAAGATATTTATAATGGGACAAAGACAGTTGGAAATGTGAGGTGGGTTGTCCTCTTTTCTTATTTTCCGGCTGAACCTGAATGGGGAGGGCAGGCAGGACTCCCAGATACAGTCAGCCATGGGAGTAGAGACCTGCAGTCAGTGAAGAACCAAGACACATGGGGGAACAATGCTGCTGTTTTTTAAAGTAATATCAATTTCTCAATTCAACTAAGTGTTTTCAATGCTTCACTGTTAGTTTCTCTTGTCACTGGTGCTTCCTTTTCTGCTTTTCACGCATTTTATACATAATTGCTTCCTTTTCTAACCCCTTCTCTTCTGAGAGTCTATCTCTCCAACCTGGTAGGATGAAAAAAACCCTATTATGTATTTTAAAAAGAACCACCACCACAACAAAAGAACACTACCAAATAGATGTGTATATTTACATAATGCTATGAAAACATAGTTATCCAAATCATCGAGATACTCTGAGAAAGACTTAACCTGAAGAAATGGAAGTTTTCCTATAATAAGAAATTTTGTTTATTTTGAGTTTTTATATTTAACTTTCCTTAATAAGTCTTCCAGTTTGTTCACTCTGTAATTAAAAAACCAAACCGAACCAAACCAAACCAAACAAAAAACCCCCCACCAGGTTGCTGGAGATAACCAGGTTTCTTCAATATTTAGTGAGAGAGTACACATAAATAAATAATAACTAATTGAAAATTTCACCACAGGTTCAAAACACTTATTTCAGATTGCTGGTTGTAGTAAGTTGAGAGGAAGTGGTAGATGATTCTGGTTTTGGGTACATTTACATATATCGAGTTGATCTTCAAACTTCATTTAAAAAAAAGATGTTTAAGCAAATTCATTAATCTACCCTGAAATATAATTTGAATGTCTTTTCATCCCATGAAGGAAATTGGTAAATGAGTACATGTTTCATTGTGGTTTGAGCTTTCATTACAGTACTGTATATCTTATACTCATCCTGGTGTAGCCTTCCTTCTTATGAAGATTATAGATTAAAAAGATAATTATGAAGGAAGGGAGTATACTGACATGCTCTCTGCTTCCGTAGTTAGACCCCTAGAAGACCGTGCTAATGTTGTCCCAATAATGGCTTTACTAAATATGTAATCTTCTGCTTTTTAACTTTGTGCTACCTTTTTATCTTTTTACTCCACATCTCTAAAGATTTTTCTTGTTCGCTGCTAAGTTTTAGAGCCCAGAGTATAATTTTTATGGTCTGCTTAAAAAAGGTATTTTAAATTTTGCATTCCATTTCAAATCACTTACTCACATAGAAAGACTTGCAGAAATGGAGAGCCTCAATTATGTTCATATGTAATTATACAGCAACATTTGCTTCAAATCATTGCACGTCTTTGGTGGGAGTAGAAAGTATTTCTTAATTACTGGATGGACTGATTTTTTTCCTCTGGTTGAATATACGTGGCCTTCCTGATGAGCTATTTGAAATTCTCTCTTACATGGCCATCTAACATGCAATCTTGTTTACTGGGGTTTTGAATATCTTTTTGGTGACCAAACCTGTAAGAAGCTTTCAAGCGTAACGCCTAAAGCCCTGTGTGTATTTGTGAAGTATTAGTGCCTGCAATTTGACCTCCTTTTTTCTGAAAATTTACTTATTAGATCAACATATTTCATCTTAAATCTTATGTATCCATTTTAGAGCTAAAGAAGAGTTTAAGGATTCCCAATTCCCTTACTTTACTGATGCAAAGATTCGAGTGTAATGATGCTTAATGATTTGCATAAAGCAGTTCTTAAAATTGCTGACATTATGACTTCAATCCAACACTGAAATTTTATTATGTGAAATTATAAAATAGTTAGGTCTAGTAATATATCAATAAATAAATGGTCAAAAGGAATATTAGGAGTAAGATGTAAAGTATCAAAGACATTGGAAGTTAGCTAACCATGATGTCTTAATTAAGGAGCAATGTTAAGCTGGTTTGTTTTGTATAGAGTTAAAATCTGTAAAGGTGTAATACCTACTTCTTTTCTCTCTTCTGTAGGGAGGAGGGCAAGAAGGTGGTAAGTCCTATTAACTAACCACTTACCCTTTGTCAAGCAGTTGAGGAAATGGTTCTCAGTGAGTTAAGGAAATGGCCCAAGTTCACTCAGTTAGTAAGGGACCAAGCTGAGAGAGGTCTCGTGCTTGCTGGCATTCAAACTTTTGTTGTTCCTTGAATCGAATGATATGGCCTTTAAATATAAGAGGGAAATATGTATGCAACTTCTGTGAATTTTGGAGGTATGATTTAGTTTGAATAACCCAGGTTAAATTTTATCCTATTGTATTATAGGAGGATAGATCAGAGATATAGAGTTTTATGAGAAGGTGAGGAAGTTTCTTATGGGGGCAAGGTCAACTAGTAACCATGCCTTTGCCTGATATAGCACAAGGATGAACATCTTAAATGCTTTCAATTTTTGAAGGGCCTTGATATACTCTAGGGAAAAATATTCTTTGTAAAATAGGCAAATATTTAAGCATTTATCAATATTATGAATGATAGACTTTACTAGGTTGTTTAGAGACAAAAAACATTATAAAGGGTTTTTTCTGTCCTCAAAACGTTTGCAATTTAATTGGGGTACACTATCAGCACCCATAGAACGCTTGGACCATGCATGTAGCTCCCAAACAATGCTAAATTAGCTAGTGCACATCATGATAGGTGTTTCAACTTGAAAAAAAAATGAGATGTTAAGATAAAACAATCAAGAGACTGAAATTCATAAAGTTACTATTTTCAGGGGCAGTCATTTGGGAAGTTGTGTACTGCCTAATACAGTGATTAAAATACATGCAGAAGTATTATCATTTATTGAAAAGCAGTAGTGTTCTCAGTAATCTTCAGGAAAACAAAAATGGGAAAAGTAATCAGAACTTGTTTTCGAACCAAATTATAGTCATGTGAGTACTTTGATGAATAAAGTTTAATGTGCAGTCCAAGGGTTTATGTTATTTTGACAATAATGTTTTTTAGGTGGCATCAGGATTCTCCAGGTAAGGCAGTACTTCTGAAACACTTAATTTCCTGGCTGCGCTACGGTTTCATCAACCTTCTTTAGTTTTTGTTCTTTTGTTTACGATTGAGAAATCAGAGACCTGATTCAGATAGGCTTTCAGGATCCTCACATAAATCCAGTCAGAACCAAACCTACTTCCTAGTGTCTGGCTTATTTTCATGATAATACTGTAGAAACATAGAGTGATAGAATTCGAAGGAGACTCAGAATCAGTTGTCTTGATCCCTTATTTATATAAAGATAAGAAAAGGCCTTTTCCTACACAGCTCGTGAGTAGCAAACCAGGGATTATCTGCTGAAATTTTGTTTATTTGAATTTTGTTTAATGAGTGGCATTTAAAAGAGAATTATGCCATCGAAGTTTTTGGTTTTTGTGAATATTTTAAAAAGTATTTTACAAGTGAAGAGATCATTCACTTTAAGAAAAGAGGCATCAAAGCAATCCTAGCTTGGTGATAGAAATCAGTACTAATAAGCATGCCATTAGCTAATTTTGGCAAATATCACCCCTAATTGATCCATATTTTAAAAAGTTATACATAGACAACTTAGTGCTATTTATATATAATTATTATTATTTTTTACTCAACCTCTTAAACCTTAAGATTACATGAGTTCTTTTTTTTTTTTTTTTTTTTTTTTTGCGGTTCGTGGGCCTGTCACTGCTGCAGCCTCTCCCATTGTGGAGCACAGGCTCTGGACGCACAGGCTCAGCGGCCATGGCTCAGGGCCCAGCCGCTCCGCGGCACGTGGGATCCTCCCAGACCGGGGCGCGAACCCGTGTCCCCTGAATCGGCAGGCGGACTCTCAACCACTGCGCCACCAGGGAAGGCCCTACATGAGTTCTTATTTGTAAAGGTGGAACAGTGCCTGGCACATACCAAGGGATGTAAAGGCTTTGTTAAATAAGTAATTCTGGATGTTAACTAGACTTATTGTGGTGATCATTTTGCAGTATATACAAATATCGAATCATTATGTTGTACAACTGAAATTAATATGTTATATGTCAATTATACCTCTAAATAAATAAATATTAAGTATATAATAGATGGTGATACGTGATCTATGCTTTCTAGTTCTTTAGGGAGAGGAGATAGGAGAAAAAATTTTAAATCCCAATGTTCTGAATTGCCAAATTAAAAAGTGTAATTTAGGGGTTTCCCTGGTGGCGCAGTGGTTGAGAGTCCACCTGCCAATGCAGGGGACACGGCCTCGTGTCCCGGTCCGGGAAGATCCCACATGCCGTGGAGCGGCTGGGCCCGTGAGCCGTGGCCGCTGAGCCTGCGCGTCCGGAGCCTGTGCTCCGCAACGGGAGAGGACACAACAGTGAGAGGCCAGCGTACTGCAAAAAAAAAAAAAAAAAGTGTAATTTAGAAATAGTAAAGGGTTGATCTTTTATAATGTACATAGTTACCCTTAACCTTTTTTCTGACCTAATTTTTTTTAATTCAGTTTATGTCATTTGCAAATAGAATAAGATTAACTGTCAGTGGAAATACAGACTGTGTACATATCAGGCATATCAGGACAGAATAATTATAGAGCATTCACGTCATGAATGAGAGTATTTGTAAGAGTCATTTTATTTAATGATGATGATTGTCATAATGTTATATTCATGTTTCTGAGAAAGAAAAGACCAGAATGTGTCCTGCAGAATTTGTACTCTATCGAGGTGCCAACGCTGCATTTGAATTTAAAATTGTGTCTTACTTGGCACTTGGTATTGTTTGAGATTTGTTTACTCAGCCAGCATTTACAGAGTGTCTGCTATGTCAAAACCTATGACAATTTCCCTTGCAGTATTTTTATTGGTTTTGAGAAGTTATTTGAGCACCTAATATGTTTCAAGCATTCTTCCAGGATATAGGAATATACTGGTGGAAAAACGAAGCATAGTCTCTGCCCTTCCAGCCCGTTTGGTCTAGTGGAGGAGAGGATCATTAAGCAAATAATTATCATTGTGATGGGTGTTATAAACATACAACAAAGAGACTTCATCTACTCAGAAATGTTAGGAAGGTTTCTGAAATCAACTTTGAAGTTGAACTTTGAAGGAGGAGAGGGAGTTTGCAAAGTAAAGGTGGATGGGGTTAAGATTAGGAGGAAAAGCTTTAGAGGGTCTTTAGAAAGATACCTAGGGCATTATGAACTCTGTAAGAGAAGCGATAAAAGTCTGACGTGACTGAAGGTTTGATATTAAGGGAGAACTGGCCTCAGATGTAGCCGAAAAGGTGAGCAGAGGCCGTGTAATCCTGAACTATGTAGACAGTGTTAAAGGTTTTCTTTTTTATCCCAAGAACAATGGGATGCACTTAAAAATATTTTAAAGCATGGAGTTAACAGATGAGGTTTGCAGATCTGCTGCAAAAGCAACCTGACAGCTTTTTTTTTTTTTTTTTACCCTCTAAGGGGAATCTGTTTCCTAAATGTTGAATGCAAGATGGGAAGGTTTGAAACAGCATTTTCACAAGCTAAACTGTATGGTCTCAAATTGAATTCTATTGTGTTTTATAATTGCACCTTTGTGTCTCTGCCTAGCACAGTGGCCTTAAAGTGTTTATCGATCTAGACTTCCCTTAGCCAATATAAATGTCTGCAGCATAGGTGAACTAGCTGTTTAGGGCCTCATTGAGGCACATTATATCTTGTCCTTCAGTGTTGAGAACAGTGTTTTGGTGATACTGACACTAATTTATAAAATAACTTAGAGATAATGTTAGTAGAACATCAGATAACAGCGGTGCTTTCCTAAAGAACAGTATGTCCAGTAGCCTTTTTTTCTTAACATGCCATTTTACCATGCCCTAATAGTCTCCCAGGATATGTACTGTGTGTTTTCAGGTTTATTTTTTTCCCTATCTAGTGCATAATTGGAAGGCTAAGCAATAGCTTTGAGTTTTATGTGTTAAAAAACCATGTCAAGCAAAAAAATTGGAAATGATCTAAATGTCTACCAGTACTCTTGGGTTGTAGAATCTTCATTCATTGAAATGCTCTGCGTAGTTACAATGAAGAAGTTGTATTGATATGGGGCAAATCTCAGACACCTGTTGGTTGAAAATGTATGTTGTAGAATGAAGCTTAGTTTATAATATATTTCAGTAAGTTTTAAGTGTACACAGAACAATACCATCTATTTTACATGGAAAATATTTAAGTGGTAAAAATATAAAAACACAGAAACATGGGGTAAAGAATCATACTGACTTCAAGATGGTGGTAACTTCTGAAAGGGAAGGTAAGGAATAGGCTAGGGATAGGTTAACAGTAAACCGTAATTATATCTTTTTGTTCTAAAGGAAAAGCCTAATTGAAATAAATAATACAAAAATTGAATATTTGTTAGTTCTAGATGGTGAGAGATATATATGAAATATCGAATAGATAAATAAGGCTATTGTCAGTTGCTTTGACTTTGGTAACCAATAACAGCTGATTAAAAGTGCATTAAACTATAATAAGTTTATTTATTTATTAAGAAGTCTGGAGGAAGGTGGTCTCAGGGAAGGTGGTCGCAGTTCCTCTCCTGGTTTTTTTTTTTTTAATATAAATTTATTTATTTATTTTTGGCTGCATTGGGTCTTCGTTGCTGCACGTGGGCTTTCTCTAGTTGTGGCGAGCGGGGGCGACTCTTCGTTGCAGTGGTTTCTCTTGTTGCGGAGCATGGGCTCTAGGCGTCCAGGCTTCAGTAGTTGTGGCGAGCGGGCTCAGTAGTTGTGGCGAGCGGGCTCTAGAGCGCAGGCTCAGTAGTTGTGGTGCACGGGCTTAGTTGCTCCACGGCATGTGGGATCTTCCCGGACCGGGGCACAAACCCATGTCCCCTGCATTAGCAGGCAGACTCTCAACCACTGCACCACCAGGGAAGCCCCTTCTCCTGTTTTAAGGTGGCTGCAGCTCCACACATCACATTCTCATAAGAAGTCACTAACCTGGGAGGGGAAGGGATGAGGAGTGCTTTTCTCTCTTATCAATGAGAAAATATTTCCCAGAATAGTTTATTATGTCTCGTTGACCAGAGCCTGGGCTAAGTCCTCTCATAGTACAAGGCCTGGTAGATTGTAGGTTCTTAATAAATATTTGTTGAATGGATTTATCTTTAGTAAAGGGCAATGGGATTGTCACAGTAATTCTGTGAGGTGTGGGTTTGTGCGTTATCTTTATCTTCAGGCCAAAGTCTTTATCGATGATGTACTTTTTTTCTGAAATGCTTAGTATAGAAATGTTCATAGTTTTTTTGTTTGTTTAAATGAGCCAAAAGGGAGTTGAGAGATCACTGGTCTCAAACTTTTTTTTCCTAGATGAGGGAGTAGATGTTCAAACAGGTTATGGTAGTACTAACAGTGAAAGTCCTAGCCCTCGATTTCTGCTCCAGTGTGCTCTCTCTACCTCTCCCTCCCTCCCTCTCTGTCTGTCTCTCTGTCTCTCTCTGTGGACACTCAAACAAGGTAACTGGCACCGTGAATCTCCCAAAGGATCGTACTGAGAACTTTCAGTGAGGCTGAAAGATGTGTTAAGAAAAGTTTTGAGCTGTATAGAAGTCCTCTTGGCTCCTACAATTATTGTGTCATCACTTGCCTAAAATTGGACTCATAGCTCAGGGTCACCTTTATCATTGATAGGAAATGGCTTGTATAGAATATCTTATTGCGGCGAGCCGTTTCTGACCGGCAGAATAACGAGCCGCCACACGCAAGATTCTTCTCGTATCACACTTTATTGGAGCACAGCTTGGTTGAAGAAAGATGGAAGGAAGACCCCGCAATCCTATAGCAGTCTGCTTATATAGGGATTAAGAACATGTGTCGCTCTGTGATTGGCTTTCGCCGATGGTGCGATTTGTGAGCCAGCATCGGATAGGTCGCTACTTTAAAACCTCATTAGTATACTTAGCGCAAGCGCAGTGGCCACAGGAAGGATGACTCAGCTTATTTCAGCTTCCTGCCGCGTAGCAGTTAGCTGACCGCGCCCTACATCTTATGTGTGCAGTACCCAACCATGACCATTTTGAAGCGACCTAAAGATACGGGTGAGCTCCTCAGGCTGGATAACGAGTTTAATAACCACTTCTCTTCATGGAATCAAACTTGCTTGGTCTTAATTATTTTTTGTACTCGCCATCTAGCCAAATTCATTTCAAGTGTGACGTTACAAAGAAAAAAGATCCTAAAATGTAACTTTGCAAGCTGAGTTGTCACACGGCAAAATTTCTTGCCAGACTTGCTCCATCATTCCTTCGTTTTCATCCTAGCCAGACGTGATGTACGTTTTATTTGAGATACAGTTGCTGTTTTTAATTATGTGTGCAATTCTTTTATAAGTGGAACTTGTGCTACACATTTTCAGGCTGAATAAATAACATACTACTGTGGACTGTTTCAACAGTTATTTTTATTGTAAATGTTATCTTTGTAAGTGGCTTAAAGTACCTCTATGTTTTGTCCTGAGTGATAATTTGTCCTACATTATTGCCTGGGGTATATCTTCTGTAATCCCAACAGCATTTCTTTTGCAAAGCAGTGGTGAAGTTTTATTAAACTCTTATTAATTTATGAGGCTTAGACAAAAAAAAAAAAGAAAAGAAAATCTACTGAAAGGCACAAGTCTTCACTACAAATAAATTGCATGCCAGTGGCAGCTCCTAATTCAAAGCAGCTTTTGAAGCCTAGCAAAAAGTTTTAAAATTCTCTGAATTATAGCTTTAACTTAATTTGTCATTCAAAGAAATGAAACCATTTCTTTAAAAGGAGGAAAGAGGGATGGAGGACAGAAGGAGATGTAAAAGGTCTGTCTTAGGAAGCAAATGTTTTAGTTCCAGATTTGCAGTCCCAGTTCCCTGCTGTTTCCACCCCCAGTGGAAATTGAATATAAAGTTTGGGTCATGGTCAAGGAAGGCGCTGTCCAAGAGATTTAATGCCATCCAAAGACTGTCCAAGATGGCTTCAGTCTAGCACAAAATTCCGTCTAATTGTAGTTAGACCTGGCTGCTTTCTCTTAGTGGAGGTTTTCCTCTTCCCTTTTTGCCTTCTTTTCCAAAATGTCAATAAACTTTATGGAGTAGAACATATAATGCTGCCATATTTTCTAAAGTGTTTTTTAATGACCAAGTTGTTTATCTTTTAAGGTAGCAAGGTGGAAAATGTTTTGTTCCACCACAGCATAATAAATCAGGAAAACCAGCTGGAGAAACATTTGTCAACTAAAGTAGGTGCTAACGCTGGGTGAGAATCCCCATTCAAACCCTGATCATGTGTGAAGAGCCTTTTTTTCAGTTTATGGCAGATAGTTTCAAAATTGCTAGTGAGGCTACAAAGCAGTGTCAACTAAACGTAAGTCTGCTAAAAGCTTCTGTGTTTTAAAATGTAGGTAGTTTGGGCTCTGAGAAGTCTCTGCTCTTTGTTGAGAGTCTCTCAAGGTAGTTGTGGAAGGAAAGCAGTTAGACACATTTCTTTTTCTCAAAATGCTTCTTTATTCATTGAGCTGTTTCACTCTCACTAAATGTATGGGATATTGCCAAATAAGTCTGTAAGGAAAACGAAAATCCCAAACAAATATGCCAAATATACAGCTGTTAATCTGTTTGCTAATTGGAATATTGATAAATTCAATAATGTATTCAAGACTTTTGAGCTCAACTTTAAGAAAAGTTAATGGTGACCAGAGCTCTGTCTTGACACTTAAGGCTGTTGTCCATTATATGAATAATTGGTTTCCAAAATGTGAGGCAGATACAGCCAAGTCAGTAGGAAGCCTGGGAAATGTTTTTCCATTGTCTGCTCTTAAACAAAGCAAACAAACACAGCAACAATACCACAACTATACCAAAATATGAAAATTACCCACCAGGTCTCTTAAAGGGGATTTTCAAGGCTTAGAGATAGGGGGAAAAAATCTCTAAGTAGAAAAATGTATGCACTTTTGTAACTGAGAACTTACAGCGGTGTGTTTAAGTGTGGTATGTGTGCTTCTGATTTTAGGAGGTATTGACCTAAACATTTGATTTTAATGTTTATTTTAAGGGTTTTTATGAAAAATATGATTAGCATATCAGATAGTCCATGGATATTATTGCTAAGAACAATATTACTATTCTAATATTAGCCCTCATCTAATATTATTCTATCATGACCATCTCACCTCTGTTTTTGGACTTCTGTTGATGGAGAACTCACTAACCCCTAAGGTGGAGTGTTCTATCACTAGAGATATATCTAAACCTTCAAGTTCTTCCATGTAGCTCAACATCAAGCTGTTTGTAATTCCATGATCTCTGTCTGTCTTCATGGAAGACTTCATGGAAGTCTAAATTCTTCTTTGGTGTGATGATAATTTGAAGAAATTTATTCTCTCTTCTAAGTTGGAGAAATAAGCCTTTTCCAAAGGCCTTTTTACTTGGAGAAATAAGTCTTTTCTAAAGTTCCCAAAGTGACGCGGTTCCAAGATCCACATGTTGTTTGCGTCTTTGAATGTTTTCTGGTTTTAAGGTCTCTTCCCAAACGGTTCCCTAAAGTTAGGTAACCTTGGGTAATTGACTTAATCATTCTGAAGATGAGGATATTAATTTAAATCTTACAACATCCTATAAAGTAGATGGTGAATTTGAATTTTTCTGTTATAAAGTCTGTCACAAAAACTAATTAGTAAATATCTCTCATCACTAATTTTTTTTCATTTTTTCTTTTAAAAAGCATTTTATTGAGATATAGTTCACATACCATATGACTCACCCATTAAAGTATACAGTTTAGTGATTTTTACTTGATCGTTCTTATTTTTATTGTTAGTATGTGTAATAGCAACAGTCAGTAGTAATAGTGATAATATCTCCCTGTAATATATAATAATACTGAGATGTTTCGAGTTTATTTTATCCTTCTTGTAGGTACTGTAGCTTTTGATTATGTATTGTATTTGTTTTTACTGAAATCTGAGTTTGCATTTGATTTCTTTTTTCTTTGGTGGCCACCTTACACTGACTCATTGAGTTTTCCTTCTTTCTAAAATCTCCAACTATTTTTCCATGCATATGTAGCTGACTCACATCTTCCCATCCTGTAGCTCCTGGCTTTGAGCCCAACTTTAGGTCTTAGGATCTAATCCTTATCCCTATTAAACTTCACTTTGTTTATTTCAGTTGGTCATCCATTCTGTCAGGATCTGTTTGAATACTGCACTCTGTTAATCTAATCATCCCCCTGCTTAAAATAGTATCAACACATTCTTTTTTTTTTTTAATTAGGCATTCTTTTCCATCTGACTTTATTTCCCTCATTAGGAATGGGATGCATACTCATTGTGGCAATCATTGGCCAACTAAATCACTTCTGTTGAGACGCTAATATTTAGCCAGTTCTCACTGGTTTGACAGTTGCAGTTGATAGATAGCTATTGCCTCCTGCCCCCCTGAGGCTCTTCTCTTCCTTGACCATCTTGTGCCCTCACCCGAGATCACCTGGACCTCCCCAAGGACCAACTACTTAAAGTTTAATGCTGAACATAGCAGAGACCCTATAGAACCCTGTTGCAGTACTGCCCATTCTCTAGTAATTGATAATATTTTGAATATCATCCCTGGGTATAACATAACATATGTGAAATCCACAGCCATGAACTGACCACTTACCTTAATTACAAAGTCTAGTTCTCCAGATTGTATTTCAGGCCCAGGAGGGATTTTAGAGGGAGTTTTGAGTGATGAAAGCTGTGTGGAGCTTTGCTATAAAAATTGTTCCTCTCCTTCAAATCAGGAAAAGCTTTGGGATTTTCTTTGTTCTAACCTATCACCCTATTTTCCACTTTACTTTGTCTTATCAGAGTGTTGCTCCAGCCATTTGTATCATGTTTTCCTTTGGTTAGTATAGAAAATATGAAATGATGGTAATTTTTGTCAGTTTGTATGCACATATAGACTGTTGACTTTTGCTCCTGTGTGCCTATGGAGATGGAGTACCGTGTGCACTTTAGTCAGGAAATAATTTTCATCACCTTGTTAATATGCTGGGTTAAGCCTAGCTAAGTGGGACACCGTGGTAGGCAGAATAAAGGTCTCCCCAATATAACCACTTCCTCATCCTCAGAACCTGTAAATATGCTGCCTTACATGGCAAAAGAGACTGTAAGGGTTTTAAAATGGGAGATTATCTTGTGTTATCTGGGTGGGCCTGGTGCAGTCATGAGGATTCTTGTATTGGAAAGAGGGAGGCAGGAGAGTCAGAGTCAGAGAAGAGAGGATGGAAACAAAGGTTGTGTGATGGAATTAATTGCTGGCTTTGAGGATGGAGAAAGAGCCCGTGTGAGTCCAGGCATGGCTTCTGTCAGCTGGAAAAGAAACTGGATTCTCTTCTAGAGCCTCTAGAAGGAGCACAGTCCTGACGTTGGTTTCAGTCCTGGGCAACCCCTTTTGGACTTAAGTCCTCTGGAACTGGAAGATGATAAATTTGTGATTTTTTTTTTGCCCCTAAGTATGTAGTAACAATAGGAAACTCATAATCACATTACATTACGATAACAATAGGAACATAATACAGACACCGATATCACCTTTTTTGCCTATAATGAAGGTTATCTAGCTTCAGTTCTTGCACTGATAAGTACAAGCCAGAGGACAGAAGAAACAAAACCGTTTGACTTGACTACCTTCCTCCATCATTGTTGAGACGGGAATGCTTGAGATTTTGTGTGGCTGGTGTTCCCTCTCGCAAATCTACTCAAAATTTTCTTCTACTCTGCCACCTTTTCCTTTTTTTCTTTTTCCTTTTCCTCCTCTGGTTACTTAGTTTCTAATGTGTGCGATATATACATTAGTCAAAAGGGACAACAAATAAGACCCTGTTAGATTAAAAATAAAAATAGAAGTCAGTTTTCAGAAGGATCTTTTCACAAAAACTCTAATACCTATTCTTGAAGTCCCCCCTTGAGATGTGATTTGGACGCTGTCTGCTTGTCACAGAAGCAGCTTTTATTCTTCATGTGAGTTACACTGGGAAGCTGGCTTGCCTTGGGGTAAACCATCTACAGAGGTCTGCTTGGTGCAAAGTAAGTACTAAGGCTGAAGCTCAAGAAATAGGAGGGATTTAAAAATTAAATGGCTTGATTCAAGAAATGTGCAATAGTGACTTCTCAGTAGAGTTTAAAAATTCAATTAATTTTCGTCAAAGTTGAACTCTAGAAGTGGAAAAACTATAAAGAATAGTTTGGCATGATTTTAATAGTCTGTTTTCGAAGCTGTTATTTAAAGACTGGAAGGCTTTTTGGTCAAGAGAAAAGTCAATATATACAGGACGCTCCACGGTGAAATCCTTTCTGTTCCAGACAGCTTTCTAGTATGTTACACTAATTCAGCAGCATTTAGACCTTTTTGTCAGTGCCGTGAGTTGCAAAATAAACGGTGTTGGCCAAAGGGAATTGACTAAAACGCAGTTTGCTGCTTTATTGTACATTATTATTCTTCAAGTATAACACAAGTTTTTAAAACAAGTTTGATTGGTTTTGTGTGTGTGTTTAACTGTAAGTGAAATGGGGACAAGGGCCTCCCCCGTGCAGAAACTTCATGACTGGAGACATTGGAGTTGCAGAAGTAACACTTGAACACTAGTCCAAAGATCTGATTTTTTCCCCTAATTCTGCCCCTTCCTCACTGTGTGATCTTGGATGAGAGTCTTTAGTTTCTTCACTAAAAAGATGGGAAAAGCAGTTGTGACATCACGTGATGCATATAAAAATACATTGAAAACTAGAAAGCTCTATACATATGTTAAGTCATGTTGGTTCTTAGTAAACTTCCTCATCATTCGTCTCACCTCCTTCAGCCACTTTGGGGATCTAGAGAGAGTCACAAGCTAAGACAGGCTGGTGCAACCAGTATTGACTTTATTGTGGTGGCAGCACGGATGTCACGATGTCCACACACTTGACAACCATGGCTTTGTTTCCTCTGTTATTGCATCACTCTCCTAATATCATTTCCACCCTCAAAACTACTAATGCACTGTAATCAATGTAAAAACAGTATTAGTCCCAGAGTAGCTGTGTGTGAGCACAATGTAGATAATGAAACTCTGGTTTGGTTTGAAAGTTAGGCTTTTGGTGGCGTGTACTTCCTACCATGATGATCATTTTCATGCATGTGGAGCCCATTAAGTGGTGTTGGACTGGATTCACAGTTTAATGCGCTAACACTGCATCTGTTTCTACCCTGATGATAACACCTGGATCAGTTTAAAACTGATGTAGAAGTTTAAGATGTGGTGTAGTTAATTTCTAAAACAACTGTTGATCTTTGTACGTGTGAACCCCATGGTCTTTTACATTCCAGATGAATTCACTGCCATTTGAATTGATACCTGTGTGTGCTTTCAGAATGGGAAATAAAAAACACATCCCTTCCCCTCTAGGAGCTTTATTTGCACTTAAATTCTGAGAGGTGACAATGATGAGATTATTATATTTTTCCTTTTTTTGAGGGGGATGGAGAGGAAGATGCCTTTATGTTGTCTTCCTGTAACCTATTTCAAATGATGTTCATCCAAAATTAATAGGTGGTGGATGATTTTCCTTTCTGCTTTGTCAAAATGCATGCATACAGATAGTCTAAGACATTGATGATGCCATGAGTAAGTCACTGATTCCTCCTGAGAGCCCTGAGATGCACAGGTATTAAAAATTAAAGTAAGGTGATTCTGTTGCTGAGACTACATGCCTTATCTCTGTGACTGGCTAAAAGCAGAGTGCCAGTTCACTGGAGCTTTGAAAAATGACTTTTCCCAATGACCTATTGCCTTTTAAAGACAGCAGAGTTTGGAGTTCCTTTTTAAAGTGGTAAATGCCCTTGGAGGGTTGTAGTACAGTTATATTCCCATTAGAAAGATTGAACTTCTCTCCAGGATGCCCTCAAAAAAGAAACCATTAGAAGGGAGGACTGATATAGCATTTGGGGCTGCGTATTCTGTTATCCTCCCCAAGGCAGCTTTTAATGTTAGTTTTTCAATGTGAAAATTCATGTGCTCTGAGTGGAGTGACCATGACAGAGTGTGTGACATTGCTTTTTTTTCACAAGGTGATTATATTTCTGATCTTAAACTTTTCTAGATTGTCTTCCAGGCCATCACAAATTACAGCCAATTTACTGCCCACCTGCCTAAGATTGGCTTATATGAAGAATATAAGGGGGACTTTTTCAAATACTATGTTGACTTTTACTTTTTGTTAGCAAAGATATAAATGGTTTAATATATATTGTCCTGCTTTTTAGAAGTTGCTATCTTTGAAAACAATGATGTGTGTGTGTGTGTGTGTGTGTGTGTGTGTGTGTGTGTGTGTGTGAGTGATTAGAAATGCCTGGAGTAATCCTTTTCCTACTTTGTGCAAGAAAAAATAGGCCTTGGGAAGCTAAAAAAAAGAAAATTTGCGGATCACATTATAGTTTTATTAGAATTGGTGATCTTTCTGTCCAAAAGAAATACCCAAGCCTAGCTTCTTTGATGATATATAACTGTTGTCCTTCCTATGAGGCTGCTTCCCAGAATATCCTAATTAGGCTGTGCACTATGACATATGTCCCGTGACTCTTTTTCTTTCTGTTACGCTTTTTGGTCCCCTCACTTAACCTTACTGTCATCCATTCTTCCAGACGAGTTAGACCGCTGTGACCATCATTCTTGCGCTCTTAGTTTGGCTAATGGGCTTAACTTATGATGAATACAGGCACAATTTCAGGTGGCTGTGGTGGGGAAGGAGGAACAAAGGACCTGAAGAATATGCTAAGAGAAAAGATAAACGATACTGAATGCTAGATGGAGTGCTCTGTTGTGGAGTGTATGCTATGGGGTCCAGGAAGGCAAGGGAGGTGATTCATTGTGGTAACCGTCATTTCCGAATCAACTACTATGTGTCAGGAGTTAACCTCCTTATCTTATTTAATTATTATTTTATCTTCACCAGGAACAGCAGTTTATAGATGAGAACACTGAATCATACAGTTAGTATGTTCAAGAGGAAGAATTTGAATTGAGATTTGGCTGAGTAAAGTGTGTGCGTGTGTGCGTTTTATACTGAACATTGATTTTAGGAGTTGCTTCAGATAAAAGATGTAGATTATTTTTTTACAGACTGGAGTGAAAAATTAGATCCGTTATGCTTAGATTCCTCTGATTAAATAGTCTCCCATTCTTACACTTAGGTTCTTCTTGTTCGCTTCATTACTTGTGAATTTAATTAGCATGGATACTTATGAGTTGAAAAGAATTTTCTTTTATTGGCCATGGACAGGGTGACAGAAACTATGTTTAGTGAAGGTTTTGGGATGTCTAATCTTGTGGAGGATTTAGCAGTCTTAAATACAGAGGACTAAAACAGACCCTTCTCATATCCAATTCTTCCAAGTTTGAGGATTCGGGTACCATCAAAAGGGTAAAATATAATACCATGCTTAAGAGTCTTAAAGGGACATGTTGGTGCTTCATAATTTGTCTGTTTATAACAAAAGCTCTGAGAGAGCTAACAGTTTCATTATTCAGCGTAAGTATTTTGAATGCCTACCGTTAATGATTTATTTAAAGGGCCACAGCAGAAAGTGTCGGGGCTTCCTGAAGTTTGATTTATTTCTTGATCATTAGTTTGGTCAATGAATGACATCTATATTAGAAAGTACTGTATTTTGGAATGCCAATAAATTTTAATGGTGGGGTTAATATCTTTCTCTCCTCCTTCTGGGATGAAATATCTCTTGCCTTCCATGTCAAATTAGAGGCTTGCTGGTGGTTTGTGGACCAAATGTTTGGGTACTTTGTGTAGGCTCATCTGTGTTAGTTTTAAATTAGAGTGTTTTTCCCCTTGCCTATCTGTTTTTCATCAGGGCTCGTATATTCTTGTGTCCAAAAAGACTCTCTGATTTAGCTGTGAGGCTGATTTTATTGTAGGGATGTCTGTGTATCCTGTCATCACAGGCAACCCTGGTGAAACTTCCCATGTTGTGTGTGTGTGTTGCTGCAATATGTTTAAAGTCTGATCTTTCTCAGATGTATGTGTGTGTGTATAACTTTTATGGCTGAAAAGGGATACAGGCAGCAAAATTTCTGACAGAATATGTTTTCTATTATATTTTGTAATATGAAATTATAGGTTCGTTTTTGGCTTTCATAAAGCTGCCTTTTTCACCCGTCACTGGGAGACAAGTAACACCTTCCTTTGACTCACGTTTTCCAAGACTCCTTAGTGTTAAAAGAAGACTTTCTTTTTGAAATGCAGAAATTAAAAGAATATGGCACAAAAACATTTTTTATAGCTTTATTGAGTCTTGAGGGCAGATATATGGATTCCAGACAAAATGCAATAATAGACTAGGATTTTACTTTCAAATCATCTTACAAACACTTCTCATGGGAGATTTATTGTCCGTGTGGAGGAACAGGGCTGCTTTGAAGGTTAAATGGAGTAGTTTGGAGAACAGTGTTCAAGGTCTTTCTCTGCCTCTTTATTTTTTTTAAATATATTTATTTATTTTTGGCTGCATTGGGTCTTCGTTGCTGCGCGCGGGCTTTCCTTAGTTGTGGCGAGTAGGGGCTGCTCTTCGTTGCGGTGCACGGGCTTCTCGTTGTGGTGGCTTCTCTTGTTGCAGAGCACGGGCTCTAGGCACGCGGGCTTCAGTAGTTGTGGCACGTGGGCTCAGTAGTTGTGGCTCACGGGCTCTAGAGTGCAGGCTCAGTAGTTGTGGTGCATGGGCTTAGTTGCTCCGTGGCATGTGGGATCTTCCCGGACCAGGGATCGAACCCATGTCCCCTGCATTGTCAGGTAGATTCTTAACCACTGCACCACCAGGGAAGTCCCTCTGCCTCTTATTAAGTATGTGCTCTTCTTTAACTAACTTAAGCCATCCAGCGTAGTTTTCTATTTTATAGCAGTATTGTGAGGATAATATGAGATAACGTGTGTGTGCTTTGTAAGCTTTGTGATCTCAGTGTAAATATGAAGTAGCACTTGTGTTTTATTACGTGTGTTTAGTTAGAGTTAATGCCCCATTGGCATGATCAGGATTTTTTTTCCCCTCTGGTAAAGCATGTAGACAAATCCTGGCAGAACTAAGAATAAGATACCTCTTAAAGTCCTATTTATACTCACAAAGCAGTTCAACCCCTGTCATCAAAAACAGAGTACCAGGGCTTCCCTGGTGGCGCAGTGGTTGAGGGTCCTCCTGCCGATGCGGGGGACACGGGTTCGTGCCCCGGTCCGGGAGGATCCCACATGCCGCGGAGCGGCTGGGCCCGTGAGCCATGGCCTCTGAGCCTGCGTGTCTGGAGCCTGTGCTCTGCAACGGGAGAGGCCACAACAGTGAGAGACCCGCGTACCGCAAAAAAAAAAAAAAAAAAAATCAGAGTACCAGACATAGTATTGGACAAATATAGCTTTTGTGTGAAATCTAGTTTCTCTGTAACTCTGAAGGATAAACAGGAGAGTGTATGTAATTATGTACAATGGTCGCCATGGTATAGTAGGGTGTGTTTGTTTCTTAGGACAGCCATAACAAAATACCACAGACTAGGTGGCTTAAACAATAGAAATTTATTTTCTCACAGTTTTGGAGGGTGAAAGTCCCGGATCAAGGTGTAAGCAGGTTTGGTTTCCCCTGAGGCCTCTTCTTGGCTTGCAGATGGCCACCTTCTCATTGGTCCGCACATGTTTTTTTTCCCTTGCACGTGTGCCTCTTGTGTCTCTTTGTGTGTCCAAATTTCCTCTTCTTATGAGGACACCAGTTAGATTGCATTAGGGCCCAGCCTAAAGGCCTCATTTTAACTTCATTACCTCTTGAAAGCTCCAATTTCCAAATACAGTCACGTTCTGAGGCACTTAGAGATTCAACATAGGGCTTTTAAGGGGACACAATTCAGCCTGTAACATAGGGAGGGCAGTAGACAAGGAACTGAAGTTTGGATTCCAGGGTGGGCGGCTCTGATCTGTACCGATGCAGTTGTCTCATGCAGGACTCCTAACTTGTCACGTCTACATCTGCTTACTCACGGGGCGGTGACAAGGATTCAAGACAGTCGTAAACATGAGCACATTTGGTGAAATAGAAAAGCATGATACAAATGCAAGGTTGTATTGTATCATGGATACCTGTGAGGGATACATTGGCAACATGTGAAAAATTTTAAGTAGAAAAGACAAAGGATCATTGCAAATATTTGGCTAAAGAAACCTCTTGGCTAGTCTGTTTGGCTGAAGGAGAGGCGTGAATAAAGAAAGGTGATTTGGTTAAGACTTAACTCAGAGAAGACAGGAGTTAGGCTTACAGATAAGCCCAACATCTGGATGATGTGGGTGAATATCTTCCCATCTCCCAATGGAGCCTGTTTTCTTAAAGCCTGTTAGTTTCTTGGTTTAAAAAATTTCCCCCTACCTTCCATGGTCTGGCAGTGAGAACTCTCAGTGGGTTTCCAAGCAGTATCATAGCCAGAAGGCACTTTTCCTATTTACCTTAAGTGAAGATTCTATGACACCTCCTCAAGGATGTGATTTTTTTTTGTTTTTTAAGGTAATACTTGAGTAGTTGGGAAAACTTCCATGTACTTCAGGATATCTGTTCTGAAATTTGTACAGCATGTTTACATACATAGGCAAGTATTTTAATTGAAAAAGTGTATTCTCAGCTTGCCATGCCTACCTATTTAGAAGGCATTTGTGTTCTTAAGCACAAAGCACATCATCTTTTATTCTGTAAAAACACATAGAACAAGACCATGCACAAAATAGGTGTTCTTAGAATCTCATGGTTACACCTGTGCTCTTGTTCTTGGACTCTGGTGTCCAATAGAGCCCAGTCATATTTGAAAGCTACAATCTCATATTCATTTCTCATCTTAAAAAAAGCAAATATTTGTAATATTTTAAAAATAGAATTATAAGGAACCAGTCATACTTTAAAACATATCACTAGTGCTCAAGACCCCATTGTAAGGGAAACCTAGTATGAAATGTAAGAAAACCAAAATTTTTTAATCACCTTTTTATAGAACTATGAATTTATGAAAACCTGTGAAACTGATTGAAATTCATAAATTATATACAGCAGTGTACTAAAGTGGTTCATAAACTTGGAGTTTATGGAGTGAAAAACTTTGGGGAGTGAAAAAGCTTCATAGTACCTCTTCCAGTGGTTACTAATTTCAAGTCTGGAAAACTAGGAATAAAGATATTTTCATTAAGCTTTTAAGTTGAGACTGATTTAATTTAGTACAGCTTGAAGGAGGTGAATTTAAGTATAATATTTGATGTTAGGGTGGCATGATATGGATATAGTGAACAAATACTTGTGTGGAAAACATTAATATTGTTTTTCATCATGTAGATTGCAAGGCAGTGAAAGATATTTCAAGTTGTTAAGAAGCTAATATTAAGGTAGAGGATTATTTTAATCAGTGAAATTAAATGCTTGGAATATGGTTTTTGTGATTATCTCATGCTGTTAGTTTTTGCTTTAATCTTGTCAAATGCTTTTCATATTAATACTTTAAAAAACATTTTTAGTAACAGAAGTTTTAATTGTATAATTTTTTAAAAATAATTTTTAATTTTTTTCATTTTTTTTGGCCACACCGTGTGGCATGTGGGATCTTAATTCCCCCACTGGGTACCGAACCCATGCCCCCTGCAGCGGAAGTGTGGAGTCCTAACCGCTGGATCGCCAGGGAATTCCCAGAAGTTTTAATTTTAAATCATGAGCTTTCTTTTAAATGGATTATTAATTTGTTCTCAGGGTTACTTAAAGTTTTTTCTTGACCATTTCCTGTAGAAACTCCGAAAATGGCAGCATTGATTTATTTGGGGAACTAAAGACACTTCTTTAGCCAAGGTTCATCCTTTTCATTTTCTCCCACTAAGACAAGAAGAGTGTCTGGGCAAACTCTAGACTTGGGAAGCTCTAGAGAGTGAATCCGAATCTCCAGCAGCTTAGTTCAGCTTAGTTCAGCTGCAGCTGGGGCCACATTTAATCAGAAAGCTTAGTTTTCTTTGTTTGGGGGTGGGGGGAACTGGAGAGGTTGCTGTGTCAGATGTAGCTCATAAAGTTCCTTTATTGCTTACAGGAAAAACTCCTAAAGGGATGGAAGAGGAGTCCACTAAGGATATTCCTTTAGTTACAAGGCTGAGCATTCTCAGACTTACCTTCTCACAAAGCGAGCAGTTACTCGGGGGCCCTGTTCCTTGGAAGTCTGACAGCAGGCTCTTTGTTACTCCTTTGGCCTCTTTTCATTCAACATCTAGACAGTGACAATCACATTTTTTAAAAAGTGCCAGTTGCTTAGGAAGTCATCATCTCTGCCGTTGAAGGGTTTACAATTTAGTAGGAGGAGATCAAGATGGAAATAAGTTTAGGAATGTGTTACATGTGTAATGATAATTTCATGCCTAAAGTATAGTGCCTTCCATTTCTGCAGGGACCAAGAGAGCGAACACCGAAGTTTATTTGCCCTACCTGACATTCCCCTGTGAATCCGAAATGCATTGCTTCTTGCCAGACTAAGACAGGCTGTAAGATGTTACAATATATCTCTCATTTCCCTACCCTGGTAGCTAAGTATTTGCATATTTACTGGAGCTTTCTAAATATAATGGCTTATCCCTAAAGAGAGACTCTAATGGAGGGATTATAGGTTAAGTGGGAAATGTGTGCCAAAGACATTTGGGTAAGCCAATTAACCTGATGGTTTTTCTCAGTTAATTATCATTGAGTGAACAGAGTTTAGTGCCCAGAGTGAGTGAACTACTTTTAGATGCAAGTGATAATTCCCTATATACTTAAAACAATGTAGAATTTTTCTCAAAGGTGAGTGCAGCTTATCAATACCAATCATTTCTAGTTAGAATTCAGTTCATCAAATATATATTGAATGCCTACTATGTGCAAGGCTCCAAAAGATAAATAAGATACTGTTCTGTGTCTTAGGAGCTAACAGTGCATTGGGGAGATAAAGCAAGTCCTAACAAGCTGAATCGGACCTGAAGACCATTGCAGAGCTCGATGTGTAGCCACATTGCTCTCCATCCCATGAAGGACAATAGTCCAAGACAGAGTAATGCCAGTGATTCCTGCCACTCCATCCCTCAAACTTCACTCCAGCCAAACCAATCTATTGCATTTTTTTCAGGTCCCAAGCTCACCACCTTCTTCTCTCCTGCCTCATGGTCCTTGAAAATATTGCCCATCAGTCTGGCAACATCCTAACTCCGTTACTCTTTCGCTTAACCCCTTCCGTGTATGTAGACATGCTTTCCTCCAGGAAGCTCTTGAGCCGCCGACTGTCGGAAGTCTGTTCTGTTCTCCCAAGGCAATCAGGATTTCGTGTCAGAGAGGTATTTATCATACTGCAGTGAAATTGCCTCTACACATCTTTGCCTCTTCTACTAGGCTGTTTCTCGAAGTCAGTGCATCTGTTTTACTCACCATTCTATCTGCAGTGCCCTTTATAGTGTCGAGCCCATCACGGAATGAATGAATAAATGAGTGAATAATTTTCTTAAGACAGAATCAATCCATTTTGTTGAGTTGTGATTTTCAATAGGGTAGAGAACAGGGACTGTTAAAATGCCCTGATTTCAATGCATATATTTCCTCCTACTCCTTCTGAAATGTCTTCCACATCTCATCCCATGTAAGATCCCTGATGATGGTAGTAAGAAGTCGATGGCATTTTTTCTTTTTTTTTTTTCTTTTTGCGTTACGCGGGCCTCTCACTGTTGTGGCCTCTCCCGTTGCGGAGCACAGGCTCCGGACGCGCAGGCTCAGCGGCCATGGCTCACGGGCCCAGCCGCTCCGCGGCACGTGGGATCCTCCCGGACCGGGGCACGAACCCATGTCCCCTGCCCCGGCAGGCGGACTCTCAACCACTACGCCACCAGGGAAGCCCGAAGTCAGTGTTATTAATGGGAATGTGTCAATGCGCAATGTTAAAATCGAGCCGATTTGCAACAATAACTAGGAGAGATTTTAGGGGAGACTGGGGAATCACAAACGAGCATTGGCAGTTGAAATGTATCTGGACAGATGTAAACTGGTCAAAGAACAGCAATCCAGGCAGAGGAAGGAAAAAAATGATCTGAGCGAAGGCCTAGAAGCTGGGAAGTTCGGTTGACATTAGGATGCATATAGAGGAGTAATGGGAGATTGGCCTAGAAGTCATAATGGGGTTGGCTGTGAATGCTGGGCTGGGAAGGGTGTTTATTTTGGTAAGAAATAGGATGTGATGAGGGATTCTTGTGAAGCAGAGTGATGGTGTTAGGCTTATACTTCAGGAGTTATATTTCAGGAAGTTTCTCTATCCACAGCATGTATAATAGATCAAAAGGGGAATGAAAGCAGGCAGGGATGACTAGTTCAGTTTTACAAATATTTGTTATGTGCCTAATACGTATTGGGCATTGAAGAAAATATACTCTTTCCATGGGGGAACTTTGAGCCTTAATGAAAGAAACAGAATAATAAACAGGCGCTTTTAGTAAGCCTGCTAAGCAATAGGGGTAGGAAATGATGGAAGCCTGAATGGGGGCGGGGGAAGGAGAAAAGAGAAGTTAGAGGTGAATTTAAGGGAAACTTGCGAGTTGGATTTTTCTCTGAGATCCTGACTGGCGTCAGCATATCCTTAACCAATTTAAAAGTAGATGTAGGAGCAAAGAGAGAAGGACCCCTCATGCACAACCGCGGTGTCAGTGGTGGAAGAATGATGGTGCTTAATGAAGGGCTTGTATGAAAAAGGAGGTGGTGTGTAAGGAAAATTATTTGGATTCAGTCTTATTCAGCTGAAGATACTGAAAGGGCAACTAACAATATTGCTTGATAGTTACACAGTGCTATTTTATTCAGCAGTCTTCTGGTTGCACATCTCAGAATCAAACTAGTGTATTGGCTTATTGGCTTATTTAGTTATTGGCTTATTTAGCAGTGTTAGCTTCAGGCACGACGGGATCCAGCTGCACTAAGAATTGCCTCTGTCTCCTTGATCTGGGTTTTTTGTGTTGGCTTCATTCTTAGGCTCTGTCTTCAGGGAATCCTTTAGTAGCCCTAGGATTTCATCTCATTCTGAAAATAAGATGTCCTTTCCCAGTAGATTGTTGGAGCTGTTTTGACTCCAACTGACCTGGCTGGCTGCTAAGTCAGTTCTTGTGGCCAGAAATGAGGATGGGGGGATATAGTACGCTAACTGGCCAAATCGAATGATAACCTTTCATCAGGAGGTGGGGATGACAGCTTCACTCTATGCACATGGACTGAGGGTGGATGTGGCCTGTTCTCAGAAGGAAGAACAGGACACTGTTAACTAAGAAGAAGGGGTCTGGAAAAACCAGTCCATGACACCAGGCTAAGTAATTTTTCAAACATTTTAAGTTAACATTGCCTCATTTGATCTTCAGCACAACAATCTGTGAGAAGCGTTGTTATCTACCAACTGTAGGTAAAGAAGCTGTGCTTTAGAGAGGTTAACTGGCCAAAGGTAAGACTCTGGTGTTAGTAGAGGAACCGGGATTGCATCATTCAGGTATGGCTGTCACCTGGGGCAGTACAAGTGTAGGCTTGTGAGCAATACTCAGGCTGGAGGCGTCGGTGGAGAAAGCATCTCTTGAGTTGCAGGTGTCAAAGATGATGACCACAGAGGTGGAAAGTGTAGAGAGAGGGGAGGTCAGGAGACAGAACCGAGAGAAACATCCACATTTGGGAGAAAAATCTGAAAGAGATGCTAGCCAAGGGGAGTTGGAAAGAAGTCAAAAAAGATAGGAGGGGAATGGGAGGAGTAATGTGTTAAAAGACCCCAGGTACGACTTCATAAATGTTTATTATTTTGTGCTGAAAGTGTCATAAAAGCTTAAAGGAATTTTAAGTGAAATAGGACCATGGTACATAGATTTTTGAAGGCTTTATATATATGAAGAAAGAGTACTGATTTTGCACTGATGGCTAGCACTAGTTGATTGGTGTTAATGGTGATAATACTAATAATGACAGCAGCTGTCATGTGTTACGTATATTACATATAACAATGTGCTTTTTGCTTACTAACTCATTTCCTCCTCAAAATGGTCCTATAAGGCAAGTACAGTTATTATCCTTATTTTGCAGATGGAAAAACTGAGGTACAGAGAGATGGAGTAACTCCGGTCCAGTTGGCTCCAGACTCAGTGTTCTTAACCACTGCATTTCACTGCCCTTCCTGGGCATAGATTGGCGTGCTTGGGTAGCACTGAAGCAGGGCAGGTTAACAAAGGCCATGCTCTTTCTTCTTTCTCCTGTGGAACAAATTTCAACCCATCACCTAAAAGAAAAAAAAAATTTTTTTTAAATATAGAGTTTGGCCTTTACTCACTTTTTAGTAGAACAATTTGGAAGTACTTGGGAAGAGCGTGCCATTTGATGTTTGGAGAATCTAAGCATCGTTCCTCCTCTGAAGGACTGATGGCCATCATTTTTGTGGGTGCTCATGACTGAAAAGGTCAGTGGACAGGAAAAATAGTGCTGAGAGAAACCCACACAAGGACAGTTGGGATTGGCAGTGTCATATCCTTCATCCGTTTTCCGTTTTACAATAGCGTTGGCCTTTGTCAACATTTTTTAAAGGAAAAATCATGCAGCAAAAAACAAAGAGCCACAAATGAACAAAACTGAAAACAGATGAAGACCTCCTTGAACGCTTGAGAGACTGGATCTTTTTGCTTCAAAAGACAGTCTCTTGGGCCTGTGTTCTCTGGAGAATTCTGCCTACAATTGTTTCTTTTCCACACCTGCTGCCTCAATGTTCTTCACCTTTCCTGGAGTGGAAAATTTCCCAATTCCTTAGTGTCTTTCTGAATTTTCAATACCCACTCACAGAAGTAACATTAGAAATTATATCAGCATGACATTTTGTTTTGAGTTAAGCCTTTTCGTTGGCTGAGAAGTAGCAGGTTTCCCTCTTTCAGTTTTGGACTTGCATAAGAAAACGCAAATAGATGAGTATCTATTATGTTGAGTGTTGAGTGACTACCTTTACTTCTCATTTTGCTGGCAGATTATCCAGATTCCATTAAATCCCTTTTGGTGTGTATCTTTCTTAATATGATGTGAAGGATGCGTAATGCATCCCTTATCACTGACTTGCATGTGTGACATGACTTATGTACTAAAGCCCAGTGCAATTTCGTCTTATTTCTTTTTCTTTTGCCGTAACATTTATTGAGTAAATAAAAACCTGGCTAATAGTAAGATAATGCCCATCAGAGAATTTTATCAGACTGAAGTTTCCCTTAGTGCAGTATATTTTGAACATGGGTGGGATGTTCCTTTGCTCTTCTATTATTTTATTGACACTGTTTGCCTTTAATTCTTTTCTACAGTGTAAATTTAGGGCTGTGCCGCATCAAAGGTTTTTCTCACAATGAAATTATGAGATTTGTTAGTTTTGTTCTTTGTTTTGAAATTCTTGTTTCATGAGAGTTAAACGCATAGTATATCTTGTTGTTGCTGCAGATTACTAGATTTATTGCTACGGATATAAGAAATTCTGGCAGCTTTGAACAGATTTTTAAACGTGTGCTTCTTTTTTTTTTTTCCTTTCCCTCAAAAAGTCTTTACAGAATTAGTTATGGAGCTGAACTAATAGCATGTAGAAAACCTGGTTTAGGGACCATGCGTCTCCATTCTATAAGGATCTGCCACTGAAAGGGTGAAGTATTGTCCTAAACAAAATGTGCTTTTCAGCTTTTCTCGCTAAATTAGCCAAGCCTTATCCCACAGTGCTTTGCTGTTGAACTTTCTGCTGCCCTGACTTTGATAGTATGAACGTTTCTGCATTGATATTAGAGAAATGCACATCAATATCTAAGTTAATGTTCAGTGGAGGCCAGTTGGCTTTTCATTCTCAATGGCTTGAAATCAGCTCTAACAACACTGGCAGTTTGGCAGTTTTTCATATTTCTTTAAAATTTTAATTATAACCCATCAAGTCTTAAGCAATTACTTCTGGGGTAGACTCTTGATGAATGTCATAACAGGGTGTTTTAGTTTAATGGATCCAGACTAACATCTGTTTCTAATATTTTAAAAGCCAATTTATATGGAAATTCATTTATACACAGTCAATACACGGAGCCTTGTAAAAATCAAAATCAAAATGGAAAATCAAACCACTGTGATATAGTAGGTCTTCTGTTAACAAAGGATTTCACTGATGAGTAGATTCAGCTGCGCTAACACCCAAACTATTGCAGCTTAAACAAGATAGCAATTTATTTCTCATACTCAGGTAGTTTGCCAAGGGCTGGCATGGTCTACCATGACAGGGACTCAGTTTCCTTCAGTCTTATTGCTCTGTTGGCATGACTTCTATTCCTAAGGACACCTTGTGAGTCATGATGGCTGCTGGAACTCCAGCTATTACATCTGTGCTCCAGCAGGAACGGGGTAGGGGTAGGAGAGGGAAGGATACTAAGCTTTTTCCTTTTAAGGATACTTTTTTCTAGTAGTGCATAGCACTCTGCTTATATTCCACTGACCAAATATTAGTCAGTGGCCAAATACTAGTCACAGGACCATATTTAGCAGCAAGGGAAGATAGGAAATGATAATTTTTTTGTCCAGAAGACATGTACCCAGCTAAAAACTAAAGTATGGGAAAATGGAGAACATAGACACTGGAGAACTGTCTGTAACATTGAATACTTTTTAGAACCTGATTTTGACAGACTTTCTGCCTTTTATTGAGCATCTAGAAAAGTCAGCTCGTTTTCATAAGTAGATAATATATACAGAAGGACTAGCATAGTGTCTGGCAGAGTAGATAACCAACTACTATTAATGTATGTTGATGTCTGTTTTAATTCCAGCCCCCAGATGCACCTAATTTCAGAGGTTGTGGGTCGAACTGAATTTTATAAGGGGCTTTTTGTAGATTAGAATACAGTCTTTGTAGAATAATAATAGCAGCAGCTCACAGGGCCAAGGTGTTCTTTGCACTAGGTCTCCAGAACACTCATGTATCTGCAAAGCAGTGTTCTTTGCTTTTTTACACAGTAGATAAATGAACAATTACAAGGGTTAGAAATGTGGAAGCTCGGGCTCCTCCCCAGACCTACTGAATTAGAACCTTTACATGCCTGATAATGAGATCCCCAGGTGATCTGCATGTATGGGAAGCATTGCTCTGGGCACAGATGTTCTACCTAAAATTTATTTCTGCTGGGGGCGGGGCGGCTAGTCCTTGCTGTAAGCGTATCCCCTGCACCAGTATCACCTGAGACTTTCTAGCCAACACGCGGGCAATTGTTTGGCAACTGCTTTGTTGAACCTTAAGAGTTAAGCCTTTAACTCTGCATTTATTCTTCAAAGGTATTTGCATTCAAACAAGGAGGAAAGCTTTTGAGGGAGAGAAATACAACCTTAATTGCGGATCTAGTAAGCCATTAAGGGGAGGATCTGAATTCAATCTACTTGGAAAGCCGGCTCCAAGGCTCGTTTGCATTAATCACGTATACCTGGAATCCCATCATAAAGCCACGTGATGACAAAGCCACGTGATGACAAGGCTACAAAGGAAGGCAGTGTTTTAGCAGTATGTTTTAGCAGCGTATTTCCTTCTCTCTTTCTGCATTTTACATTAGATTTCTGTTTCGACATTTTATTTTTTAGCCGTGCTATCAAGACTAATCAGGACCTTCTCCCAGAAACCCCATGGACCCACATTTTCTACAATGATTTTTGGGGGACGCTGCTAACCCACAGCGGCAGCCACAAGTCCTACCGGCCGCTCTGCACTCTTTCCTTCCGCCTGAACCATGCCATCGGAGGGCTGAATCCCTGGAGCTACCATCTTGTCAACGTGCTCCTGCATGCGGCGGTCACGGGTCTCTTCACGAGCTTCTCCAAGATCCTGCTTGGGGATGGATACTGGACCTTCATGGCTGGCTTGATGTTTGCCTCTCACCCCATCCACACGGAGGCGGTGGCAGGAATCGTGGGCCGGGCCGATGTGGGGGCCAGTCTCTTCTTCCTCCTCTCCTTGCTCTGCTACATGAAACACTGTTCTACAAGGGGCGCCTCGGCCAGGACCTGGGGCTGGTTCCTGGGGACAGGACTGTGCGCCGGATGCAGCATGCTGTGGAAGGAACAAGGAGTGACGGTCCTGGCAGTTTCAGCCATTTATGACGTCTTTGTCTTTCACAGGCTGAAAATGAAACAGATCTTACCCACCATTTACAAAGTAAGTGATTGTTGGTGCTTGAGCATTGGATTACTGAGTCCTCTCCTTGCTTGGTCCCTTTTCCCCATTTAAAAAGCAAATGTGTTCCTCTTCAAAGAGAATTTAAAGTAAGTTACTTTTTGATCTTCGGGAGGTGGAAGTGTCCTCTCTGACCTTTCCCTACTAACTGGGTGTCAGTCACGGATGATTTTATTTCTCAGGTTTCTTATTTTCATGATTTCCAAGGGGCTAGAAGGACAATTCTGCCTTGTAAAGAATATGCATCTTTATTATTTATTTAGTTTTACTCCTCGATTTCAGCCCAAATTCCCTGTAATCCAGTAAATTGCCTCTAAAATGTGTTTGAAAAAAATAACACAGCTGATCGTAGAGCTAGATGCTCGACTCTGTCAAGAGGAAATCCTCTGCTATTTGTTAATATTACTTTTCCTGAGCTGACTTTGGAAAACAACCCTCTCTGCAGTGCACTGGGAACTCACATTCTTAAATCATGAGTCATATTCACCTTTCCCTGATGTAGTATATAAGAACCGAAGAGTCAAAACAGAAAGTGGTTATTGTAAGTTTTGCCCTGAGGCCAATTAAGACCTCTGCTTCAGGGCTTAATATGTGTTCTTCTGTATTCCCTTAGTGGTTGCAAAATGCAATGTCGTCTGAAGGTCACGGAAGCACTTTCGGATCCCACGTACTTAAAGAGAACTGAGCAGTTTTCTGCTGGTGTGTTTGGGTGGACCAGCACCTCTTGAGAAACTGCCTCCTTCCCATCTCCCCATCCTCCCTCTCTGGCAATAAACTCACCCTTGCTTTAACTTAAGTATAAAGGCGGAACTTTGCCAGTGTTTGCAGACCTCAGCCATTTTCTAAATCATGGACCACAGCCAGCTCCTCCATCCTTTTGGACACTCTTAAGCAAGGAATTACGGTTTAGGATACTGACCCTGAGAAAGCTGTCAAGTTTTCTAGTTTTTACCACTTTTTTCTCTCAGTTCTTAATTTTACTTAAAATTCAATTGGGAAGAAATTGAAATAAAGAACAAAATTGAGGGAAATGGAAACATTTATTTATTTTATTTTTAAAATATATTTTTAATTTTTGGCTGCGTTGGGTCTTCGTTGCTGTGCGCAGGCTTTCTCTAGTTGCGGCGAGCAGCGGCTACTCTTCGTTGTGGTACATGGGCTTCTCATTGTGGTGGCTTCTCTCTGTTGGGGCGTATGGGCTCTAGGCGCGCGGGCTGAGTAGTTGTGTCTCGCTGGCTCTAGAGCGCAGACTTAGTAGCTGTGGCACACGGGCTTAGTTGCTCCTCGGCATGTGGGATCTTCCCAGACCAGGGCTCAAACCCGTGTCTCCTGCATCGGCAGGTGGATTCTTAACCACTGCACCACCAGGGAAGTCCTCGGAAACATTTATTTTTAAATGACTTTTTTTTTCTTTTACATAGGAGGCAGAGTAATTACTGCTGTGCCTCTGCTCTGCAGGGAACTCCAGTATCAAGTGCTTAATGAAGTTCTTTTGTGATTTCGGTTAAATGCTGAAACTTTAAAAGGGAACTCTGGTTAGAGTTTGATGCTTTGCAAACAACAGATGGTTTGAAAGTCAAGCTTTTAATTTCAAATCAATTTTAATTAGTCTCTCAAGGAAATTTAGGGAAAATAATCTTTTTCTTTCCTTTGAAAACCATGCCATCAACAATAGACAGTTTTCTTGTTTTACTGGAAATACAAATAGAGTAAGTGTAAGTCATGGTCCGTGTCCTATGCAGGGTGAAAACTATTTGCGGATGCAGACTGGGTGTTTTAAGACCTTGTGTTGATAGCCTGTGAAACACTGTGGTTTCTCCTACAGAATTTTCATGTTACCATCTCATGAATTAGGAAATTACCTTGGTATGTCAATTCAGGACTTGCTTTTAGGACCTTTGAAGTTCTCTTCTGAGAAATTTTCAGGTCTGTAAGCCTGTTTTCAAGGATTAAGTTGCTGATTGATCTCCTTACTATAAACATGTCCCATGCAGTATTTGGGGCATACTTATAAGAGAAGACTATCCTTTGTTCATCTGAAATTAAAATATAACTGGGCATCTCGTATTTTACTTGGCAGCCTTACTCATGCAACTGCTGCTTCAGAAAACGAGACATGCCACTAGTGCAGGGGAGAAGAACTGTTCTCTCCATCGGAGTTCTTTGGCTGGGCTAATAATCAAATGGCCGTAAGACAGATTAACAGGAGAAAAACAGATTTAGTTTTGTACCTACAGGACCCCCTCAGAGACAGGAGAAGCTCCTCAACAGTTAGGCAGTTGAGGTTTCTATGCCATCCTGAGCTAAGGAAAAGGGGGGAGGGGTCTGGAACTTCAGAGGAAGGAAGACGATGCACAGGAAGACAGGACGAGCAAATGTTTGCCACGCCAGACCAAAGAATCTTCCTTACGTAAAAAAGTTATCTTTGGTAATAACTCTCTTCCTGGCACAGGCTAACTAAATCCTTTTAGGCATTTCAGAGGGAAGTAAAAACTTCTTGAGTCTGTTGGGCCTTAATTGTCTTTCGCTCCGTATAATCCACATGCCAAAGTGGCACATTCTGTGGCAGCCTGCCCCGAACCCCATCACTGTGAAGGCATTCGTAAGAGTAGAGAGTGTGAAGTCCCCCGCACTATGGGAAAGGACTTAATGGCTTTGAATGTTCAGTGTCTTGAGAAGTTTTCAGATGGAAACTTGCCCAGGCTGTCTGGCAGCCACTGCTTGCGGGCAAGGGAAATAAGTGGTCAGGGCAGCAAAACCCTTCATCTGATAGCTGCTATCTCAACTTAGCTTTTTCTTTCACTCTTAGGTTTTGGGCCAGTGAGCTTAATGAGGACATTGGGATAACAGACTTTACAGATCCGTAAGGAACCTTGAGACCATCTATGCCAGTCCCCTTGTTTCCAGCTGAGGTGTAGAGAACCAGAGATGTGAAAGTCACCCAGAAAATGGTGGAATCACCAGGACTAGAAGACATATTTGTAACTGTCTAGTGATCTTACACTGTGAAAGTGTGAAGATGAATAAAGAAAGTAGTCAGATGACTCCACAGTAGAAAAGAAAATAATGGGCATTGAATCTTAACGTGCACTGGCTGAGTAACTTTGGACTAGTTCAATGACCTGTTTCTTCATGTAGAAATAGAGATAATTAAGGTTCTCTCCTAGAGATGTTAGGAAGATTATGTGAAACTGTAGAGTGTTCGTTGTGAACTGGGTACCCAATATTTGGAAGTCACTTAAGGCACATTAGTTGAAGGGAAAGAAGAAATATCAGTGGAAATGCAATTCTTTATCTCAAGAAAGAGAAGGCCAGAGGATACATTTCTACTAGTCTTTAAACACGCAGTGGTTTGAAAGCACATGAATTAGGAGTCAACTAAAGCTGAAGCATGAATATTTAAGCAAAAACTTTCATTTCGAATTTCATGACCATGGGGCTTATAAACACTGGCATAGATTACATATGGAAGTTATAGAAAAATTCCATGTTCTGTCTGTAAAATAAATAGATCTCTCTGCCTGGGGTGAGTTAGAAGAGACTCTGAAGGAAGTGGATTAAAAGACGTTTCAACCTTAAACGAATAATCGTCTTAAATGTCTTACTAATTAACTCTGCATCGGAGTTATCATAGTTGGCCACATGAAATAAACTTCCCTGCCTTATTAAAACATATATATAAACAGAAAAATCCAGTGCACAAATGTTTACCTCTATTAGGCAAACTAGAGAACCAGCCAGATACTCAAAAATCTAAAGATGGTGGTCCTACAAGCTGGAAGTTATTAAAACCAGAGGAGCAAGGCTCTCCATTCTTATAGTTTTGTCCGTAATGTTTTTCTCATAGCAGTCACACTCAGCTTCTCCCTTCACATTTCTTCGGAAACGTCAGAAGTTAGGCCCCAAAGTCAAATGCACACCAGGACCAGGCAGAAGGGCCTGTGGTGAACTAGAGGTTATGCTCTCGCACTCGTACTTCTCTCCATCCCATTATTGCGATAAGAAAATACAGGTTTCAGTTTCGTAGAGGTTAATATTTTTCTAATTTTTGTAGAGGTTAATATTTTTCTAATTTTCAGTTTCTAAGGTTAATATTTTTCTTTCTTTTCTGTTCTTCCCCTAAGACAGACATCTGTATTTTCTATGACATCTCCTGTTATTTATTATTGGTTACTAGTTTAAGAACAAATATGCCCCGTTTGGGCCAGACGATATCCTTGGGATGACTGAATCTGGCCAGAAGTCTTGGCTGCCGTTTTTTGACTTCTCAGATTCCTGCAAGGGATACCCATGTCCATATGACATGTAAGTTTTTTGTAGTTCTGCAAAAGAAATACGAAAGTTTTTTCTTCGATGAAGTGTTTGAAAAACAGTAGGTACCCAGAAAATCATAGATATTTTATTTAGTATTTGGTAACCATGTATAGTGTTTATATCTGCCAGGCACTGTTCTGAATATGTCAAAAATATTAACACATTTAACTTATTTAGTAAATGCCTATCAAGAGAGTAATATGACTTATGAAATAATGTGGTTGAATATAATATGAAATAAGATAGTTTTCAATAGTTAGGAAGATTTCTAAGAAAACAATATAAAATCTTCAGGAATGTGTATGAACAAAATTAGAGTTCCTAAGTATTTTTTTGAAAACTGTTAAATGTTCTAGATCTTCACTTCAGCATCTACTTAATATGTTTCCTACATTATTCTTGGCATCTAGTGCACCATTTGGCACATAGTAGGAACCTAGTAAATTATTGAATTCGTCCTTGTTTAAGATTGACTTTTGAAAAGGATGTGCCTGCAATGGTGAAGTGAAATCCTATACTCTCCCCTTTCTACAGTGAGGATTTCATTACTGGTTAGTGAGTTCTGGAAGGTAGGATTGGAAGAAATGCATGTCAGAAAAATGTTGAAAAATGAGTTTTCTTGACCTCTCACCAAATGATTATTTTAGCCTTTCTTAGATGATTTTCACTTACTTTTTTTTTTTTTTTTTTTGCGGTACGCGGGCCTTTCACTGTTGTGGCCTCTCCCACTGCGGAGCACAGGCTCCGGACGCACAGGCTCAGTGGCCATGGCTCACCGGCCCAGCCGCTCCGCGCGGCATGTGGGATCCTCCCAGACCGGGGCACGAACCCGTGTCCCCTGCATCGGCAGGTGGACTCTCAACCACTGCGCCACCAGGGAAGCCCCTTCACTTACTTTTTGACAGCGTAAAACTAAGTAAGGGGAGTGGGGAACCCTTGAAATACACACTAGCCTTGCAAATAAATGCTAGACTTTTATCTGCCCACAAAATATTTTACAAGTCTCCCATGACCCCAGGAGGTACATGGGTAATAAAATCAGTAAAGGCAACATTTTTCTTACTTACCCAACATCAGTCATTTCTTGCCTAGTGGCCATTTTCTGTGCTTATTTAACATCTGTTAACTGTTTTAATGTGGAAACATCTTTTTCTCCCCCCCTTTATTAGCCTCATAATCACTTACTCAGTTACAGGTGGGGAAAAAAATTTAAAAAGGAAGGAAATCTGAAAGCGGGTGTAACAATTCTAACTATAGCCCAAAATAATTTGGAAAAATGAAGCCCTTTGAGTTTGATCTTTTTAAAGACTGTCTCTAAAGATGGCTGCATTAATTTTGCTGTAGTTGCTTCCAAGATGTGCATTATCCGGACAGCCTCCTTCAAATAAAATCTTGCTGCTGTATTTCATGTAAACAAGATAAAGAGACTATATTATTAGAGAGGGAAACGGGAGGCATTGCCACTTTCAAAAAACAAGTCATCTCTGTCTAGAAATAACTTTATTTTAATGCGAAGCAGGATGTGTTTGATGGAGGTTGCCTTTGTTGAACAAGTTTACCCTTATCTTGGGTATTATGTAAGCTGGGCTCTACAGCCGGGTGCAGTGATCAGACCCACACTAACAAACAGTCCCATATTTCCAAACCATTTACAGGGTTTATCTTGAGAATGGTTTCCGAGGGTTAGGGCTTATGTTCTGTTGAAGGTTTGGGTTTGTCGCTGTCGGAACACTGAAGACATTAAACGTAGTGCTTCTGTATATCAGACTATTTTGTGTGACTCCCCGTGTACAGAAGAGCCAGCGCATAGCCTGCAGGTATTTGCACATTGAATCCACATGTGTTTTTTTATTTGATTAGCTGCTCGGATGACATTGGTGGAATCTGTTATCATTTATGTCCCTGTCCCTTTTCTTTCTAGACCAGGTTGTGGTTTTACGTAAGATGTGACCTTCATATCCATTGCCTTGAATGAAATAGGATATATTTGCCCTTTCTGGTTGTCTTTAATCACCATCTGTGCCACTCCAAGTAGTGTTCCTGCTTTCTGAGGATTGTCTTTTCCCCCATTTGCCTTACACTTGACTTTGTGAGAATCCAGATATAGCAAGAGACTCCGATTCCGATCACAGTATTTCCTCGCATTATTGAAACTGGAGGACTGTTTGTTATGCAGCTGCAAATGAATCTGGATTTCCTTCAAGTAAACTTGTTGTAGCATTTAATATTCATGACCTGTAGTTCTTTAAAACTTTGAACTGCTGCGAAGACCGCTAACCAGATAACACCACAAATAAAGTCGAGGTTCAGAAATATTTTACAATTCAAAAAGCCAAAGATTAATAGGGTATTTTATTCCTGCAGGTTGGCTTCCTCGCTCAGCTGACTTAAGATGATTCTGTATTCTATTTGTGGTTTAGGTTCCAATTATTTAAATTTGGGAAGCTGATTACCCTTGCAGGTTTCTGTAATGCTTGCATTAGAGTGTTAATACCTGGGACAGTGTTCTATTCACAAATTATGATTGTTTTTTTAAAGATTCATCTTTGTGCAAGGCATGCTGTTAGGTGATGTGGGGAATTAAATATGAATCGAAAAAATTCTGCCCTGAAGGACGTTTGAGAGTAGTAGGAAGTGGAGAATAGTGCCTGCAAGTATAGAACTGAAATTCAAGCTGAAGA
This sequence comes from Delphinus delphis, assembly GCF_949987515.2. Lineage (NCBI taxonomy): Eukaryota > Metazoa > Chordata > Mammalia > Artiodactyla > Delphinidae > Delphinus > Delphinus delphis. The sequence goes on from NC_082693.1 coordinate 66,364,079, forward strand.
GTGGTGAGGGCTGGAGGGGAGGCCCTGGGAGCATTAGGGCGGCTTAGAGGAGGGGGAGGTGACTTTCAGCTGAAGTGCCTTCAGCAGCAAAGGTGTGGGAGGAGGACCCCAAAGGATTCTTGGGATATGGGCATTTATAATTGGACAGACGAGGAAGAGTGGAGAGCGGAGCCTGAGCATTACACAGAGGGACGCTCAGAGGAAGTTACCGAGGAGCACTGAGCAGTCCTTTTGTTAGATACCCAGAGCACCAGGACCTGGAGAGGAAAATGAATCAGGAAAGGTAGACTGAGACAGCTACTGGGTCTAATGACGTCGGGGCCCTTTAAGATGGCTTGTCACCCCGACAATGATGGGAAGTGATGCCTGGCTTTCAAATGTGCTAGCCCTTGGACTGGTCCATGGGAGAAGCCCAAGAATGTATAGGCCAGCTCTTCTTGCCTCTTGGAGAACTTTCTTTTCTGTTCTTCCCCTAAACCTTGGGGAGAGAGGGTCCCTTGGGTGATGAGATTAATGACCAGACTCAGGAGTAGAAGTTGCATCTCATTCAGTGAGTGTGTCTCCTATCAGTGTTTATTTCGTTCTTTAGCATTTAAAAGAAAAGCAGTTATTTTCTGAAGGCTAATATTGTCGTACTTTTTTCTCTGTAATATTTGGCATATTATTATATACTCCTAATGAGAAAAACAGGGAGTCCTTAAGGGCTCTTTCCTATGTCCGTTCTTCCAGTATTCCTGAAACGTGTTCAGATATTACTGTGAATGGCCACAAATACAAATCCCTCTTTGTTTTGTACTCTTTCACAAAGGAAGACAGAAAAAAAATTTTTACAGGACGGAATAAAACACCCTATCAGCACTAAATTTCAACCAGTTAACTGAGTACACTGTCAGTGAAAATGACACGCAAATTGGACCTTGTGATGAATAAATAATGAGTCTCATTGAAATCATCTCTGCTGTTCTCATAACACTGTCTGGGATGCATATTACATCACTTGGCTCAATTTTCGATAACCTGCTGCCTCAGAGGAATCCAATTGACTGACGGGATCTCATGACTATCAGGTTACTCATATTCAGCTGGGTTCTGTCAATTTCACAGAAAATGATGTGGTTTGCACAAATTTGAAATCCATTGTCATTGCCTAGAAGTCAGATTCCCGTCTTAAATGCCTGGAACAATGGAAATGCTAATTTAGTTTTGATTTCTCAAATGAAACTTAAGCTATAGAAAGCCTGATTTCCGGAGTACATTAGAGATTCCTTAAAAGGTGTGAGCAGGGTGGGAGGTGGGTTGGATAAAACTGAATATTAAATCAAATTCTTTGATCATTAGAATATCTGTGATATGTGATACTGTGGTAAAGGTTGCATGGTGTGATGTTTTATTTTTTATATCCAGTTTCATACCTATTGATCACAGTATTCCTTTCTTCAAAAAGGAAAATAAGAAATCAAAAGGGAAGAACAGCACTTTCTGATACAAAAGTCTGCAGTGATTTGGTGCTAGGAAGGTCGATGTGCCCTTGCTCTCAGGGTTTGTCTTTACAGCTCTGCAGCACCCAGATGGCTCCTGTATGCTCTGTTGGTCTGATGACAACTCTTGCATCAAGTGAAATAGCATGAATTCAGAATTTAATACATGTTTCTTCGGTAATTATGGCCTTGATTAGTGAAGTCAGTGTTCATGTTCCAGAGGACACTTTCTTTTTTTCTCCACATGTTTGTTCATTTCACTTCAGGAAATCAAATAAAATGCAAAGATCATAATGCTTCTCTTTGGTATAATAGGGGAATCTGCAATACCTGCCTTTGGGTATGTGGTTGTCGTTTTGCTTATAATTAATATAAGATTCAAAGAAAACAGCAGGGACAATATGAGAAAAATGAAGGACATGTAAAAACAAATAAATGACTCTTAGCTTTTAGTATATGAAGAAATGGAAGATATATCTAGAATTTCCGTTAATGTATTGCTGAAGATAACTACATACCAAGTACATTTAATAGTCTTTGATTATATGCAACATCATTTGTGACTGCTTAAAAATAATTAAATTTTATGTATTTAAAAACAGCAAAAAAGAAAAAACCTTAATATTTTAATTTTATGAATTTTGAGTCGTTATACCTGTTAGCAGTACCAACCCAACCTTTTGAGGGCATTGTCTTAGTTTTTAATATGTAAGACAGAGTCCCTTCCCCCTATAAAAGGGTGTGTGTGTGTGTGTTTTGTGTTTTCTATCAGAATACATGTTTATGTAATGTACTCAGATTATACCAAAGTTATACATGAATGATTTGAGTGTATTTCCATAATTGTTATGAAATGGAAAGCTCCAAATTACATAGGATTATTTTTTTCTAATTTGAAGATTCAGGCAAAAATTTGCCAGTTTACGTGTTCTATCGAGTGAAGTTTCTTTCTTAAAATCTCATGAAAGGGATTCCCTTGTGGTGCAGTGGTTGAGAGTCCGCCTGCCGATGCAGGGGACATGGGTTCGTGCCCCGGTCCGGGAAGATCCTACATGCCGCAGAGCGGCTGGACCCGTGAGCCATGGCCTCTGAGCCTGCGCTTCCGGAGCCTGTGCTCCACAACGGGAGAGGCCACAACAGTGAGAGGCCCGCGTACCAAAAAAAAAAAAAAAAATCTCATGACGTAGTGTGATAAAAAGTTAAATATATCTAATACTATAAAAGCAAGTGATGTTCACTTTGAAGAACGACTTGGTGATTGGCTAGTCTTCTCATGTATAGGTGCAAGTAAGGCTATTTTGGAAAGGCTGTAGGACTGGAACATGCAGGTTTAGATTTAAATGATATGATTTTAGATAAAGTACTAAATGTATTGAACATCAGTTACAGGGTCTGTGAACTAGGAATATAATATTTGCCTTGCCAAGTTATTGCCAGACATGAATATAGTAGGTGTACACTCTTCAGCCAAGTTCCTCTCTATAGTACTATCATGATCATCAGCATTTTACTGCATTTCCACAGCATTCCAATAATAGTGAACTTTTTGTCTGTTGTTTTACAGAGCTCTCAATTAGCATAGCTCTGGCTTTTCTAGTGGGATGCAGGGTGAAATGTCAGTCAGCTTGTTTGCTATCCTCTTCACCAATGCTGACAATTTAAAGAATATTGAGAAGGAGACCTTTTTTAAGGATCATTTTTCTGAACAACACGATTTGATCATTTATCTTTTGTTTGATTGAAAATAAGTACACATACTCATTCCTTAATTTTTCTCCGTTGATAATATCTTGCCATCATCTCATACTTTTATAGCCTGATTTTTCCCCTTCAGGCTCAGGATGGTGCTGTTGCTTATATATATGAAAGTGGAGGGGAGCCGGGCCTTTTCTGGTCTGCTCCCCCCGACCTCCCTGTTTCCTGTATATTTCCTTTTGGTAAGGTTTATAGTAGGGAAGATTAGTTCAGTAGCTGCAATAGCTTGCAGCGTTCAAGTCTCATTCTTTGGAGAAAGAGGAAGCAGTTATCACCTAAGGGTGAATGTGCATCTCTTTCCTCCTCCTATTCTTCCCCAGCCTGGCAGCCAATATTGTGGCAGCTGATTCCAGAATCTTTTATAAGAAACCTTTTCAGGGAAACGTTGAGGCTGCTTTTTGCTGCTGTTATTGTTGCTGTTCCACAGTTTAGTTTATTTCCCTACCTCCTAGGGAGAGCAGAGTAAGCAAAAAGTTTTATTTTTAAAGCATTCCTATTTTCTGGCTGCCAAAAATTTTACGAAATATTTCAGACGTCTTAATAACATTCAGACCAAATTATTTTTACAGAAACTTAAATCTGGTAACTTGGGCTTGCTGAGAAAAGTCTATAGGTAAAATTAGTTTTTGATTTCAGAAAATTCAGTATTTAAAAATCTGGTTTAATTGGCAGGTAATAACAGGGCTGGGTGGGGGGTGGTGACTAAAGATTAGGATTCGTTATGGGTTTCCAAACTGGGATGGTCATCAGCCTCTCCTGGGGAAACTGTTTTAAACCAGAGATTATAGCCCCAAACTGGAAGCTACTGAATAATAATATTTTGCTCTGCTTATTTTTAGTTTTTTTTTTTCTTTTCTTTTCTTGCGGTACGCGGGCCTCTCACTGCTGTGGCCTCTCCCGTTGCGGAGCACAGGCTCCGGACACGCAGGCTCAGCGGCCATGGCTCACGGGCCCAGCCGCTCCACGGCATGTGGGATCTTCTCGGACCGGGGCACGAACCCGTGTCCCCTGCATCGGCAGGCGGACTCTCAACCACTGCGCCACCAGGGAAGCCCCATACTAATTCTTAATAAGTATTATTGAATATTGTTAATTACTAATGATGTTAATGATTAAGAAGGATGGAGTCAGGGGTGAGATACATCTAGATTTTAATCTCGGTACCATCAGTTATTACTTGTGTAAAATTGAGCAGGTGCAGAGTTCTCATGAATAAAATGGAGATTCACTCGCCTATCTCCAAATTCAGGATTAAATAAATTAAATGTGTTTATCTAATATATCTGTCAAGTAGAAGTCCTCAAATAAGTGGTAGCTATTTTTTTTTTTTTTTTTTTTTTGTGGTACGTGGGCCTCTCACTGTTGTGGCTTCTCCCGTTGCGGAGCACAGGCTCCGGATGCATAGGCTCAGCAGCTATGGCTCATGGGCCCAGCTGCTCAGCGGCATGTGGGATCTTCCCGGACCGGGGCACGAACCCGCGTCTCCTGCATCGGCAGGTGGACTCTCAACCACTGCGCCACCAGGGAAGCCCTTTAGTTTGTTTTTGAGGTGTTGAGGGGGAGCTGGTGGAGAGGTAGCAGGAAAGAAACTACTATTTATTATTTATTTATGGCCGCACCTCACGGTTTGCGGTGCACAACCTTCAGGATCTTAGTTCCCTGACCAGGGATTGAACCCAGGCCCACAGTGGTGAAAGCATCGAGTCCTAACTACTAGACCACCAGGGGATTCCCAAGAAACTCCTTTTTAAAAGTTCCTGCTGTTGTTACCAAACCCAGGTTTGTTTACTTGCCGCTCATAAGCCAGTAATTCAAGAGGCAAGTGTCAGTAGAAAGCAAAGGTGCTCTAATCAGAAAAACTGGCAATCTGGGGAGAAGGTCGACTCGTGTCCAGAGAGCAACTCTGAAGATCCTGCTCAGCCATGGCAGTTTTTATTTATTTATATTTTTAATTTTTATTTTTAATTAAAAAAAATTTTTTTAATTTATTTTTGGCTGCATTGGGTCTCTGTTGCTGCGCACAGGCTTTCTCTAGTTGTGGCGAGCGGGGGCTACTCTTTGTTATGGTGCGTGGGCTTCTCAATGCTGTGGCTTCTCTTGTTGTGGAGCACAGGCTCTATGTGCATGGACTTCAGTAGTTGTGGCACGTGGGCTCAGTAGTTGTGGCTCACGGGCTCTAGAGTGCAGGCTCAGTAGTTGTGGTGCACGGGCTTAGTTGCTCCGCGGCATGTGGGATCTTCCCAGACCAGGGTTCGAACCCATGTCCCCTGCATTGGCAGGTGGATTCTTAACCACTGCACCACTGGGGAAGCCCAATGGCAGTTTTTAAAGGGAAAAAATGGGTGAGTGGGGGAGAATCTCAGTGAATCGTCAAGGCAGGAGGTTGGGTTCTGCATCATTCTTCATCGTGTGCAGACTGGGTGGCTGTCTCTTCAGATGTTACCTTGCACGTGTGATCTATCTGCAGGATTGCTAAGGGAGCTATTGCGGGTAGAGAGCTAGTCATTTTTTAACATATTAATTCTTCATTCTTCTTTTTAACTAGGAAAAACATCAACAGGTTAGACAGGGCATGGTGTGCATTCAGGAGAGCATAAGTCAGGGGTTAGTTTCAATTGCTTACTGATCTCATTCCTATAATTAGATTCTTTTACTGTTAAGAGGGGAACAGAAATGGGCAAACAGGAAAAGGGCAAAAGAGCTGATTTCACTGTGATTTTGATGAATAGCTTGGTTTGGGACCCACTGGTGCACATTGAGAATCTGATACCCCATACAATATTATTAAACATTATAAGATATTCATAAAGACACAAGATTTTGTGGCTGGAGAAGGATATTAGAAATTACGTATCCATATGCTACCCCATCTCTTTTCACAGAATTTGGGGCCCACAGAAATTAGTCACAGGATAAGTCAAGCATAGAGTTGGCATGGTACCTCGTCCTCCAGGTCCAGTGCATTTACCACTGTGCACATTGCTTCCCTGCCTTTAATTTATAAAAAACTTGTTACTATGGAAATACTTTTCTATTTGCCACTTTAGACTAGAGACTTGTAATGGACTGCTATGTACCATCCCTCAAGTATGTCATTAATTAAGACTCTGCGCTTCTTATTTCACCCTAGGTTCTTTCTCTTTTGCTGTGTTAATAATTCCAGGGCACCTTTTGAAATTGAGTTGGTTTGTGTTTTGTTACTGTTTTCCTCCCCGCCAGGCCCATCTTTTTCCTATCCCTGCCCCTTCCTCCCCTACCCCCCTGAACTAGCTTCACTTAAGGGCTCAGATATTTTCCTTTTGCTATTTTAGGGCTCCAGCTTGATTTAAGCTTGCTTTCAATAGGAACACATACTTTTGTAGCTACGAGAAGCTGAACACAAAGTGACTAAAATCAGAGTGTTTTTCTTCCTGATTTGGTTAATTTCCTTTACTAACAGGATATTATGTTTGGAATAGGTTACCCCTCAATAGAGGGATCTTCTCTTTGAGGATGCTGAGTCTGAGGTTGGTCTAGAGGTGGAGAAGTAATAAGTACTGGGGCACCTCCTTTTTGACACCCTCTTCCAACTCTCCAAGGTACCATGGCTCAAACTTGGAGAAGAAAAGTTTTAGGCATTAGCAGTAGCCTCATCAGCTTGGTGTATCATCGTTCACCCTGGTGCTTGCAATTCCAGGAGTGTGGTGGACACAACTTGTGTCTTAAAGATGCTTAAAGTTTCTTCTGACCATATGATATGACTTTAGTTTCTCACTGTTGGGTGAATATTCGAATGAGTGACAACCCTAATGTCAAAAGTGAGGATGGTTCCAAAAATGAAGGTAAAATTGCCAGAAAGGAGAAAATAAAGAGGTGCCAATTGAAAAATGGGCAGGCTGAGTGAGAAAAGGGCTGAATTTAAGCTGTCAAAGCAACAGCCGAAAGTTTCTGGTTCTTGGACAGGGTAATTTGTAGTCTTTGATTCTTTTGCATTCTGCAGTATAATCTTCTCCATGGCTCTGCTGACTTCCATATTCTTTAAAGAGGAAGAGAAATACCCAATTTGAATTCATTAGCCTTCATTTGCATATACACAGAGCTGGTGGTAATTACGATAACAACCACCATTGATCAAGGCTTACCGTGGTGTGCTAGCAAAGTGTCTTCTGTGCATTTCTTTGTTCGATTCTATGAGAGTAGGTATTATTAACCTCATTTACAGATAAGGAAACTAAGGTTTATAGGAGTGAAATAATTTGCCCAAGGATTCAGAGAGTGCCTAGGGGAGAAGGGATCTCCTTCCAAAGTTTTGACACCAAAGCTCATGGTCTTTCCATTATACTGTTTTTGTACAAGTTTGGTTAAAATAGAAGATGCAAATAGGATGATGAAAGAATCAACCGCTTTCGTATTACTTGGTTCTAGGACCAAGGCTGTTTACCTGGAATAGCTTTAAATACAAATAACCTGCACTTCCACATGCAATAGCTGATTTTATGTGTGCTAGAAATACAAAGATGGATAATATATTATCCCAGTCCCTAGGAAGTAGAAGACATGTACAAATTATATGACTCTGCCTTAATGCTAATAGAATTTCATATAAAGTGCACACGTGTCTGACAAATTTATTTAGTCTGGTGAGGGAAGAGTCTTGAGTGACAGAAAAGCAGTGGCATCTCAGTAGCTCTGCTCATCCAAGATTTTGTTCTGTTCTTAACTGTTTTTAGAAACATTTCATGTGGGTGCATTTAACTTGGGTTCAGAGTCAACTTCCATTTTTTTTCTCCCTCAATACCTGTCATGTGACTAGAAGTTTGCTAGATGCTTTCTTATTTTTTCATTTTTTGAAAAATAGGTACTGAGTGTCTTCTAGGTATGAGGCACCTTTCTAGATGTCGAGGATAAAGCAGTTAAGAAAACAGACAAAATTTCTGTTCTCTTGGAATTTACATTTGTTTTCTAATTTAACTGTCACGGTGACCCTGTGGGGTCATTATTTGTACCCATTTTACAAGAGATTGAGTGAATTCCCCCGAATTGATTAGCATGCAGTGAAGCTGGACTTCAAAGACAGTGCTAACTGTAAATCCAGTGATCATTTCCAGTGCAGCACATTATCTTTCCTTTGAGTTCCTTCAAGTAAATGTGGCCTGATTATTTAAGGTATTATATGAGTAATACTGATTGTGTGTGTGTGTGTGTGTGTGTGTGTGTGTGTGTGTGTAGTTGGTTTAGAAGCCTCCTTTAGAACACGGGCTGGATACTCTTTTTCTTTTGCATCTTCCTGTCCCAGAAGAGAAATACTCATTGAGTATTCTGAGCTTGATCATCAACATCCCATTGGCTTGCAAGGGCATAGCATGTCCGCCATGGCTTTGTCCTACACTGAACAGATTTGAAAGAGAGGCCTTGTACATACCTCCTTTGAGGTTGGACTGGGTTAGATTTGCTTCTGAACCTCCTTATAGCTCCTCTCCCTCCTCTGAAATGCATGGTGTTTCTCAAAAGCATGCAAAAAAGAATTATCTGGAGTCAGTTCACAGTGAAACATTTGGTTTGGCTCCGAATTTCATATTGCCGCATCACTGCTAATCAACCTTATTAACTTATTTACGCGTATAGGCGATGCATTCCTAGTGGCTTTATAAAAGAAAAGATGAGTCTGTGATACAGAGGTGGTTTTATAATTCAGGTTAAAAACTTTTTCCTGTAAATTTCATTAAAATTATAAAACAGCTTAGAATAACTAGCAATGTTGTGATGCCAACAAGTGCCTATGTGTCTTAGTGGGTCCTACCCTGCACAGGATGTCAGGTCTTGTTGGACGAGGATCGTAAAGAGTGTTTTTGGAATCTGAGCTTTCCTCTATTTCTATAAAAAAGGGCTCTAAGTTCCCTGATGCAATACCCATAACCTTTGAGGCCAGATGTAATTCTGTTTTTTTAAAAAATTATTTGGAAGTAATGGTGCATAAACTCTGTAATAGATAACACCCCCAACATGGCAGCATTTCAAAGTAAGAAACTTTTAGTATTTCCGAAGGGAAATATATGAATATTTACAATAAATGGCATAAAGACTGTAAATAGCCTCATGTCAGTTCACGTTGGGCTTTTTTTTGTATTTTTTGACAGTTTTATTGAGCTACATTTCGCATGTCATAAAATTGGTCTATTTAAAGTGTATAGTTTATGTTGGTTTTGAGTGTGTTTACCAAGTTTTTGCAACTGTCACCAAAATCTTAATTCCATATTTTGAAATTAAGAATGAGGGAGTTTGGACCTGTAGTTACTGTTTTTAAAAGATGTAGGGGTTGTTGTTGTTTTCCCTTTTTTTAAAAAAAATTTTTCACGTTTAATAAGATCTGTAGAAAAAAGTTCTGACCTCAGTCCATGTAGTTGATTAAAGTCTAACTGAGACTCCTGCCTGTTTTCACTGGTGTCTTTAATATGCTTGCCTGTCTTATTTACTGTTTAACAAATTGGTTATGGAGTTTGGGTAATCAAGGTATCTTCCTTGGGGTTATGTTTAGGTCAGAATGCTTAGATCCTTATTTTGTTTTTTCAAAATTATGATAAATTGTAGGCCCCTACATAAATGCAATTTTCTGCAGTAAGAATCTGACATCAGTATTTGATTGCTTTCTTGACTGTGTGTTTTGTACATGCAGCCCTTGGTTCTTGAATGAGTAACAACGGCTTATCATGTAAATAGGAATCGAGATACTTCTAAGTCTTTTCCATATATTTGCCTCTCAGTGTGTATTACATATGTCTTACACATGCAGAAGTAATTGTGTTCTATTTAAGTGCATGTTATTGACTTTTTTTAGCTGTGACCAGGGGTTTTATCAAAGTGTAAAGGTGCTTTTAAAATCTAAGATAGATCCAATTCCGTACCTTTACTTTTTTTAAAAAAAAGGAAGCATATTTTTAGACAAACTAAACATATTTAAAGATGGAACAGAATTTGGAGTATTTCTTTACCCCTTTAAAGAAATGGCCACCCTAAAATATGTCCCAGCTTATTTCCTAGAGGTAGATTTACTTCTGAGCAGCTTTAAAAGAGAAATAACATCAAGTTAATTATGGGAGAACGATTCTATAAAAATTTAATATGCCATTAAGACATTTGCTGATTTACATCAGACTTAACATAAAGGTTGTTTGAAGCTACACCTTTGCATCCTGCTGGTGGCCTTTTTCTGGGTTAATTACATGCGAGCCTCTGAAAAATGTTAGACATTTGAGAGAAGTTGTGATTTCAGAGAAAAGGGAACACACTGTGAAAAGTATGGCCATGTGGCATAATGACATAAATCCTGCAGCTCTAATCAGGAGGCCTGGGTTCTCACAGTTTCTGCCACTACCTGCTTGTGTAATTGTGGACAAGTCATTTAACCTCTCCAGGGGTTATTTTCCTAATATGGGGGTTTCTGGGGATGCTTCAAGAACCAAATTATATCATACTATTTTTAATCATAATTTAAAAAATAATTTTATTGCTAATCTTTTTTTAGTAAAATCATAACTTTCTCTGTCTTTGAAATAATCTGATTGGAAAAATGGAATTATTATGCAGATATTAAGTTCTTCATTCATTGCCAGAACAGAAGATTAGATCCCAAGTACTTATAATAATATTTTTTGAGGACCAAGCATTTATTGCAAACTGAAGTGAGCTCTATGTTTTGTTTCACGTTTCAGAGGAATCTATTTGTATTAAAATATCTTCATATCTCCCTTTTATCATGATGATTTGAAGTTATTTTTTTCATTATCTTCTAAACTCAAATACAGTTAACACTTGGTTTTCTGAAATGGATTCTCCTAGAAGTCCATCATACTTTCTAGTTCTTAATTCCCTATTCTCGTCCACATAATTGTTTCCTTATGTCATTTCACATGAGCAGTACTGTCATTTTAGGCCCGGAATTAGAAATTGGCTTTGATCCTTTTTTCCATGCAAGAAAAAGAGCATGTTTTCTTGAAATAACAAGTTGAATTTGCTATTCTCTATAGGGAAATTTTAAAAGAAAAAAAAAAAAACAACTAAAAGAAATAATATTGTCGAGTATCAAACAGTGATCTAGGGGCTTCCCTGATGGCACAGTGGTTGAGAGTCCACCTGCCGATGCACGGGACACGGGTTCGTGCCCCGGTCCGGGAGGATCCCACATGCCGCGGAGCGGCTGGGCCCATGAGCCATGGGCCTGCGCGTCCGGAGCCTGTGCTCCGCAAAGGGAGAGGCCACAACAGTGAGAGACCCGCGTACTGCAAACAAACAAACAAACAAACAAACAAACAAACAGTGATCTAGACTGAGAGCTTGCCATATTGTATTCTCTGTCTCAGAGGTCAGCAAACATTCAGCGTCAAGGGCCAGATAGTAAATATTTTCCGTCATTTAGACTCCATGACAACAGTTCAGCTCTGCTGGATTACTGCAAACAACTGGATGTTCTGTGTTTGAGTAAAACTTCATCTGAAAAGCAGGTGTGCACTAGATTTGGCCAGTAGGCTCTAGTTTGCGGACTTTATCTAGAACCTTAGCTGATACACACACCCATGTGATTTAAATCATACAGGCTTTCCAGAGAGACTCTCATCCAATTTCGGGATAATATCTTTATAGTGGTATCATTCATTCAATTTCCTACAAGTCACATGCATTATACAAAGGAATTTCACATTCATTTTTATTTTTATCTGGATCTTTAATACTTCTGTCAAGAGGATATTAATCTTCTTCCTTTATAGTGGAGGAAATCTAGAGTGGTGAAGTTTGCCTGAGGTGACCCTGAGAAGACAAATCCTCTCTTTTCCTGTTCTGTATTTTATCCAAGTACCAGAGAGCTCACGGAGCAGATATCTCCTATCTTGCTTTGTGTTCGTGGGCTCTCCTTTACCCTATATTTTGAAAGTAAATTCAAGTCCAAATTTAGCACTCTTGACTATTCTCTGGACACCAAATTCATTCAAATTAATCATGCAAAGTAAACTTTGGTAACAATTCTCCCCTAAAGGAAGCCCAAGTAAGCAGAAGGTGGTTTCCAAGAATAACCAGCTCTAGAAGTTCATAGCAGCTGTAAAAATATATCTTCAGTAGAAATTTAGCTTGTAATATAAGGGTACTTGAATTTTTCTTTTTCTGCATCTTCCTTAATTTTTTTTTTGCAAATTATTTAGAAAGAGATGTTGAGGATATTTATTTATTGCTCTTAATACAAAGGTCAAGCGCTTTTATTGTGAAGGGGAGCTGTCACTGGAAGAAAATTGAGAAGTAAATACTGGTTTCATAATCTTTTTTTCTTGGCTGGTGTTGTTACTGGTGGTAGTGGAGTGATGGTGTATGTCTTACTGTGTTTACGTCCCTAGTAGATAAGAAGTTATTTGCTTTGGCAGTGATTTTTTTTTTTTTAAATAACTTGGTGATCGATGTGTTGGTGCCTGTGACATAGTTCAGTTCGGCGGTAGTGGAAAGTTTGACAATGTTATATTTACTGTGTTATATAATTCTCTCATCCCATCTTTTAGAAAACTGGCCATTTCCTTCTGTCTAAATGAGGAGCACTTAGGGCAATCAAACATCATTAGAAGTATTGGTTGAGAATTTTAAAAATCCAAGATAACTAAATCTGTAAGGATCCGTGTGAATTTGGCAACTCTTTTCTTTTCTTTCGAATTCATCAAGCCCAAATCTCCAGTTCTGAATGTTCTGTAAATACATTCTGATAAGTAACGTATGATTGTTCTTTTTGAGTGCAACGTTACATTTGGCCCTTTTCAAGGTTATTTCAGATTTTTTGGCGATGATTTGTAATATTTTCGCCCCTATCTTAATGAGGCAGCTGGTTGCATGAGAGAATGGATAAATAAAGCCTGCTGTTTTAATAGTGCCCTGACCTGGACATTCTGATCCTACCTCTTTGTGTCTCAGTACATCTCAAATCTAGGGTTTTTTTGATGATTGAATGAGTTACTATGTAGAAATCTCTGAATGCCTAGCACACACTAAGTGCTCCATTAATATTAGCTGGTTTTATTTTTATCCGTTTTAAGACGGTTACTCTTCTCTGCAAATTGGCTGATTTTAAAGTATGTGCCATAAGAACATATGTATGGTTTTTCCTGTTATTTTTTTTAATATATTTTTTTAGAAGTCAGAGTTCATTAGAGAATTGCAGTAAATGTGAATATTCTGATACTATTATCTAACACTGCAAAGATGTTAGTCCATTTTTATATTCATCATTTGCTAAATTTTGTTATTCTCTATGTATGACACTAAACTAGGAAGTGACTGCATTTTCAACAGGAATGTTTAGAAATGAGATTAAAAATAGCTTCCTCCCTAGGACCATAGTCTTCCATCACTGGGAGGTATGCAGTTACCTAGAAGTTGCTCACATCCCACAGTAGCATCCTTTTGAAGGAACTAACATTGCTGTTTCAAGAATATCCATCCCTCATACCTGTAATGCGCCTTACGTTTGTCCAGTGTTATACTTTTTTTTACAAGCCTTCCTAATACTACAGATCACTTCCTGAAGACCTCAGAAAGGGAAGTGGATATTTTAAGGCCCTTCATTTAGAGCTGATGATGCCCAGAGGTTTTTTTGTAATTTGATTACTTGTCATCTTGTTCAGGTGAACTTACAAATCTAATGATTGAACGTCTTGTCTTCCTGACTCCTTTTCTCCCTGCCTCCTTCTCTCTGTCTCTCCCTCTCCTTTTTTCTTTTCTTTAAGACACTATATTCTTCTCCTATTCTTCATTGATTAAAAAGAGCCCTAAAGATTAGGAACTTGACCTGGCTTCATGTTTCAAATATATTTTAAAAACATTTGAACTTTTGTCTACAGTAAGGAAGACAGGCCTTATTAGCTACTGGGACCTTTAAATGCTTTACCATTGTTCTGACTCCTGAGTTAATATAGTATCCACCAGGAAAAATAAATGGTTTGTTAAAGAAGGTATGGACAGCGACATAAATATGTAAGTTAAAGAAATGAGGAGCTGCACTATCACCTAGCCATGTAGACTTCAAAAAATCCTGGGGTAAAGAATCCCCTCTCCGTATTGTCCTTTATAGATATGTAGACTAGAGAGATCAGATTGGACAGTTTGATCATTATATCAAGATTCTGGTGTATCTAATACTGCACTCACATCTGCCCTGCAGCTCCCTTCAAGACTGCTGTCTTGGTTCATTGTTCTTTTGTTCATTCAATCAGTCATTTACTCAATCACTCACATGCCCATTCATCCATCTAGTGTTGAGTGACTGCCCTGTGCCAGGTGTTGGTCTAGTTGCTGTGGATAGTTTTCTTCAGTGAAGAAAACAGACAAATCCCTGTCCTCTAGGAGCTTGTATTCCTGGGGGAGCAGTGACACTTATTTCTGAAGAGTGTGATAATCATTAAGATTATATATGCTTAGTGTCACTTCGGGCCTTAACAACTTAGACTTGACCTTTACAATATATCTTTCATATATGGTACAAATTTGTAAGACTAGAGAACTTTGAGAAGTCAGGGATTAATGTAGCCAGGAGAAGTTGGGGATGTCTTGTGGAAGAACTGGAATTTAAACTGGAGGTGATGGAGAACATTTAAGATAGTGTAGACATTTAAGACATTAGGTAGATGGATACAAATTTGTTTAATGAGACTGATACCTGGGGGAATTTTGAAGTTTTGAACAAACGAAAAAAGAGATCAGTATTACTTAGGGAGGGAGGAGTCAAGATGGTGGTGTGGGAAGATGTGGAGTTAGTGTCTCCCCACAACTAGGGCACCTGCTGGCCGCTGGTGGGGGACTCTGACCCCCAAGGAGACGGGAGGAACCCCAGAGTGAACTGGTAGGACAGAGGGGGACTGAGGGGGGAGGGGAAGTGGAGGCCAGACAGGATCGGTGCCCCCGAGGGGGGGGAGATCAGGAGAGGTAGGTGGGAGGGACTCTCCAGGAAGAGTGGGAGAGGAGTGGAAGGCGATTGCCTTGGCCCACTTGGGTCCAGGGAGCCTGCTGAGCTCCCAGGCTGATACCCTGCCCTCCAAACCCCCCTCCAGGCCACATGGGTCCTTGAGGGCATAGGAGGGAGGCCAGGGATATCAGGAGGGGCCCTCTGGGAGGAGTGGGAGAGGAACAAAGGGCTATTGCCCCGCCCACTCGGGCACAGGGAGCCTGCTGAGCTCCCAGGCCGGTCCCCTGCCCTCCAAGGCCCCTTCTTCCCCGACCCCTCAGCTGCATTGGTCCTGGGAGCATAGGAGGGAGTCCAGGAGAGGCAGGCCGGAGGGGCTTTCCCAGACACCAGACTGGAGGAGCAGGAGAGGAGAGGAGGGCATTTGCCCCGCCCACTTGAGCCCAGGAAGTTTGCTAGGCTCCCAGGTGAGGTCCCCTGCCCTCTGAGACCAGGGGTAGGAGGCATGCCGGGGCCCCTTCTGTTCCTTGAGGCTAAGCCCCAACTCCACAGCCCCCAGGGCCTTTTCCAGCCCTGTGGGTCCTGAGCATTGGCCCCGCCCACCACCCAAACCTCACCCTTGCTTAGGCCCCTCTCTCCACAGCCAAGGCCTCCCCCTCCCCCCACCATGCTCTTTTCTTTTTTTTTTTCCCCACTCCTCCTCTTTTTTACTATTGTGCTACTGACGTATCTTCCGGTTGTTGATTTATCTATATTTTTATTTTCATATTCTTGCTAACATATTGGTTAGTTTACTAGTCTAATTTTATTTTTTACTTTGTTATTGTTCTCTCTTTTTTTTTGGCCACCCCATGCGGCTTGTGGGATTTGCGAGCCCAGGGTCAGGCAGAAGCTCTTGCCATGGGATCTCTGAGTCCGAAACACTGGACTAACAGAGAACCTCAGACCCTAGGGAATATTCATCGGAGTGAGGTCTCACAGAGTTCCTCATCTCAGCACCAAGACCCAGCTCTACCCAATGGCCTACAGACTCCACTGTTGGAAGCCTCAAGCCAAACAACCAGTAAAACAGGAAAACAATCCCACTCATTAAAAAAAATTAAAAAATGAGATGCCAAAAAAATATGTCACAGATGAAGGAGCAAGGTAAAAACCTACAAGACCAAATAAATGAAGAGGAAATAGGCAATCAACCTGAAAAAGAATTCAGAGTAAGATAGTAAAGATGATACAGAATCTCAGAAATAGAATGGAAGCATGGATTGAGAAAATACAAGAAATCTTTAACAAAGATCTGGAAGAACTGAAAAACAAACAAACAGAGATGAACAACACAATAACTGAAATGAAAAACACACTAGAAGGAATCAATAACAGAATAACTGAGGCAGAAGAACGAATAAGTGAGCTGGAAGACAAAATGGTGGAAATAACTGCCGAGGAGCAGAATAAAGAAAAAAGAATGAAGAGAATTGAAGACAATCTCAGAGACCACTGGGACAACACTAAATGCACCAACATTCAAATTACAGGGGTCCCAGAAGAAGAAGAGATAAAGAAAGGGTCTGAGAAAATATTTGAAGAGATTATAGTGGAAAACTTCCCTAACACGGGAAAGGAAATAGTCACCCAAGTCCAGGAAGCAGAGTCCCATACAGGATAAACCCTAGGAAAAACACACCAAGACACGTATTAATCAAACTAACAAAAATTAAATTCAAAGAAAAAGTATTAAAAGCAGCAAGGGAAAAACAAAAAATAACATACAAAGGAATCCCCATAAGGTTATCAGCTGATTTTTCAGTGGAAACTCTGCAGTCCATAAAGGAGTGACAGAATATACTTAAAGTGGTGAAAGAGAAAAACTTACAACCAAGATTCCTCTACCCAGCGAGTATCTCATTCAGATTTGATGGAGAAGTCAAAAGCTTTTCAGACAAACAAAAGCTAAGAGAATTCAGCACCACCAAACCAGGTTTAAACAAATGCCAAAGAAACTTCTCTAAGCGGGAAACACAAGAGAAGAAAAAGACCCACAAAAACAAATGCAAAACAATTAAGAAAATAGTAATAGGAACATACATATTGATAATAACCTTGAATGTAAATGGACTAAATGCCCCAACCAGAAGACACAGACTGGCTGAATGCATTGAAAAACAAGACCCACATGTATGCTGTCTACAAGAGACCCACTTCAGACCTAGGAACACATATAGACTGAAAGTGAAGGGATGGAAAAAGATATTCCATGCAAATGGAAATCAAAAGAAAGCTGGAGTAGCAATACTCATATCAGATAAAATAGACTTTCAAATAAAGACTGTTACAAGAGATAAGGAGGGACACTACATAATGATCAAAGGATCAATCCAAGAAGAAGATATAACAATTATAAATGTTTATGCACCCAACATAGGAGCACCTCAATACATAAGGCAAATGCTAACAACCATGAGAGGAGAAGTCGACAGTGACACAATAATAGTAGGAGACTTTAACACCCCACTTATACCAATGGACAGATCATCCAAACAGAAAATAAATAAGGAAACACAGGCTCTAAATGACACAAGAAACCAGGTAGATCTAATTGATATTTATAGAACATTCCACCTAAAAGTGACAGAACACACTTTCTTCTCAAGTGCACATGGAACATTCTCTAGGATGGATCACATCTTGGGTCACAAGTCAAGCCTTGAAAAATTTAAGAAACTTGAACTCATATCAAGCATCTTTTCTGACCACAATGCTACGAGACTGGAAATCAATTACAGGAAAAAAACTGTAAAAAAAACACAAATTCATGGAGGCTAAACAGTGTGCTACTAAATACCCAAGAGACCACTGAAGAAATCAAAGAAGAAATTAAAAAATACATAGGGACAAATGACAACAAAAATACGATGACCCAAAACCTATGTGAAGCAGCAAAAGCAGTTCTAAGAGGGAAGTTTATAATGATTCCATCTCACCTCAAGAAACAAGAAAAATCTCAAATAAACAATCTAACCCTACACTTAAAACAGCTAGAGAAAGAAGAACAAAGAAAACCCAAAGTCAATTGAAGGAAAGAAATCATAAAATCAGAGCAGAAATAAATAGAAATGAAGAAAACAATAGCAAAAATAAATAAAACTAAAAGCTAGTTCTTTGAGAAGATAAAGAAAATTGATAAACCCTTAGCCAGACTCATCAAGAAAAAAAAGGAGAGGACACAGATCAATAAAATTAGAAATGAAAAAGGAGAAATCAAAAATGACACTGCAGAAATACAAAGGATTATAAGAGACTACTACAGACACCTATATGTCAATAAACTGGACAACCACAAAGAAATGGACAAATTCTTGGAAAGGTACAATTTTCCAGGACTGAACCAAGAAGAATTAGAAAATATAAACAGACCTAACACAAGTTATGAAATTGAAACCGTAATTAAAAATCTTCCAACAAACAAAAGTCCAGGACCAGATGGCTTCACAGGCGAATTCTATCAAACATTTAGAGAAGAGCAAACACCCATCCTTCTCAAGCTCTTCCAAAAAATTGCAGAGGGAGAAACACTCCCAAATTCATTTTACAAAGCCACCATCACCCTGATACAAAAACCAGAAAAAAAGTATCACAAAAAGAAATTAGAGACCAATAATCACCGATGAACATAGATGCAAAAATCCTGAACAAAATACTAGCAGACAGAATCCAATAGCACATTAAAAGGATCGTACACCATGATCAAGTGGGATTTATCCCAGGGATGCAAGGATTCTTCACTATGTGCAAATCAAATCAATGTGATACACCACGTTAATAAATTAAGGAATAAAAACCATATGATCTTCTCAATAGATGCAGAAAAAGCTTTTGAGAAAATTCAACACCCATTTATGATAAAAACTCTCCAGAAAATAGGCATAGAGAGAACCTACCTCAACATAATAAAGGCCATATATGACAAACCCACAGCAAGCATCATCCTCAGTGGTGAAAAACTGAAAGCATTTCCACTAGGATCAGGAACAAGGCAAGGATGTCCACTCTCGCCACTCTTATTCAACATAGTTTTGGAAGTCCTAGCCATAGCAGTCAGAGAAGAAAAAGAAATAAAAGGAATCCAAATTGGAAAAGAAGAAATAAAACTGTCACTATTTGCCAGTGACATGATACTATACATAGAAAATCTTAAATATGCCACCAGACAACTACTAGAACTAATCATTGAATTTGGTATGGTTGCAGGATACAAAATTAATGCACACAAATCTCTGGCATTCCTATACACCAACAATGAAAAATCAGAAAGAGAAATTAAGGAAACACTCCTATTTACCACTGCAACAAAAAGAATAAAATACCTAGGAATAAACCTGCCTAAGGAGGTGAAAGACGTGTACTCAGAAAACTATAAAACACTGGTGACAGAAATCAAAGATGACGTAAACTGATGGAGAAATATACCATGCTCTTGGATTGGAAGAATCAATATTGTGAAAATGACTATACTGCCCAAAGCAATTCAGATTCAGTTCAATCCCTATCAGGCTACCAGTGGCATTCTTTACAGAGTTAGAACAAAAAATCTTAAAATTTGTATGGAAACACAAAAGACCCCAAATAACCAAAGCAATCTTAAGAAAAATGGAGTTGGAGAAATCAGTCTCCCTGACTTCAAAGTATCCCACAAAGCTACAGTAATCAAGACAGTATGGTACTGGCACAAAAACAGAAATATAAATCAATGTTACAGGATAGAATGCCCAGAGACAAACCCATGCACATATGGGCACCTAATTTATGACAAAGGAGGCAAGAACATACAATGTAGAAAAGACAGCCTCTTCAATAAGTGGTGCTGGGAAAACTGGACAGCTACATGGAAAAGAATGAAATTAGAACACTCCCTAACACCATACACAAAAATAAACTCAAAATGGATTAAAGACTTACATGTAAGACCAGATACTATAAAACTTTTAGACGAAAACATAGGAGAAACACCCTTTGACATAAACCACAGCAGGATCTTTTTTGACCCACCTCCTAAAGTAACAGAAATAAAAACAAATGGGACCTAATGAAACTTAAAAACTTTTGCACAGCAAAGGAAACCATAAACAAGACGAAAAGACAACCCTCAGAATGGGAGAAAATATTTGCAAATGAAACAACAAAGGATTAATCTGAAAAATATACAAACAGCTCATGGAGCTCAATATCAAAAAAACAAACAATCAAGTTAGAAAATGGGCAGAAGACCTAAATGGACATTTCACCAAGGAAGACATACAGATGGCCAAGAGGCACATGAAAAGATGCTCAGCATCACTAATTATTAGAGAAATGGAAATCAAAACTACAATGAGCTATCACCCAGGCCAGTCAGAATGGCCATTATCAAAAAAGGTAGAAACAATAAATGCTGGAAAGGGTGTGGAGAAAAGGGAACCCTCCTGCACTGTTGGTGGGAATGTAAATTGATACAACCACTATGGAGAACAGTATGAAGCGTCCTTAAAAAACGAAAAATAGAACTACCATAAGACCCAGTAATCCCACTACTGGACATATACCCTGAGAAAACCATAATTCAAAAAGAGACATTCACCAGAATGTTCACTGCAGCACTATTTACAATAGCCAGAACATGGAACCAACCTAAATGTCCATTGACACATGAATGGATAAAGATGTGGCACATATATACAATGGAATATTACTCAGCCATAAAAAGAAACGAAATTGAGTTATTTGTAGTGAGGTGGATAGACCTAGCGTCTGTCATACAGAGTGAAGTAAGTCAGAAAGAGAAAAACAAATACCATATGCTAACACATATATATGGAATCTAAAAAAAAAAAAAAATGGTACCGATGAACCTAGTTGCAAAGCAGGAATAAAGAGGTAGACATAGAGAATGGACTTGATGACATGGGGTGGGAGGGCGAAGCTGGAGCAAAGTGAGAGAAGCATCGACATATATACAGTACCGAATGTAGAATAGTTGGCTGGTGGGAAGCAGTAGCATAGCACAGGGAGATCGGCTCGGTGCTTTGCAATGACCTAGAGGGGTGGCATAGGGAGGGTGGGAGGGAGGCTCAAGAGGGAGGGGATATGGGGACATGTGTATGCATATGGCTGATTTGTTTGTTGTGCAACAGAAAGTAACATGGTGTTGTGAAGCAATTATACTCCAATAGAGATCTATTAAAATATATATTTTTTTTACTTAGGGAATTTTGAAGTTTACGTAGTAAAGATGGGCCAAATTTTGGACAGCTTTGAATACTAGGTCCACAACATTGGAATGTAATAATTATTCCTGAATCATTATAGTTTCTTGTTACAGAGTAGTGATTAAAAATAGAAACAAAGGGATCAAGTTCCTTGCCACAAACACAAAGGCAGATGAAATTTGTGGTCCTGACCTCAACCAAATAGCTCTCTGTCCTTGGGGAACACATTTAAACTCTATGGACATCCATTTCCTCACTGCAGAAATAAGCATTGAGGAGATAATTTCCAAAGTTCTGGGATTTTACAAATAGAGATTTCTGATCTCTAGACCTCTTCTAGCATTTACCCATCTGTGGTTTTATGAGCCTCTACTGTGGAAGTGATGGTCTTTTATGTTGGATAACACCTGGAGGTTGGAGAGCGTGAGAGCAGGTTAAGGAACCTGGCTGGTGAAGGACTGGAGATGGTGGTTGAAGAGTGGGAACTGTGTGGTTTGGTTGGGGGGAGGGGGAGGGCATAGCACCCTGGACTTTTAAAGGACGTAACTTTTTTTTTTTTTTTGCGGTTCGCGGGCCTCTCACTGTTGTGGCCTCTCCCGTTGCGGAGCACAGACTCCGGACGCGCAGGCTCAGAGGCCATGGCTCACGGGCCTAGCCGAGCGGCACGTGGGATCTTCCTGGACCGGGGCACGAACCCGTGTCCCCTGCATCGGCAGGTGGACTCTCAAACACTGCTCCACCAGGGAAGCCCTAAAGGACATAACCTTGAGTCCTAGTTCTTCTACCCATTAGCTCTGGGATTCTGACCAACCCATTTAGTCTGAGTTCCACCTACCCTTTTTTGTTTTTAATTTTTATTATTATTATGTTTTTATTTATTTTTGGCTGCGTTGGGTCTTTGTTGCTGTGCGCAGACTTTCTGTAGTTGTGGCGAGTGGGGGCTACTCTTCATTGTGGTGCGTGGGCTTCTCATTGAGATGACTTCTCTTGTTGTGGAGCACAAGGCTTCAGGAGTTGTGGCACGCGAGCTCCAAAGCACAGGCTCAGTAGTTGTGGCCCACGGGATTAGTTGCACCGCGGCATGTGGGATCTTCCTGGACCAGGGCTCGAACCCGTGTCCCCTGCATTGACAGGCGGATTCTTAACCACTGCGCCACCAGGGAATCCCCCACCTACCATTTCGTAAAATACAAATTCACAAAGTTTACAAACAAGGTTTTAGAAAGAATCCCTTGAGATAATATATGTAAAAACATTCTGTAAAATGTTTACTAAACCTTCATAATTAGTGTTACTCCTACTAATAAATGATTTCACCCCGCATTTCACAGTGAAATATAATGACAAAATAGAATGTTGTTTTCTAGGCACTGCTCTCTTCACTAGCTTCCGGGGCCTCATCTGGGAGGGATAAAATGACTTAACAGGTGTTTGAATTCATTAGGCAGTTACACACAATTCTTTCTTTCCTCACAATATCTGGTCTCTCATGGAAAAATAGAATGGAGCTTAGTTTGTACTCACGTTAGCATATCATTTGGATGACCTGCATTTGTTTAGATTATTGAAGGAACAAGATAATGTGGGTTGATTTGATGGTCCAGAATAGAAGAAAAATGGATTTATTGAGAAATATGATCCTCATTGTAAAATATCTGGGGTGTTTAGTTTAGGAGTTGTTACGGAACCTATTCGAGAATGGAATTTCCTGATACTCCTTAAAAGGGAATGCTTGAGTCACAGAGGCTAAATAAAGACTCAAGCATATCCTGTAATTTTTATTTTCTGGCTACCAAAAGTTATAGCACAGTGTTACTATACACTGTGGGTTTTATTAATGTTCGATTTGCTCGTGGCATGGGTTGCATGAGTTTGTACACTTCTAAGTGTTGCTGGTTCGTTGTTGTATTGAAGGTGCCTAACTGGTCACATTATGCGGGGTCAGGGATAACTAACGTGTTTGAACAAGGGCATGTTAAGTATGGCGCCGGAAGCTGGAGCAGCCCAGTCAGGTATTTTAACCAGTCCTTTCCACTTGCCCTTTGCTTCATCCACCCTTACTGAGTACCAGTCACACACCTGGAAAAAAGCTTCTCGCTTGTCTCCCAGCAGGGTTCTTGGGGCCAGGAGCCAATCAAAATGATTGACAATTTAGTTCGGGAGCATCCACTAAACCACAACTATTAAAGCAAGACAGAATTCCCATAAGACGAATGCTTTTTGGATCTAATCCAATGATAATAATCTATTAAACCAAGTTGTCTAATCTTATGAGTTAACTTGAAAAGAGAAGTGGGTGCAGGGTGAATTGCAAAATGTTTGCACGTGTAAGTTCAATTTATTTAATTTTAAATAATTAGGGCATGGCAATGATTAGTGCTAATTGGAGCTGTGTTGGGCTGAAAGAATTATCCAAATATGTTTTGAAGACTCATTGAGAGATTTTTGCAGTAAATCTTCACTCTAGGATTTTTTTAAATTGATATTGCTAAAAATCAAAGATCTACATCTTAATAAAAAAATACCAGATTTTAACCAGACTTGAAATCTAGTACTTTAGTGATAGCTACAAAGGCTGGACGTGCTTAAAAAGGAAGATTAATGGGGAGAGTTTTAATGGCCCTCAAAATAGGTATTTAATAAATGCAGAATTCTTTTTTTTTTAAACTAATTTGAAGTAAGATCAAACTTTTGGGTTGTATTGAAATCTTATTCAAGTGGAAGAAAAATACTGCTATAGTTACGTGGGTTTCACAGTTGTGAAATTCCTTTCTGTTTCAAAATCTTCTTGTGAAGCTACCTGTGAACTTTCTGAAACACCTTAGATCACATATATAATCTTTGAAAGTTAGTATATGATTAAAATTTAATTTCAAATCTCACAATAAAAGAGGGAAAAAAAAGAAATCAGGTAGGTAATATTTACACAAAAATTCCATCTGTTTAGATTGGTAGCCACCACCAATGGGCTCCCAAAATTGCATTGTGCTAAGTTGCTAAGCTTCTGGCAAGAAGACACACTTGGAGAGGCCATCAGAACAGAATCTGAACTGAAAACTTGCTAGTATTTTCGTGTGTTCTCAAACATCTGGCTCATGGCCACTTGGCAGCTATATGAATCATTTCTGTGTCTGCATAACATGAAACATGCAACTAGTTTATTATTCATGAAGTCTGTATAATCGAGGGTCACCCTTTTGATGATTAATTTCAGCTAATAAAATCACGCATTTAAAAATGCTTATTTGATGGTACAAATATTACTTGGTGCTCTTAGAAAAAATCTCCCACTTCTTTATAATAAGTATTGCCATCTAGGTTTACTATTTACTTTCCAGAAGAACTTCACTTTCAGAGTAAAAAGATGCATAGACGTTGAGAGATGACTGTTCTTTTCATGAGAACTCAAATTATATTTTTCGTCTTTTCTCACATCATCCATCCCTAGACTCAAATCTTGTTTTTCAGGTATTTTCAAATAACTAGCCTTAGGTTACCGCTGATATCACTACTTTGCTGCTCCTCACATCTCTTCCTGTATTCAGGGGAACAAACCAAATAGTCCACCCAAAAAAAGATTTGAAAGTAGAGGGTTTTTTTTTGGTTTGTTTTTTCTGTAGTAGATTCTAGTAACCATAACTTCCCTTCCTACTCTGATCACTTGAAAATCTGGCATGGGCACTTGTTTATTCTGTTTTCAGTTAGGCAAGGATAAAGGGGAGGAGAGGTGATGACCCCAGTTCTCCTTGCTTAGTAAACCCAGAATGTTCTACTCAGGTGTTCTTATTGAGAATTCCAGTTCTGTTTAATTCTGCTCTGAATGACTAATAATTATAATGCCTAAGTATGTGCCAGAGTGTTGTCTGGGAATTTCTGAATGGTTGTAATCACCAGATATTGAGAGATGAATTTTAAAAATTGATGGATGTTTTCCCAAGTGAACATTTTCTAAGACTCTAATTACTCTACCTCAGTTTCCCAATCAAAAAAAAAAGTGTTATTGCATACATCAGTGGGTATTTTGCAAATATAGACAAAATCCACATGAGAATTATATAGATAAAAGGCTACATTTTTATTTATTTATTTATTTATTTTGCTGTACGTGGACCTCTCACTGTTGTGGCCTCTCCCGTTGCGGAGCACAGGCTCCAGACGCGCAGACTCAGCGGCCATGGCTCACGGACCCAGCCGTTCCGCGGCATGTGGGATCTTCCTGGACCGGGGCACGAACCCGTGTCCCCTGCATCGGCAGGCGGACTCTCAACCACTGCGCCACCAGGGAAGCTCCATTCATCCATTCTGACATTGAATTTACTCTTCATATTTAGCAGAAGACAAGTGTAATTATAGAATGGGAACACATTTATTTCTATGTAAAGACATTAAGCATTAAATTTATGCTTATTAACGAACACCTACCTACTAGGTATGTATGTTGTTTTATATATATATGTATATATATACATATATATATATATAAAATCTTCCTTTTCTTATTGGTGTCTTTTGTGTCTTCACAGGGAAACTCCCACACTCATTAAATAGCTGTCTTTTCTCTTTGAGAGAAGATGGATGTCTCTTGGCCTCCCCACTGAGTGAAGTCTCATTATAGTTTGTCTCTTTATGTTTCCAAAATGCTGGACTCACATGCTTACCTCATTAATGAGACTGGAACGCATCTCATAATGGCTGGTTTGTCTCACTAAAGCCACACAGAGTTAAAAGAATGTTGCTGTTTAATCCATTGGTGCAGGAAATGCATTTGCAATGCAGTTGCCCATTTGAGGAGAAATGGATAGAAAAAGAGGTCCTTTTCCAAAATCAATTAATTTGGGGCTCTTTTATTTTGATTTCTCCCCCTATTAGGTGTCATCTTAAAGTATAGGCAAAGGAGCTTAATAAGAACCAAAAGTGTTTTGATAGAGAGGTGTCTTCTTTGGTTTAAAGCTTTTTTTGTTTCTTAGGTCACGAAGACTATTTTCTTCACATATTTTCTTCATAAAGGCTGGATTGTTTCATGGCTAACCTGATTTGACCATAGCGCACTGCCTGGTGGGAAGTGTTAAACCCCTTATTTTAAGCTAAACAAGATTACTCTGAAGGCTGGCATTCAGGGGCTAGCTTTTAGTATAATGGGATAGGGGTTGTGGCACACCCCTTGCAGTTTCAGTAATTGAACTCTTTGGGTACTTCAGTTTCTAATAGTTAGCTCTGGAAGCAGCTTGCCATGGGTACACAAGGAATTGCTAACTGCTTGATTTCCCCATGTTAGCTTAATGAGGAAGACTGGGTCACCATGCCAACCAAAACACCCTAGCTATGTGTTTAGAAGCGTCCTTTCCTTAATAGTTGCTTCTTGTTTGGGGGTTTCTAGTAAACTACAGAAGCTGTAGAGTGTCAGACAAAACCCAAACAGGATTTGAAATTGGTATATCATCTCTCATACAATCCATATAAACAACTGTGGTCATTTAACCTGAATTAAATGGTCATTTACTTCATTTTGTTTTTCTATCCTTTTAATTCTGAAGACATGTAAAATGTTAATAGGCACTTATGTTGGTGTTAATTGTCAGTTATTAATATTTCTTGGCTCGTAGGTTTCAGATATTGATCTATCAAAGGCCATCTATTTAATTTTGTTTGGTTTCTAGCAGCTTTTATTCTAGTAACAACCGTTCTTTAAAATAGACTTTATTTTTTAGAACAGTTTTAGGCTTACAGAAAACTTGAGTAGAACAGAGTTCCCGTATATTTCACATACAGTTTTGCCTATTATTGACAGCTCACACTAGTATAGTATCTGCGTTACAATTAATTAACCAATGCTGATACGTTGTTATTAAATAAAGTTCATAATTATTTCAGATTTCCTTCATTTTTACCTCATGCGCTTTTTCTCTTCCAGGATGCCATCTAGGATAGCACATTACATTCATTTGTCATGGCTCCTTAGGCTCCTCTTGGTTGTGATGGCTTCTCAAACTTTATTTTTGATAACCTTAACAGTTTCGAGGATTCCTAGTCAGATATTTTGTAAAAATGTTCTCTATTAGAATTGGCTTGATGTTTTTTGCATGATTAGACTGGGTTTATGGGTTTTGAGAGGAAGCATACAGATAAAGTGACATTTGCATCATGTAATATCAAGGATGAAGGGTACATGTTATCAACATGACTTATCACTGTTCAGGTTGACCTTGATCATTTGGCTGAGATAGTGTTTTTCAGGTTTCTCTACTGTAAAGTTATTCCCTCCTGCTCCCCCTTTTTCATATCGTTTTATTATATCATTTATTTATCAGTATGGACTCATGGATATTTTATACTTTAGGTTATAACCCAATACTAATTTTACTGCTCAAATTGTTCTGGCTTCGGCCAGGAGAGCTCTTTAAGTAAGCTCCTATGTCCCTTTGGCACTTTGCCATATCCCATGGGTGGCTGCCTGAGTGTGTGTGTGTGTGTGTGTTGAGCACTTTCTTACTTTCTAGCACTACAAGATGCTCCAGGATCATCTTGTATATTTCCTGCTCCAGTCCTAAAATCAGTACATTTCTCCAAGGAACCTTGGTTTCTGTTATTGGAAAATGGTATTCGAAATCAAGATGTGAACACTAGGTAACACCTTTTAAGGAATAAATAAAACAAAATTTTAAGTAAAATTAAGGAGGTGTTTTCAAGTACGCCTAAATAAAAGAAGAATAGATAGTTGTCTTAGGTTTCTTCTCTTTACATCACATTTAAAGACTATTCTAAATGTCCATTTTTACCAATGTTAGCTAGTATCATATATATGAAGAAATATGAGAAGATTTCAAATAGGCTAATAGTTGTGGTTATAATTGAAATAAGAAAAAAATCCTGTTGTTTCTGGTGGCTTTTTACTACCAAATCGATCCAAATATATTTGATTTTAAACTTCAGAATATCCTGTGTCATTCCTTATATCAGATACATGAAATACGCTTCAACACTCTGGATTTTTATATAACTATACTCTCCCTTGATGAAAACCTTGTTGGGTAAGTTACAATCTGGTCTAAAAAAATCTGTATATTTTCATCAGTGAATTTCAGTCTATAACTGATTTTATTGAGATGCTAAATATTTTTCTGGACATGTGAAATACTTCCTGATAGATGGCCAAACTTAACAAAGTATTATGGTGTATTGTAGAGTCAGCTTGAATAAATGAAAAAATTCCTTATAATCTAACGTGTTAAGTATCTCACCAACATACTTTTTTTTAAATGCCCTTAGTTTTTAAATTCTTTCCTCACAAAGACTGGATATGCCCACCCATTGAACCTCTTTATAGCTTTTGAAATACCAAACATTAAAATTCTTTTATCTTGTCTGTTAGTTGGTATGGAAAAAAGTTTCTGATGTTGTATAGAGGGTAAGTATTAATAAGGAAACCCATTTTTACTTCGAAGGGAAACAGAACTACCTGCCAACTTGGTTATGGCAAAACTTTGATTAATCACATGAATATATTCTAGAAAAAAGTTTCTAATTATACTTTTAGCCATGCATTCCTTCTTGTCACATATTCAGAAAAATCTGCTTTTGTATTCGTGTTTTGGAGCGAGTCTCCAGTGAGAACTATTTCAGAAAGGAGGACAGTGAGGAGAAATCCTATATTGTTGATAAAGTGAAAGCTTATGACTTCAGTGATGAATGGTGGATACAAAATAGGGAATGCTCGATTTTTGTTATGTCTGGATAGCCTTTTCTCTCAGTTATTCTTATAACTTTCAGATACTGATTTTTATCTACGTTATTATTACAACTCTACTATCATTGCCAGGGGCTTAATTTGGAATTAAATGGGCCTTATGTGTAAGTAATTTATTTTCATTAGTTTGCCAAAAAGTGAGCCTCATGATGGTTTTAATACTCTAAGGCAGAATGTTTACATTTTTCTTTCATTGAGTCTAAAATAATCCTTTTCAGTTTCCTTTATGTCTCACAAATTGTGAGAGCAGAAGACAGTATTGAAGTTGCCATCATGAGTGGCAGTTTTCCTTGAATAATAGAGAGAGGGGAGCTGTTGTAGTTGATTTTTGCTTTTCTCTTGTATTATTTCTTTAGTCAAAGACTCCCCATAGGAGAAAATCACCACAGGGCTTCTATAAAGACATCACCACTAATTAATATGGCAGGGTCTTCTCATCAGCTTTGCCTTCATATTTCAGGTGATGTGTGGGAAAGACTTTTATGTTCTATGATAAATTTCTCATTATTTGCTTAAGCTGTAGCTACATTCTTGTATTCGATTAGTGTGTCCAGAGAATACAGATAAAATTGTCAACCATGCACTTTATATTCTTAGCGGATTTCCATTCTGTGATTGCCTATGTTTGACAGTTCCATAAAAATCCCTGTAAGATTTTGTGATTAGCAATGTATAATTCTTTAAAATGAAATGGAGATTAGGTCTGATTCCCCTTTTTATGTTAAAGAAGAATTTTTAAAAAGATGAATGTATTTGAACTTTTAGAGAAATTAGACTTTCATAAAGCAGATTTACATCATTTTGTAAGTAAATAGTGAATTAAACCATGAAGGAACCCTGTCCCTTCAATAATTGACATAAAATGTGTCTGATAAGAATTTTTTTAGTCGTGCAATTTCCCATTTCTAATTCTACTTTTGAAATGAAACTGTAGTCAGAAAACTGTTCCTCCAGAACATATGTCATTGCTTTTGTGTGTACTTTTCATGGAGAAAGATTGAAACAGGCAAAAAGTGTTATGCTATAAAGGTGACAAGGCCAAGTTTCTGTATATGATGACAACAAGCTATTTTTAAATAGCCTTGGAGTTGTGCAATATTGTTTAATTTATGAGGCTTCATAAGGGATTAGGAGTGAGGATTTATCATAACAAGATTCAGAATGTGTGCGATGATAGGTATAAACAGACTTTTGGTTTGAGGGTCAGAGTTAGTTTAAGAATAATTTATTTGAATACCTACAAATGTCAGAGTGTGTATTAGCTTCTGGGAATTCAAAGATGTGTCAGTGATTATACCCCAGATATAAAAGAGTGCCTTGGGGTAATATTATCATAATTTTGTATCCCAACTAGAGTGCATTGTGAAATTAAGAGATTTGCTAGCAAAATTAAGGTAAGGATCACAAAATAATTGTAGATAGATTGAATATGGACACGGAAAAGTATTTTTTAATGACGAAACAATTATAAAATTATAGCTACCGTAAATACTAAATATAGAAAATTATAGGAACTAACACATCAGATACTTAAGTACCTATGACCAGAATTTAGATTTGTTAACATTATTTGCATATTTCAAAAAAAAAATTTTTTTTTAACCCAAGAAATATAAGTTTAGGCACATCGAATTGTCAAACCTTGTTTTTTACAATAAATTTTGGGAGGCTGTGAATAAATAGCAATTACGCAGAAATTTGAAGCCCCCTTTGTCTCTTATCCATCAGTCCATCTCCCTGCCCTATCCTGTCCCAGAGATTTCATCATCTCATGTTTGGTGTAATTATTTCTAGACTGGGAAAAAAACAAAAACAAGCTAACAAAAAACCTTTACATATATATGTATGCATTTGTGAAAAATAGATGGTATTTTTTCTTGAATAGGCAATATGGTTTTATGATACGAATATTTTACACAATGATTATTCACTAGTCATGTTACTTTAAAATGATTTGGTTTGTCTTAATTGCTATATAGCATTTTTCATGTTGATATTTATGTATGCATATATATAAATATTTGTATCTCTTTATATATATTATATATAGTTTATATATATAGTCTTCCTTTTTTTTTTTTTTTTTTTTTTTGGCTCTACGCGGGCCTCTCACTGTTGTGGCCTCTCTCGTTGCGGAGCACAAGCTCCGGACGCGCAGGCTCAATGGCCATGGCTCACGGGCCCAGCCGCTCCGCGGCATGTGGGATCCTCCCGGACCGGGGCACGAACCCGTGTCCCCTGCGTCGGCAGGCGGACTCTCAACCACTGCGCCACCAGGGAGACCCTGGTCTTCCTTTTAATTACCTTATAGATTAGATTATATGGTCATACTATAATTTATTTTCATATTGCTCTATTGAAATTTTTAGCTATTTCCTTATTTTTGCTTTTATAAATAGTGCTGCATTAGATGACATTGTATTTAGATCTAAGAGGTTTTGTTAGAGAGTAACTAAATCCAGATTACCAAATGATAGGGAATACAAATTATTAATTTAACTAAACACTTCCAAATTTTCCACCCAAATTGTACAATTTATGTTTTTCACAATGTGCGATAGTTGTCATTTCAACACAATTTCAGGGACTTTAATATCCAATTCTTTTTTTTTGTTTTTTCACTTAGGTTCATTTGAAATATATTCTTTTCACTTCAGCTTTCATTTTATTAATGAGATTGAGCATCTTTTCAAATGTTTATTGTTGTCTTTTCTCTGAATTTCCTGTCTGTAGTTTCACATCTGTATTTACTCTTGGATTATTTGCTTTTTGTGGTTCATACTTAGAAGTCTCACTTTTTTGTTTTCTGAGAACAAACCCTCTGTCTTCTGAATGTTGCAACAAGACTTGAATGTTTCAACCCTGAATTCTACTTATTCCAAAGACCTCAATTCCTTTATAGCCTGACTTTCATTTATTATGCCGAGTTCAATTTGTCCCAGAGACTGAAAGCAAGCATTATTTATGTTTCATTATGGTTTCTTCATTTAGAATGAGGAAAATATGCCTTAGACTGTGAAATGAAAGCCAGAGTCCAACAGTATTTTTAGTGGTAGTAATAAGAATTAGACTTGTGCAAATATGTGATGATTCTCAGCCTTGCCTATATTACAATCTCCTATGGAGATTTTAGTCAGACTAGGGTATCAGTATTTTTAAAAGCTCACAATTGATATTGATGGTCCTTTAGGTTTGAAAACTATCATTGAAAACACTAAGATTTTTCTCCTTTCAAAGTATTTTTCTAGGCAGAGTAGAATACACAAAGCTCCAAGAGCACATGGGCTCTCATTTCTTCTTACAGGTGTATGTCCAGCACATAGAAGAAGAGTGTCTGCCACATAAAGCAGCCTTCATGATGTGTTGAATGAACTGATTATGCTTTTGCTATTAAATTTCAATCATTTTCTAATGCTCCCAATCAAAGGTTATACTTAGATCATATTTAAATTTCCCAGCCTTTGGAATTCATCTTCTATATGTGGTTTTGGCTTTCAAGTCAAAACTTTACTAGTTTTGACTTTCAAGTCTATGGTGGCAGTTCATCAGAACTCTCATGGCTTATCTTTGAAATAACTGTGTTGAATCTATTTGACGCACCAAGCCAAGAACAAAACATTGCAGAAATGCTAGGCTAATTGTATGGTCACTTGGCTCCTAGTTGTAGCTCAGTAAAAAATTGTTAATTTGATTTAATCCATAAATCAGAACGTAAGGATTAAAATTAATAAATAAAATCTTTTCATGCTTTTTTTTTTCACCTTTTAAGGCCATCTCCACAGGAATAGTGAATGTGAGGTTAGAAGAGAGATTTGGTTTTATCAGAATCCCATTTTTATAGGTGATAATTTTAAACAAAATTCTGTGAGAAGGCATTAAAGAGACTTGAAAGTTGCAATTTCAGATTTTGGCTACCACTTTTTTAAAGTATCAGCCTATCACAAGGCTTTAGAAACTCTTCTACTTTAAACATTTCAACATCAATTTTCTTTTACCTGTTAGCTCAGTTTTCCTTTAATAGTGTAATTTATTTAGCCCTTGTAGACTTCACCATTATGGCAGAATGAGTGTATGGAGCATCTCACTTCACAACCTTTATGTCTCTTGATCTTAGTTATTATGTCAGTTGTTCAAATCAGAGACTATATGTGAAAATGTTTTAAAATGTAAAGTACTTCATGCTAGTATTTTATTTTTATGCTTTTTCATTTTTCTCATTTTCTCAGCACTTAGCCTTCTTATATAGTATTTATCGTTGAATAGTTTTCATTACTCACATTTTTGTTTTGTAGTTCAGTATATTTAAATATTCTTCCAGCATTATTAAACTAGAATCATTTTATCATATCTTAAATCTTGTTTTATTTTGATAGAAATTTATTAAAATTCAATATAATGATGCTTTTATTAAAAATTAATGGATAGGGCTTCCCTGGTGGCGCAGTGGTTGAGAGTCCGCCTGCCGATGCAGAGGACACAGGTTCGTGCCCCGGTCCGGGAGGATCCCACATGCCGCGGAGCGGCTGGGCCCGTGAGCCATGGCCGCTGAGCCTGTGCGTCCGCAGCCTGTGCTCCGCAGTTGGAGAGGCCGCGGCAGTGAGAGGCCCGCGAACCGCAAAAAAAATAAAAAAATAAAAATTGATAGGGTAGGTTTGCCTTATGACATTTCTATATTTAGGAATCAGATAGAATTATGTAATTATTAAGGCTAACTTCTTCTGGAGTTTCACGCCAGCAAAGAAACCTGATTAACTTCCCTCCCCAAGGTTCTCTTACTCCCTTGCTTTTCTTGCCTGATTACAGCTTGTTTTTTGTAACGCCTTCTTCCTTCTGCTCATCCTCTCTGCTTACCCCCACCAGAAGATTCTGTAATAGAATGGCCCTAATTACACTTAGAACACTTGGTTAATACTTAGTTACAAAATGGACTTTGGTACAAATTCAAAGTTGAATTGTTTTCCAAGATCTGTCTCCTTTATGATACCTTGATACCTGGCCTCATTTGTCTTTGACAAATGATGTGTTTCTCTCTTGCATAATCTAAGAATACTCAGTTTCGTGATTGATCCAACAAGTTATTACAACTTTTAACATATGGTTTTATGCGTTTTTTCCCCTAAAATCAAGAAATTTTAGGACTTTTGCTAGGTAGAATTTCAGGGGAGCAAAAGAATAGTTTGCAAAAGTTATTCTTAGATGAAAATGAGTCTTCAAACATTGCATTTTGATAGGGCAGACCTGAAACTGAAAGTTCGGTGATGAATGAACATATTACTCCCCCAACCATTAAAAATTCCATATAACATTACATGAATTAATTTTGAGCAGAAGTCTGCCACAGATGTTTTTAAAACACTGAGGCAGTTAATTCTGTGAATTTAGTGTTACTGTGATACGATATTAACGAACAATTTCTATTTGGGGCATCTTGAGTCTGAGGTACCTAAGGTGTCTATGACTGTGCCCAACAGGCAATTGGATAAATGACCATGGAGATGAAGGAAAGTTAAGGTGGTGTCATTAGTATTTACTAATAAATTTTAAAATCACGATCCTTGCTGAGATTATTCAGTTCAGAGTAGAGATGGAGCAGATGATCCATGAGGAGTTCTGTGGCTTCCAGCAATTAGAGTTGGGGTGAACAAGGGAGAGTCAGAGGAGGAGAGGCCAGTGACAGTTTAATGCAGACACTGTTTTAATAGAACTTGTACATGCTCAAAATATATTGTTTTGTGGACTAAGGTTTTTTTCTTTTCTGGGTGGGTATAATTGACATTTAACATTGTATTAGTTTTAGATATACTACATGATGATTTGATACATATATGTATTGCAAAATGAATACCACAGTAAGTTTAGTTAACATCCATCGCCACAGACACAAAGATTTCTGTTTTTTTTCTTGTGACAACAACATTTAAGGTCTATTCTCTTAGCAACTTTCAAATTTGCAGTACAGTGTTGTTAACTATAGTCACCGTGCTATACATTACATCCCCACGACTTATTTATCTTATAACTGGACGTTTTTACCTTTTGACCACCTTTATCCCTTCAACCATTTTGCCCATCCCCCCAACCCCTGCCTCTGGCAACCACCAATCTGTTTTCTTTAATCTATGAGCTCAGTGTTTTGCTTTTTTTTTTTTTTAATATTCCACCTATAAGTGAGATCATACAGTATTTGCCCTTCTCTGTCTGATTTATTTCACTTAGCGTAATGCCTTCAGGGTCTATCTGTGTTGTTGCAATTGGCAGGCTTTTCTTTTTTATGGTTGAATAATATTCCATTGTATATATGTCCCACATTTTCTTTATCCATTCATCCATTGATGGACATTTGGGTTGTTTCTATGTCTTGGCTGTTGTAAATAATGCTGCAGTGAACAGTGATCATGGGTGTGCAGGTATCTTTTCAAGATAGTGATTTACTTTTCTTTGGATAAATACCCAGAAATGGAATTACTGAATCATATGGTAGTTCTATTTTTAATTCTTTGAAGAGCCTCAAAAATGTTTTCCATAGTGGCTGCACCACTTTACATTCCCACCAATAGTGCAAAAGTGTTCCTTTTTCGTCACTTCCTTGCCAACACTTGCTATTTCTTGTCTTGTTGACGATAGCCATTCTAACAGGTGTGAGGTGATATCTCATTGTGGTTTTGATTTCATTTCCCTGAGGATTAGTGATGTTGCGCACCTTTGCCTATACCTATTGGTCATCTGTATATCTTCCCTGGAAAAATGTCTGTTCAAATCCGCTGTCCATTTTTTAAACAGATTGTTGTTTTTTTCTATTAAGTTGTATGAGTTTTTTATATATTTTGTATATTAACCCCTTACCAGACACATGACCTGCAAGTATTATCTTCCATTCAGTAGGTGGCCTTTTTATTTTGTTTGATGGTTTCCTTTGCTGTGCAGAAGCTTTTTGGTTTGATGTAGTCCCACTTGTTTATTTTTGCTTTCGTTGCCTTTTATAGATTGTTTTTTAAACTAAATATTTGGCATATTCTTTGCATGGTTCCAAGCACATTTCTGAATGTCTGAGGAAGATAGTTTTATATAATGCCAGAATGTGTGCAGTAAGAGATCATATTAGCAGTGGATCATTAAAGTTGGGATATGGTGTCCACCCTTCCCCCTTCCCCACTGCTTCTTTAGGACTTAAATTATTTGAGGTCACTAAATTCTTATTCATGTTGAAAGAGTTTGCCAGAAATTTCTCATTAACAGGGATGCCCTTTGGCCTTCCTCTCACAATTTGCTGTCTTTCTCTTGAAATAAGTCCATCATTAAAGTCATTTTATTTTTGAAAAGTTATCGACATGAAAATTTTAGGATTCACGAGGAGTCTTATTAGATGTTTATTGTCACTGATGTCACTGAGAGCACAGGGTAGCAGATGAAAACCCAGTTTATAAATTCTGCAAGGAGATTCAAGACAATTAAATGGGGACTGGCATAGACATACCATGGTTTTTACTATCCGAAAGTAGATTGTTCCTGTGAAACCTTTTGCAAGCCGAAATGGCTTAAAGCAAATAAGCTATTACCTGAGGGCACATCTTGCTAACTGGATGTACCAGGTAAATCAAGATAAAGTGCAAATGCTCACAGAAACAGTTTAAAGCTCTGGCAGCTTGATGCTGAGTATAGCTCCTGGGGAAGGAGCTTGGTGGTGCCACTCAGTGGGGTACGCACTGCCTCTGTAGGTGGCTCCCTGCAAAAACAAATGCTGAACCTACTTTCACTTTTCACCTTTTTTGTAAAAGTGAAAGTCCTCTTCGCATGTTTGTTGTTGTTAATGAACATAGGTACTAATTTAGGTCTTTTGTAAAAGCAAGGTGGCATAAAGTGAGCTTTTGAAAAGCCTGTAGCTAAATGCGATTGAGGCATGCAGAATCCTGTCATACTCCATATTTTTTGGCATGTCTGCTCTTTGTTTTCCCCAGAATCTAAACTATAAAATGAAAGAAGACATTTATTAGATGTCTACTATATCCCATATACAGTGCTAAGTACTTCCACTTTGTAGTCTTATTTTGACCTGACACCAGTTTCGAGAGGGAAATGTATTCAACCCGTTTTATAGAGGTCAAGAAATTGAAGTTTTGGTTATTGGTATTTAGAGAGGAACAAGAAGAAAGGATACTCATCAAAAGTTATATGCAGAGTAGAATTCCATAGTCCATTTTTTTTAAGCATTACGATATCTGTAAGCATCAGATATTAAAGGAGATGGAAACGAAGTCATGTATTTGAAACCTAATGCTGTTTTTAGTTGTCCATTTAAAGTATTTTTCATCTCTAAGTGTTGTATTCCTATGTTGTCTTGATGATGATCTTAATTTTTTTCCCCCTCTCTTTTGGTTTCAGAGGAAGAACTTGTCTCTTTTTCTCAGCATTAGTTTGTTAACTTTCTGGGGAACTTCCCTTTTGGGTGCCCGTTTATACTGGATGGGAAACAAACCACCAAGCTTTTCCAACTCTGACAACCCAGCTGCTGATTCGGATAGCCTCCTGGCTCGCACACTCACCTTCTTCTACTTGCCAACCAAGAACCTTTGGCTGTTGCTCTGCCCAGATACCCTCAGTTTTGATTGGTCAATGGATGCCGTGCCTCTGCTCAAAACAATTTGTGATTGGAGAAACCTACACACTGTGGCCTTCTATACTGGACTCCTCCTCCTTGCCTACTATGGTTTGAAGAGCCCAAGCGTAGAAAGAGAATGCAACGGGAAATTTGTAACAAATGGCAAGCAGAATGCAAATGGACATAGCTGCCATTCAGAGGTGGAGTACCGGAACTCAGAGATTAAGCCCAGCTTTCCATCCAAAGTAGAAAATGGCATTAAAAATAATGTGTCACAGAGAACACGGCTTCCTTCTACAGAGAACATTGTTGTTTTGTCTTTGTCTTTGTTAATAATACCCTTCGTTCCTGCCACGAACCTGTTTTTCTATGTTGGCTTTGTAATTGCAGAGCGAGTACTGTATATTCCTAGTATGGGCTTCTGCCTCCTCATTACAGTGGGTGCGAGAGCCCTTTATGTCAAAGTCCAAAAGCGGTTTCTCAAGAGCTTGATTTTTTATGCTACAGCTACGTTAATTGTTTTCTATGGACTCAAGACGGCGATCAGGAACGGAGACTGGCAGAATGAGGAAATGCTGTATAGGTCAGGGATAAAAGTAAACCCAGCTAAAGGTAATATTTTATTTTATGCTTTTGCCTGGACGGTTTACTTTTTCTGCCTTTTTATATCTTTGCTTCTTGCCTTAAAACACACAGTATTAAGGAAGAAGAGGTTCTTTTACTCAATACTTATAATTTTTGGTTTTTTTTAAGTGAGGGAGCAGTACCATTATTTTAGAAACATCCAGCATTCCATATTTGGAATAGGGAAGTGTTTTCGTATGTTTCTGACTATACTTGTCCAGAGGAATTAGAGCTCCTATTGTGTAAAAATACTATCGTAAGAATTTAGAAAAAGGCTTGGTTTCCACATTCTAAAAAACTGGCACGGAGATCATCTCTTTTCATCATGCAATGAAAGTCAGGTTATCCCACATAAGTATAGTTTAGCTCTTCTGTTTTCCAAGCACTGCCTGAGGAAACACCACGAGGCTTACACTGATACCTTTAAAAGATTTGGAGGTAAGGCCACCTCTGAACCTTGACATGGTGTCTGTAGGTATCAGTGTGTGTGCGTGCAAGTGTGAGTCACCCTTAGCTTTGCAGAGACTAAATAATCTGGGTATTGCCAAGCAGTTCTCATATTCTTATCTGAAAGTCCTTAAGTCACTTAAGGAAATAAACTTTTCACTATACAAGGAGAAGATGGAGCATATTTTTCATTACTGCTTTTGATTTAAAAAATTATTTTAGTAAATCTCAGAATCTATTGCTTGAGTAGAAAGTAGCCTTTAAAGCATAAATGAATAGTCAAAAGCTGTTAATTCAGTGATCTCTCTGGTTTAGGCAATGAATGATGAGAGAAGCTAGAGAGCAGTTGAACGAAAATAAGTGTACATTTTAAGTGTAGAAATATATCTTAGTGAATAGTGCCAAAGAGTCTTGTTCTTCATAAGGCACTTTTGAGTGTTTTATCCTTCAAATTATGGTTGCTTGCATAGCATTTGAACTGGGCTTTTTCCAACACATTTCTGTACCAGTTATTCAAATACTGAATGTGTGAAACTCTTCCTAATGAATGGAATGGCCTGCTGATATGTATCAGGATATATATATCCAAAGATCTAGATGCCCCAGAAACAACTCTGACATCCCTATCGATTACCAATTAAGTCAAGAGTTCAGTGAACCACTGCTCATTTCTTTCAGCCAAGGGACTAATTGTTGGTACTTATAATGCTTAATAGATTGCAGAGATGTTAATGGGAGTAGAAACATTAAAATTGAGCTAATACAGAGCATAGAATTTCTCAATTCTCTTGGAAAAATCTTTACCATGTGGCTTTTTAGGTAGTGAGTGCTGCACAGTTTATGGAATGCCTGAACCCCGATCTTGCTGTAAAAATTGTTGCAGTCAGTTCTCAACAGAATGCTTTTGAGCTAGTTTTTCTTCACTGGTACATGTAAATATATAAAACAAAGCTATGTTGCTAGTTTATTTTCCTGCTGTTTGAAAGAGATACACAGTAAGGAATTAAAAGAAAACGCCAGCATATTAATTTCATCACAGGGTTGTTCTAAGGATTTGTTAAATGTATTGGTTAAGTTTCAGGTTAAGCCACTGTAACAAAGAGCCGAGATAACAGTGGCTTAAATAAGATAGAAACTTTATTCTTTCATGTAACAATCTAAGCCTGTGCAGTCCAGCGCTGATAAGATGGCGCCGTGGGTTTTCTGGATCCGTGCTCCTTTGCTTTTGTTCCCTTGCCATCTCAGTAGTGTCACCCTGTCCAAGTGGTCCAAGATGCCTCAGCATCACATCAGCACTTCAGCTAACAGGAAGAGGGAGAGAAAGGGCAAATGGTGGGTGTTCCCATTCTCTTTAAGAGCGTATCACAGAAATTGCCACACCATGCTTGCTCCCAGACTGTTGGCCACACCTAGCTACAAGGAAGGCTGAGAAATGTTATCTTTATTTTGAGAAGCTAAGCACCCAGCCAAATTTTATTAACTCTTGAAGAAGGGGAGGGCAGATACTGAGATGCCAGTGTGATTAGCAGTCTCTGTCCCAGAATAAGCAAAAGCATTTCGTAAATTCCTAGATATTTTCCAGCATTAGCTACTGTACTGCTGACACTATGATTCCGATTTTGCTGAAGTTATTTTGGTGACATGGTTAAGATGACTGATCATTTCTTCATTCATCCATTCACTCAGTAAAACAATTATTTTTTTAAATTCATTTATTTTATTGATTTATTTTTGGCTGCGTTGGGTCTTTGTGGGCTTTCTGTAGTTGCAGTGATCAGGGGCCACTGGTTGCAGGTTTCTCGTTGCAGTGGCCTCTCTTGTTGCAGAGCACAGGCTCTAGGCACGCGGGCTTCAGTAGCTGTGGCACATGGGCTTAGCCGCTCCACAGCATGTGGGATCTTCCCGGACCAGGGCTCAAACCCATGTGCCCTGCATTGGCAGGTGGACTCTCAACCACTGCGCCACCAGGGAAGTCCCCAGTAAAACAATTATTAAGCATGTCTTTGGTTTCTGATATACTTCCATGTCTCCTTCTTAGTACTTAAGAAGTGCTATAGTATTTAGGTACTCCAAATTTTATTAGTTAAATGAGTACACAGCTGACCAATAGTATAAATCTTTTGAGACATCAGAAATTGAATTCCTGAATAATGCCCCCTCCCCAACCTGCGCCCCAGCCAGCTGCTTTACTTACAGCATTTGCCATCTCAGTTGGTGGCAACTCCGTTTTCTCAAAAGCTCTGACCAATACTTAGGAGTCTTCCATACCTCGTCTTTTTCTTTTGCACCCTACCTGCATTTCATCAGCAAATCCTCTGCTCTCTCTTCAAAAGCACATCCAGAACTTGACCACATTTCACCACCTCCACTGCTAACATCACGGCCAAAGTCACCATCATCTTTCATCAGATTATTACTAAAAACCTCTAAAGTAATCTCTTTCTTCTATTTTCTTGCCTTTTAGCATGCTTTTATGAAAGTCGGACATGATGTGTCAGGTAATAAGAACTTAGGTAAATAGGCTTAATGTGAGCTTTAATGTTAATCTGGCTCTGAGTTGGGCGTAGGTTTAATGTTTGCTGTAGCTACATGTGCCAGAGGCATTGTATTTCCCTGGTGTCCTTGTTCTTGTCTCCTCTGTTGTCTTTGGGCTTCCCCAACAACTCAGAGTCTGTATTTTGCATCTCTCTCCACTGTAAATTCACCGTTTTTATAACGGAGCCCTGTAAGTGTGTTGGTTAAATGTAGGAGAAGGGAAGTGTCCTCTTATTTGGTGATTAAATCCTGGTGCCTCTGGGCTGTAACCTTTATGAAAGTTTCTTAGCTTGCCCTGTGTCTCCTAATTGGGACAAGAAGGCCAGAGGGGATGGGAGTGATAGGGATGACTGTCCCCCGCAGCTCTGGGTAAGGCCACTCCCCTGGAGAGTAGACCTTTGTTATGGAGGGGGATCAGGGCTTATTTCATAACATTTATATTTCTCCTCCTCTTGTAGAGTCAGGAAGGCCTGTTTCTTGGCTCTTCAATGTGAGAATGCGGGTCCCTGGAGGTAAAACCCACAAAAGAGTAGAAGCCCCTAAGACCGTGGCCTCCAGGAGTTTCTCCCTCTTACTGAAGCTCTTCCACAACTCAGCTTCCAGCAACTCCTCTCAAAATCGCCAGTTACTTGTTCCTATCAGTTTCTGCTCCAGGTAATCTCATCTCTGCATGACTGGATTTTCCAGTCTCTCCAGATTTCCTGGTGATGGTTTGCCCAGTGACCTCAATTCACTGATGGTTCCAAGAAAAGCCATTGGTTTTGCAGTTCCTTTAGCATTTTTTTTTAAATTTTTATTTTATTTATTTATTTTTTGGCTGTGTTGGGTCTTCGTTGCTGCACGCAGGGTTTCTCTAGTTGCGGCGAGCGGGGGCTACTCTTCGTTGTGGTGCGTGGGTTTCTCATTGCGGTGGCTTCTCTTGTTGCGGAGCATGGGCTCTAGGCGCGCAGGCTTCAGTAGTTGTGGCACGCGGGCTCTAGAGCACAGGCTCAGTAGTTGTGGCACACAGGCTTAGTTGCTCCACGGCATGTGTAATCTTCCCGGACCGGGGATCGAACCCATGTCCCCTGCATTGGCAGGTGGATTCTCAACCACTGCGCCACCAGGGAAGTCCCCAAGAAAAGCCATTGGTTTTGCAGTTCCTTTAGTGTATTCTTGTTGTAAGAATGGGAGTGATGAGTTCCAAGCTTTTTACACGTCTGAGCTGAACTCCTGCTTCCATTTTTCCATCCTTAGCATCTGCCTGCCATCAGCAGCCCTAATGATTCCTTTGAAACGTAAGCCAGAGTATGGTGTTCACTGCCCCCAGTCCTCTACTGGCACCCATTTCTCCCAAAGTCAAGCACACAATCAGAGACTTGACACTGTACATCTCCCAGCCTTGCCATCACTTGCTTCACTCCAGCCCTACTGGCCCCCTTTGATGTGCCTTCTCTATCCCAGATAAGCCCGTGCCTCAGGGCTTTGGCACTTGTCATTGCTTCTTCTTGGAATGTGTTTCCCAGGACAGTCTCACCTCTATCTCCCTCACCTCCTCTAGGTCTCCAGTCCAGTGTTGCATTATCAGTAAGGTGCTGTATGTAAAACTGTCAACCTTTTGAAAAATTGCAACTACCCCTCTGCTTCTGCCTTGTCTAGCATTCCCTATCCTCTTTCCATACTTTGTTTTTCCCATAACACTTAGGACCGTTTGACATACTATATTCTCCATGTTTCTGTGTTTATTGTTTGAATGCATTGTCAGTGTCCATTAAAATGCACGACACAAGAAGGCAGGGAGTTTCGCCTTTTTTTAATGCTATATATGTAGCGACTAGGACAGTGCCTGGTAGAGAGAGGGCATTCAATAACGAATACACTGACGAATAAACTTTAGTCATAATCCTTCTCCTGAAAGAGTTTAGAGAACCTGTTTCGAGATAAAATGTACATTCATTAAAGGAAGAGAAAGTGTAAAATACGCTGTTGATACACCAGGTACTGAGGCATGCTCCATAATAAGAGGGATAGAATTG
Source organism: Delphinus delphis (assembly GCF_949987515.2). Classification (NCBI taxonomy): domain Eukaryota; kingdom Metazoa; phylum Chordata; class Mammalia; order Artiodactyla; family Delphinidae; genus Delphinus; species Delphinus delphis. The sequence goes on from NC_082693.1 coordinate 66,407,417, forward strand.
GGAGTGGAGTTAGTTTTGGATTCCACGAGTGCCTTGTGTGACATACGCTTCCATTTTGATACAAGGCAAAACTTTTAAAATCCAGGTTCCTGATTTTTTCTGTTTATAACATGCTAATAAATATAGTTCCGGCTACAGTGACTCCTTTAGCTGTTATGAGACTGGTCGTAATCTTCCTTAAGGTAGATTTTTCTGTCTGTGATGTTATTTGAGCCTAGCCAAAGATTAGAAACCCTTTAAAGCCAGTCTTATGTAAGGTTGTCTGAGATTACAGTTATTTCATTGAGTTAGTTTTTCTTTCCCTCCTTTGAAAGCCTTTGCAAATTTTGGAGTTCTTCAGTCTTCCGTGTACTTTAACAGAATATGATTTTAAGCCTCATGAAGCATTATACATGAAAGCTGCTGCCTTCAGTAATTGGTCCTGCAGACAGCTGCCAGTCATTAACTGATTGGATGCAAATGACGATGGGTAGAGCCTGTCACAGTGACTGTGTTGCTAATTTATGGTTTAAATCTGGATAGTGGAGAAATGATAGCTGATTTGGACTATGTAAACTACAAGTCCTACCTCATTATGTGGTTGATAATGTCAGGAAAATACTAGACATAGTTGATTACCATAGTTTGCTGATTTCACAATAACTCTTTGCATTTTTGTGCTTAGGAAAAAGGAAATTTCCTTTGATGACTGCTTTAATGAGCAAGCCACATAATATATAAAAGTTTTTTTTTTTTGAAGCGTGTGTTTAAAGCACCGTTTTTTATAAACTATTGATTAACATTTGCTTGAAACAAGCATTTCTTAGTTCATTACAAGGTGGTTCAATGTACGATCACTTTCCTTCTTGGCCTCTGGCCTCATCTAAATCCCCGTGTGTCTTTGGCTCTTACAGAATTTGGCACCACTGATTCCTGCTCTCTGGCTTTCAAGGCCACTCCACAATTTTGACTGTCTCTCATTTTCCACAGCTGTCTCTTGTATGGTTTTGTCTCCTCCCCAAACTGATTCATTCTGCAAGGTTCTGTCCAAAGACTGCCTCATTTTCCTTTCTCTATAGAATCTAGACCACTACCTGGGATATAGTGCCGGGTCAATAAATGTGTCATTGAATTTCTAAGTTACCTTCCCCATGACTTCCTATCTGTGTGGGACTTCTCCACCTGGGTGATTTGTCCACATCTCAAACTCTTCACCAGTCTTCCCTAAAACCACCTACTCACTGACGTCCTTAGTGATTCAGATCATAAGCAGAGACTAACAAAGTTATTATAGATAAACAGATCAGTGGGCACATATACATAAAAAAGAATGATAACATATAGGCAGCATAGCTGGTGTGCTAAAAGGCATTTACATTTTTTCAAGTTATAGATTAAAAATCAAATCAGCTCTTTAGAATGGTTGGTTTATTAACTCTATATCAATTTGCTTTAGAGAACACGACTATGCTTTTTAATTGTTTGGAAACAATTTCTTAAAATGATTAGGAACAATGAAGCAGCGTTCATCCACGGAAAATTTAACAAGAAAACATTTATTTTAATGCCTTTTTCTAATGTAAGTATGTGAAATGATAGATATAAAAGATGTGTATATACTGATGCAGGTATTTGAAACTCTTAAGGGTGATTACTCACACATCCTATTATTCGACGCCTCCTTATGCAAATGACAAATATTGCCCATTTAGATATAGAAAACCAGAAACTGAATAGTTGTTTCAGCCATGCAACATTTGACAATTTTTCTTTTTTCCTGGATTTCTGTAAAATTGACACTTCAATTTCAACTTCACATGGTTGCAGATTTCAAGAACCAAGTATGTGGAAGGAATATCATTTTATGAAGAAAACAATTCATAATTTAAGTGAAATCTAAACCTCTTAAGTCATGTGAAACTTGACTAATTCCTTGTGGATTTTATGGTCTAAGTTTTTGGTTACCTCTAATTGACTGTCTTCTTTAACTATGGTAAATTGCAATTAACCAGCTAGCTTTGAGATTGTGTAATAAATCTTATATTTCTTAGCTAATTTGTCATATTACTTCTGAAGATGAAAAATTTTCAAAAGAGGTACAGATTTTTATGAAAAGTAACATGAAGCAGTTAAGTCAGGAAGGAAAACCAGTATAATATCTTTTCAGATTGGCTAGCCTGAGTTAAAAAGCTGTAAAATAACAGATTTTCATTTTTAACAGATATGGTAGGAGATAGCTGGGAAAAAGCCCCCTAAAAGGCTGATTGAGAGAAAAACAAGGTGAAGTGGAATCAGGTTTCCAGAGGGTAAAGAAATTCAGTGTTTCTTCTCAATTCGTCTCTTCTGAGTAGAAAAAAGAAATATAAAATAATGGGACTGACAAGAGTAAAATGAAAATGTCTCATTGGCTCAACCAAAGGATTTAAACAAGTAAATCTGCTAAATTGTTAAGGCCCCTTTTAAACATTTGATTCTTGAGGAAATGAATTACGGTTGTTTCTCAGTTGAGATAGAGTAAGTCACAGTAGTTCAAAAGCATGTGGTTTCCTTGCCTCTAAGAATGGAGTAACACATAAATCTTTTCTTTGGTTCCAGCTCTAATGGCTGCAAGTACAGTTGTGTAGGGAAGAAGAAAACAAAAAAATAAAACAGACCACAACAGACTCAGTGAAAATGGTCCTACGGTGTTTTACCAGTGAAGTAGGTGACGTACTGCTGTTTCTTTGGGATTATCCGTAACAGAACTTTTAGAATCTTTATGGGTTTTTGAAAACCCTCAAACCTAAAATTAGTGTTGCCTTAGATTGAATATATTTACCAGTGGTTATATTTCAAAGGAACTGAAACTCACATATAATTAAAATAAGTGTAAAGTTACCTTATTCTGATTTCTGTATTAGTTTTGTATTTGATTCTTAAAATGCTCTAACATTTCTTTGCTTTTTTTTTTTTTTTTGCGGTACGTGGGCCTCTCACTGTTGTGGCCTCTCCCGTTGCGGAGCACAGGCTCTGGACGCGCAGGCTCAGCGGCCATGGCTCACGGGCCCAGCCGCTCTGCGGCATGTGGGATCTTCCCAGACCGGGGCACGAACCCGTGTCCCCTGCATTGGCAGGCAGGCAGACTCTCAACCACTGCGCCACCAGGGAAGCCCTCTTTGCCTTTTTTTTTTTTTTAATTAAACATATATGAAATATTTCATTCATTGAGAAATATATACACATACCTCATATTTGAACTACTTAAAGGATGCTACTAAGACATGCATTTTGCGGATTAAGAGAAAGCTATTATCAGAACCTCCCCCATACCTCTTCTTATTTCACAGTTTTGTTTCTTTCATTTGTGTTCTCTTATTTTATGCTAGAACCCCCATTACAATCTCAAACAAGAGTGATGACAGCAGGATTTTTGTCTTATTCTTGTTTAAGAAAGAATGTTTTAAATATTTCACCATTAATTATGTATATTTTATAGGTTTTTCAGTAGACAGCTTTTATCAGTAGAGTTTTCCTCTTATTTCTAGTCTAAAATTTCTTTTTAGGAATTAATGTTGATAATGATATTCTCCACTCAATCTATTTATGTTAATAGATTTTCTAATGTTGAACCTACTTTGCATTCCTGGAATAAGCCCCAAAATTACTTACAATGTTTTATCAAATTTATATTCTTCTAAATTTGTTTTTCACCCGTGTCCCTGGGTGAGACTGGCACTTCCCTTCAGGGGGTTTGAGTTTGTTCGGCTTCTCCAATTTGACCTTCCTTTTGAAGCCGACTAAACCCTAAGCCCTTTTCCTCTTAGTTTCACAGATGTACACAAGGTGAGTACCATCTTCGGAACTGTTTAACCTTCTGGATTCCTGCTTTCAAGCAGTCTCTAAGCTTAGGGATTGCCCTTACTTTCCCATCAATTAATACATTCATGAACAAATACTTTGTAATTTCTGTCTAGCATGTGTTCTGTGCTAGGAGGCAATCTCTGAACATCGAGTTTCACTGTACTGTCGGAAAGAGAAACACCCAAGAAATATCCTTCAGTCTAGCATCTATTAAGGAATGGGTTAGCTACGTTAGAAGTTAGAATTTGAGAATAGAGTTGTTGTTTATGACATAGAAGATAGTTTTGAAATTTTAAATTCTCCTTCCACAAGAGAACCAAGTTGCCCAAGTAAGCTAAAAAGTGTATTAGAGCACTGTCTTAAGCAAAATCAAGTTACAGGTATTTGACCCTTATAAAACACAGAAGGGTAATGTATATTTGTTTTCTGCTGTAATATAAACTTGCAGATAATGTCACAGATACAGCAGATTTTCAAGAAGACAAACACACATGTTTTTTAGTTTTACCCTTATTACACGTGCACACCTATTACTGGTGATGGTGGAAGTAAAAGAAAATTCCAGTTAAGTCTCAAGGGATTATGGAAAAATCTGAGATGTTCCAAGTCGTATAATTATTGAAAAAGACTTGGATGTAGAAGACTGTTTATATATAACTCTATGGGAGAAACAAAGTGTGAGCCCTATTTTTAATGCATATGGGTGTTAAATTAGAAATCTCTCCTCCGTTTAGTTTTAGTTTTTAGTTTAGTGTTAAATTTATTTCTAATTTAAAAATAGGAATATTACCATCCAGGGGGATCTAGTGGAAACATATATGTGCTTACTAAAATATAAGGACCAAACGCTAAAAGATATGATTTAAAAATGATAATATTATTTACCAAGCAAGACACTACAATCCAACTTGATTAAATAGTAGAGAGAAACAAGCACAAACAAACAAACAAAAAACCTTGCTCGAGGGCTGGACTCTGGCAGGGGCTTTGTTGTGTCTTGTATTTAGGAGTCGAAATCCCAATGATGTTAGCTGCTCTGAACATTTATTCAGTCACCTTAAACAGCATAATTCAGTTTCTCTATGTAAAACACCATGGGGTATTATATTAAAACATTAACATCTTTTTTGGGAGTAGTGTAGGCATACATTTTAATTGGGAGAACTTTCTCTCTAGGAATTGGAAGTTTAGAAAGAAGGAACTGGATTAGATATGCAATACAATAGCTGAGAGTCAAATTTTGACAAGAACAGATAACTGAGGTGTCAAAGAACTTTTTTTTCAATTCTTTCCCTAGATGGCAGAGGAAACTTGTAGTCTTGTAATGTTTGGGGCTCTGCATATTACAACTGGGAGTTTGTATAATAAAGAAATGCGATAAACTTTCTTTCTTCTCTTCCTCTCTTTTCTTTCCTCGGGAAAAGAGAGTAAATTTCTCAAATTATGTATCACGAGACTACCAGGAAGGAGCAGGAGGTCTGAGATATGTTGAGATAATATCTGGTTTTACTTTATCAATTGGCTTATTCTTTTTTTTTTTTTTGCGGTACTCGGGCCTCTCACTGTTGTGGCCTCTCCTGCTGCGGAGCGCAGGCTCAGTGGCCATGGCTCACTGGGCCCAGCCACTTCTTGGCATGTGGGATCTTCCCGGACCAGGGCACGAACCCGTGTCCCCTGCATCGGCAGGTGGACCCTCAACCACTGCGCCACCAGGGAAGCCCGGCTTATTCTTTTTGAGTTTTACAAATAAGCTTTGGTGGTTTGCAAAACTGGTATAGAATACCTCATTTCTCTACTTAGTCTGTTTTCATATTATCTGAATATTTCCCAAGGACAGCTTCAAGTCGTGTTCACTCTAGTGGTTAAAACTGAATGCTGTTGTCCATATTCATGTGAGTGTTGAAAACAATTTTCAAGTAGAGATAAGTTTCTGGGTTTACATAAACAAAGCATGAGCATATTAATTAATGCTATTGTCCAAATCCATGTGTTGTGTGTTTTTCTTATCTCCAATCACTATTTGAAATTACTTTTGCTCTTGCAATTCTATTATTAGGAAGCAGTGGCACAAGATTTTAAAAATCTCTTTTGCTTTTACAGTATAGGACAATGATTTTGAGAAAGTTTTTTCAGGCAGGTGATACAGTCACTAAAGTTCTTTCTGTGCCATACATTTGGGCTCTGTGGTGCGATTCTAGAACCAAGAGTCTTAAGTGGTACTTTGATCAGAGACCTGCCTTGCTTTGATCATGGCTGTTGGTTCCCAGCTCATGTCTAAATTGAGCCTGGAGTAGATATTTACTTTTGAGGTTTTTAAGTTAAAAGTTTAGACTTAAAGAAGTATATCCTAACCCCGATCCTGATGATTTCATAGGGAAATACAGCTTCTCTGTGGGTTTTAATCAACCTAAAATGTAAATCCTCTGAACGTCAACACCACTTAGGACTCATGGATGGAATATAGGGGTTTATGCCTCTGAAACCACATATCTAGTCATAATTTCTAGTTGGTAATATTTATTAAACACTAATATGTATCCAGTAGATGTGTTTGGTGTAAAAGAGTCTTTAATGGCCTCTGAAAATTCCCTGTTGGGATCCAGTCCAGTTAAGATTAGAGCTTCAGGAAAGTGGACCAGCCCTTCTCTTTCTCACAGTGCTCAACTGATGTGAGAATGTCATTTTAGTGCATTCACCCTTCTGGTTCTTCCTGTTTATTTTACCCCTCTATGTACTAGCTTCCTTCTGCTGTTTGGAAGTAGACTTTCTGAGTTGTACGTTTAAGGCTGTTAAATGAGTAACATCATCCTTTGTTTCAATATTGTTTCTCAAGTGATGCAAAAATGCCTCATGCAAGTACTGGCTGCACAGCCTTTGAAGAACCCTTATCTATTTGTCCTGTAGCAGCAAAAAAGGCAAAGAAAATTAACCTCCCTCTTTTTTTCTGTTGTTCGTAGTTAGCTGAAAGTACAGAAGAAAATACATTAAAATAATAGTTGCCCAAGATTTGTGCATATAGAAAGGTAGTTGATATTTTTAGAAATTTATTTAATAGCTAATTTTTCTTCTCATTAGCATTCGTAAGTAAATATTTTTCTACTCACATAAATATTTTATTCTTGATACTTGTTCTTACTGATCATTTTTCACTTTTTGAAATGCTGTTTTCTCTAGTTATTAACTCTACTTTTTCCATGTTCAGCACTAGGTGCTGAGTTAAGAGTGACTGTTAAAAATCAATATATTGGACTTCCCTGGTGGTGCAGTGGTTAAGAATTTGCCTGCCACATGGACCAGTACCAGTCCGTGGCCCGGGGGTTGGGGACCCCTGCTATAGTGGACTTTTTGTTTATAACAGCCCCTCCCAACTTTCCCTTCTCCTCAACAAAAAGTTTCCTCTCCTTTCTTTGCTGGACTCGCATGTGTTTTGCTATAGTTGTGTGTCTCGAATTGCAGTTGTTTTCTGCTCCCAAATAAACTTGCTTTTGCTTTGCTGGTATTAAAAAAAAAAGAATCTGCCTGCCAATGCAGGGGATACAGGTTCGATCCCTGGTCTGGGAAGATCCCACATGCCGAGGAGCAACTAAGCCCGTGTGCCACAACTACTGAGCCTGCGCGCTGCAACTACTGAAGCCCGTGCGCCTAGAGCCCGTGCTCCACAACAAGAGAAGCCACCGCAATGAGAAGCCCGTGCACCGCAATGAAGAGTAGCCCCCGCTCGCCATAACTAGAGAAAGCCCGCGAGCAGCAATGAAGACCCAGCACAGCCAAAAAATAAATTTTAAAAAATTAATATATTGAATATATTAATGTAATATAGCGTATAACATGGTGTCCTGATGGATGTTTGAGATATACTGCATGTTTATCTTAGGAACTGATTTATTTTTAATAAAATGTAATCTTTGATTTTTATTATTTTTCTCTTCTTAAAACTGGCTTTGAGAGTATTTAATGTTGCTTTGAGATTTGTTTTTCTTGGCCTGGATTTGCTTGGCAGTGAAATCCTCAGTAGCATGACCATAGATTCTAAATACAGGAGATACACTGTTAAAGGGTGTATCTAACTTGTTATGCTTTTTATGGAGGATGATCTATTAATGACATATTATTCCTTTTCCATAGTAATGTACTTTGCAGAGTTCTATTTTCTTATTGTCTCAGTGATGCTGGAGTTTAACTTGGGCAAGCATTGTTACACCTGTTTTACAGATGAGAAACTAAAGGAGGGGTAGAATGCTTAGGGAGAAAAGGCATGGTAAGTAGGACAGATTTTGCAGTAAGGTAGATCGGGGTCCTAATCCTAACTCAGACCATGAATAGCTGTTATTATCATCCTTAGAGTGTCAAGTGGCTGATCTGTATAGTGAGTATAGCAATACCACTGTGTGGGACAGAGTGTGTGTAGCACCCTAGCCCAGGGTTTGGCCCATATTACATGTTTACTTACTACTGTTAATAAGAAATAGGAGAGTCCAGTAATTTACTTCAGTGTACCCAAATCTAATTGTTAACAGAATTAGAACTAAAACCTTAGGTTTGGGATATTTTGGTTTATGTCTCCACATCAAATTTCCTTTTAGTGACACATAATAGGAAACTAACCTGGGGCCGTTCGATGGCAGGGACCCATCCAAATGATGACAGGATTCACTGTGAGATAAAGTAGATTATGAGATTGGAGTGTAAAGGAACAAAAGAGAGAGCTAAAGAAAAAAAAAATCACTTCTCTGTTTTCCCCCTGGAGTTGTTTAGAATTCCTGAACTCTTGCCCTTTCTAAAGGTTGTTCGTCTTTTAGAGCTGAACCAGACTCAAATGATACCAAATATGTCGGAGACAAACTCTAAGAGATTCTTTGGTTCTATTATGTTCCTTATATGAAATCAGAAGTAACTCAACTACTCTGTAGAATTTACAGTCAACCTATGGTAGTGATTGAACAGCCTCATAGGCTAAGAGATCAGCCAGATGTGAGGAATTTCTGATGAGTCTTTACTGAATTGGTATGTCTTTTGTATAAATAGGGTCACTCTATACCAGTTATATATTCACCAAGTGTTTTAGATTGACAGTGTAATAGGCCAAAAAAAGAGTCTGTTGGTAAGATTTGAGGAGAGCCTCAAAGCTCAGATGATTCTAAATTCTTCCTTGTCCAGTCATTATATTTGCAAATACAATTGTATTTGCTGTCTTCATGTATAATGCTGTGGGTTAATCAGAAACTTCACAGAGAGCACATTGCTATCAGATAGGAACATAAAGAGATTTGTTTTCTTTTGATGGAGAGGCAATGGGAAAAATTTTGAGCACAGTTGGGAAATGAAAGAGTGAAGGCTTCCACAGGTGAGACCCAGCTTCACAGACCATGTGTGGTACTGATAGCAGACACTGAACTGTGGACCTGGGGGTGGCTTATAGTTAGTCAGAATACAGTAGAGATTGCAGATGGTAAAACGCTAAGGAATAACCCTAGATATGTTAAAACCAAAAAACCTGCACTGAACTGTATATGTGGATATTACAATATGCACATAGATAGCGTAGTGACTAACAATGCTGTGAAGACAATGTTAACATATCAGTGGAATACTAAATTTTATCTTTTCATTTTTAATACTTTTTTCCCTTATTAGGAATAAACTTATTTTCAGGTCCGTGTGAAGTAACCAAAGGTAGGGAAATGAGAAATAATTGCATATTATAAAACTGCTCTAATTAGAGTGTAAAAGTGTATAGTATGTGTATTCCGGTATCATATGAATCATAATCTTTAAATTATGTGTACTTTTTCCACTTAACATTTTAGCCAGGCAGTTTTTTTTTTTTACCCACTTTATGTTCGTTTCTATAATAATCCAAGGTATAATTACCAGGAAAAATAAATTCTTGTAGGCTTATAAGGGCTCATATTTCCCTGGAGTCACTATCATACAATTAGTAAAAAGCCCAGGCTACAAATGTTGACTCCCTTACAACGTTTGTTAATGGATAGAATGAGAAATCATTCTGGTTAACAAGGAAAAAAAAACCACATTCACATTAATTTTAAGTTTCATGCAGTTGAGTGGCTCTTTTTTCCCCTCCTTCTACTTTCTTTCTCTTCCCTTTTCACTGAGATTAGAAATTTTAACGTAATTATCCTTTATATTTTAAAATGACATTTATTTAACTTATATCTTTAGTAACACCATTTTTGGAACACATCTGAAGTCCAAGTGTTCCATAGTGATTAAAACAAGGATTTTGGAACCAAGCAGACATAACTTTTAGCTCGGTTAGCTTTTAAGTGTCACTTTCTCTGAGGCACAGTTTCCTCATCCAGTACAGGTACACTAGGCACTCCTGTATTTATTTCCTTTTGCTGCTGGCCTGGCTTAGATAACTGGCAAATTTCAATGTTTAAACCTTTTTTGGGGGGGTAGCATTCTGATTTCAAACAAGTAACTTAGAATTGGAGGAAGCAGAATTTAGGATTTATCACCTTATTTTTTTTTTTATTTTTATTTTTTGCGATACGCGGGCCTCTCACCGCTGTGGCCTCTCCCGTTGCGGAGCAGAGGCTCCGGACACGCAGGCTCAGCGGCCATGGCTCACGGGCCCAGCCGCTCCGCGGCATGTGGGATCCTCCCGGACCAGGGCATGAACCTGTGTCCCCTGAATCGGCAGGCGGACTCTCAACCACTGCGCCACCAGGGAAGCCCTATCACCTTATTTAAAACAGTATTAAATGTTTCAATTTTGCCAGATCTTTACATAGAACTTGGTGTTGATATAGGGACTAAAGACATATATTAAAGTTCTAAAGTAAAAATAAATTACAGCTGAAGGCAGAAGTCAAAAATGGAGTCCTTGCTGATTCTGGTGGCTGTGTTCACTGCACCAATGGAATGGAAATGCTGGTATGATAGCCCTGAGGCATGACTGCATGCCTGAATGTTAAGTAGCTGAAATTTGAATATTAAGAGATTCATTCATCTTTTTCTTTTAACATCTTTATTGGAGTTTAATTGCTTTACAGTGGTGTGTTAGTTTCTGCTTTATAATAAAGTGAATCAGCTATACATATATCCCCATATCTCCTCCCTCTTGCATCTCCCTCCCACCCTCATTCATCTTATTAGCTAATTTTTCAAAGAGTAATGCATGCCGTAATCATAAAATTATTTAAAATTTTTTATAATCAATGAATATAAATATCTCCAAACTTTTAGTGTAAAGTAAAAATATCCTTGAATGGCTTCCTTGGTGACGCAGTGGTTGAGAATCCGCCTGCCAATGCAGGGGACACGGGTTTGATCCCTGGTCCGGGAAGATCCCACATGCCGCGGAGCAACTAAGCCCATGCGCCTACAACTACTGAGCCTGTGCTCTAGAGCCCGTGCTCCGCAATAAGAGAGGCCACCGCAGTGAGAAGCCTGCGCATGGCAACAAAGAGTAGCCCCCCCTCGCCACAACCAGAGACAAGCCCGCGTGCAGCAACAAAGACCCAATGCAGCCAAAAATAAAATAAGTAAAATTAATTAAAAATATATATATCCTTGAAAAAATTGCTCAAATCTCCCTGCATTGATTTTGTGAAATATATCAAGTGCTATGAAATTGCAGTAGTTAATTTACAGTAAGTTTGAATTACTTTATGAGCTTAGAACTGCTGTATTTGAATGAGGGCTTTGAAAAATATTTGGAGGGATTCATTGCTGTAGATCACTTAACATTTCCAGAAGGGGCTCACATTTGATTTTCTCTTTAGAAGAACTTTTGCAAGATGGGAATATTTAATTGTTTTTCTGCCTTTCAAAGAACATAAAATGAACTGTGGCAGATTGTGGACGAAGTACAAGAGAAGCTTTCCTTGTGAGTTAAGGTCAAGTTTCTTAGTAAGTGGATACCTTTTAGATGCAGTTAAATACCAGTGTGAAGGGCCCTTGAGATATGAGTTATTCTTGCTTCTTTGCTTCCTGACTTTGTTTAAAAGAAAAATTTCGTTTTCTTTTTGAAAATAAAATAACTTTACAGATGAGATTTCCTAAAGCTTATCCAGTGATACCTAGAAGCATCTGTTTGCTTTTCCTTAATATAATCATCGTATATGCTTAGTCCTAAGAACTAAGTCAGGTACTTGTTAAACAATGCTTTTTAAATCTCTTGTCACATGTAAGGCATCTTCAGGGCACTTAGGAGTCCTTGATAAATGTACCTAAATCCGCAGTATCTTTGAGCAACAACCATTTATTTACATAGGTAGACTCTGTTCTCTTTCCATTGCATTAACTAGAAAATGTGACATTTAAAACTCCATTCCCAAAGAAATGTAAAACACTTAATGTATTGTTTGGCATTCATTTTTCTGTTGTATAGAAAATACATTATGAAATATGGGTACTAGATAGCTTTAGTTTGTTGTTTCTGGAGTATTTTGTCCCTACCAGTTCTGAGGGGATGACTCATTTGGATAATTTATCTTGGTTCCGTATTATACTCTAGTCCCTCAATTAAATATGTGTAAATATTGAGTACTATAATATGTGATCTACTTTGTATTCTGACTCAGTATTGAGAGGGTGAGATTTCAATGCCTGGAAACAGATCTGATTCTCTATTGTCATTAACTTTGCAATTTAAAAAATTAACTTCAGTTCATACATCAATGAAATGGGTATAGTAATGGACCTCAAAGGTTATTTTTGTGTTAAATAAATTCTGGACCCTGTCAAGCATATAGTAAACTTTAAATAAATGAAAGCACTGTTATTTTTATTTTCCCAATATACATATATTTTTATTCCTTCTCCACCTCCCCTTCTCCCTTCACCTTTTCCTTCTCTTTTTCTCTACCTAGGCTTGTAGTGGTGCACATTAAGCCCATGAAATGGGACAGTAGTCCCCCAACAAGAGCAGCTTCTTATAGTATAAACTGTGTCAAAAATAGGAATAAAATGAGTATTCTGAATATTTTGAAATACTGTTTGTTGGGAAAAACTTTCAAAAATTACATTGAGATTTTAGGATAAACTGATTACATTTTTTTAAAACTTCAAATAAGTGCTTTATTATCTACAGTGCTTTAATGTGTGAATTGGATTCATCTGGGCACACTATTAAAATATAGACTTTGAAAACCTAGATACATTTTTTTAGGCTTCACTCACAGTTTCTTGGAAGAATTTCAGGGATTTTATTCCAATCAAACTAGTTTTAAAGGTCACTACAGTGAAATAAATGCATCAATAAAATATATGAGATTAAAAATTTAAAAAGTATAAATGACATTAAATATTAATGAAAATACAAGATCTTTAAGTTATGTTGGTCCAAAGTATAATTACCAAGTGAAAATTTGAAGATAATCTCAAACATCTGTTTCGAATTATCGTAGTACAAGAAAAAGTTTAGTGAATGTTAAAACCCTTTATTCCTGAAGTAGGGTATAGAATAACCCCATCTCTATTTTAAAAGAATGTGAAGTGTGACCTTCATTTTCCTTTTGTCCATTCTTTCCTATCCTCCCCTCCCCTCCATTCTCCTTTTCGTCCCCTGCTACCCAGCTGCAGAAGTTAATTATATTCCTCAGTTTGCAGCCAGTTTTCAGGGTGATCCCTACAACTTTCCTCTCTTTTATTTATGTATTTATTCCCTTTTATCTCTATTCCTAACTTGAATTTCCCTTTGCATCATAGGTAACGGCTCTAATGTACTTGATTTGCATCCTTAGATTTATAATGTACCCTTGTAAAATATGTAGTGATATTTTGGGTGGGAATGAATTTTTAATATTTTTAAAAGAATGCATTAGATATTTTGAATCTTCGTAGGCTTTTCAAGGTCCATTCATGTTACAGTATTTACACGGAATGTGCTGGTCCTCACTGCTGTATAGTAATCCATGAAGTTTATGTCTCACATGATACTCCCATGATGGACAGGTCGATTATTTCCTACTATCAGCCAACACTAAGAGGCTTGCATTAAACATCCTCTTAATGTTCTCTTAGAATTTCTCTGGGAGTGGGATTGCTGGTCAGGGATTATTCATGACGTAGTCAGTAACATTTGCTGATTTGACAGAGTAAGTACTGTCAGATGGCAGAACGCAGTGGTTTCCCCAGGCTACAAGGCCTCCGACAGTGCACAGGGTCCATTCCACATGCCTACCAGTATTTGGCCTTATCCAGTTTTCTCATTTTTGCCAATCTCAAGTCTCATTGTTATAATTTGCATTTCTCTGGGTTACTAAGGAATTTGAGTATTAGTTAAAATTATTTAATGTATTCTAGAATTTATTTTGGTTTCCCCTTTTGTAGATTCCTGTTCATATCCTTTGCCCATTTTTTTCCCCCGCTGTTGGATTTCTTATTGCTTTGTTTGGAGTTCTTTTTATTTCTAAGTACAGTTCCTTTTTGTTTAGATGTTTGAAATATCTTCTCCTGGTGTATTAATGCATGTCCCTAGTGTCCTTCAATAAGTAGAAGTCCTTCATTTTGAGATAACTCAAATTCATCAATTGTTTTACTTTTTGAGTTCTGTTTGGAGGTCTTTTTAAGAAGCCACTTTCCCTTCCACAGAGATAATCTATATATTCTTCTGTTAGCTTTACTTTTTCACATTTATCTTTTAAAACCAGCTGGAGTTTACCTTTGTATATGGTGAATATGCTATAAAGACCCAGTTTCATTTTTCTCTTCTATTATGGTTATTAGAATACATTTTTTTGAGTTTGTTAATAAATTATGCTAAAATATTGATTGGAATTATATAGAATTTATAGATTAATTTTGGGAGAATTGACATCTTTATAATGTTAAATTGTCCCATCCGTGAGCCTTGGAATATTTTTCCATATTTTTTGAGTTTTGGTTTGGATACTTTCAAGTCATCAGACCAGCTAGGTGTAAAAATGGATCTGATATAAAACAGTTGACTTGGTTGATATGATCAAATTTGTCAAGTAATAGGAAAAAAAAAAACCCTAAAGCTACAGTGATTAATTCTGTAGGTTAATTATATAGATTTGAAATCATCACATTAGCCCTTTTAAGATGTACTTTTTATAGTTTATTTTAATGTATTTTCCTTTAAATTATAATATATGTGTAAAAACTAGATTTTAACTGGTTTATATGTCAACAATGGTTTTTTTTCCTACTTTTTGTTTTATCACTGAAACATGAACAACTTTTGTGAAAAGGTTACTATTTAGTTGACTACTAATAGGATTTTTAATTTTAGGTTATATTCTGTAGGGTAGCTTTATATTTTTAGAAGTAATCTTTAGGTTAGCATTGGGTTCTGGTAGCATTGAAGCAAAAATCAATAGTATTAAATTTAAATAGGCTTAGTCTTGTCAGCTCTTACTTAAAAACCTAAACTCTCTTTTGGTAAACACAGTACTAAAGAGCAATTAGGAAGAAGGGGTTTTGAAGAAGAATTGTTTTCATATTTGAATGTGATGAAATCCTCTATGTCGGTGCCTTGCAGGCAGAGACCAGAAGGAACACACTGGTAGTAAGGAAGTTGGCTTAACTACTCCTTGCACTGAAGGAATCTCATTATATGCCCTGTCATTGGATTTGGATTTTGGTTGGGTGATTTGGGAAAGGGTCTCAGGAAACAGGGGAGTCCTCTAGATCGGATGCTGGGACAATTCTATCTATGCCTGGTTAAAGAAGTATTCGTTTAGCAAGAGAGGGGGTTGTTTGGTATTTTGTGGGTTGTACAGTGCCCTTTTTCTTTTTTGTGTTTAGTAAAATTACGAAGTGATCTTGCTTGGTATCATTTACCATGGCCTCAAAGTAACCTTGTCTCCAGCTGTTTTCCTGTTGTATATGTACAACGGAAGAACAGAATGGCCTGTTGGTGAGTGTCAGATGAGTTCAGGACATCAAAGTCTACCCTTTCTTTCCTCTCTCCCCTACTCCCTCTTTCATCCATAAGCAATTAAAATTGTTTAAAAAATCCGTACTTAATTTGGGAATTTTCTTCTTTTTGTAGTTACCTAGGGCAATGACTTAATCATAAATACGTGAGTGATTTCTGTTTGGACAAAAGAAACTTAGTAACATGCTGTGGCTTTGCCACAGATAACTTTACTGATGATTTTTAATTTATAAGTTGTACTCTTGCTTTGAAATAACCATCTCCTCTGCTGCCTTTCCCTGCGGAAGCCATCTTAGATTCTTTGCTCTTACTTTTCCCCCTACCTGGAATCGCTGGTCTTTGCAAGACTGCTTCCTTATCCTCAGTTTTTAGAGATAACACCCATTTCCCTATTTCTAAGATATCCCTGTTTAAATTAGCCTCATTCCCTCCATCTTACTTTGTTTTATATTGTTTGTAGCACTTATCACCTGAAGTTAATTCATTTCTTCTATTGTGTGGTCCTCCCATCCCCACTCCACTCCCCACTTCAAACATAAGCTGCGAGTGGGTGAGAACTTGTATGTATGTACAGTTGTGCCAGCCCCCGATAATGTTTCTGGCACAAAATAGGTGCTTAATAAACAAATACATTTATGAATTAATAAATGAACCACTAACCAAATGAGTAAATGTATATTCTAGACATAATTATGTATTTGTTGACTATTAACTATTAATTGGGCTATAAGTACTTGAAAAAATGTCAATCAGTTTCTCTGGAAATATGCCTTAATATTCAAACTAATTTCTTGCTATAATTTTTTTTCATCATCTGTGTTCAAAGACTATGGGTAAGATGGGATAGCATTATAATGATGTTTTCCTGGTGCTTAAATTACCAGTTGGATGCATTGGCTATTAGAAGTTTCCATTGAGCCATACTTTGTTATGTTGGTGGTGGGATGGGGGGGTTGGATATAAAATACATAGGGTGTTTTGCCTATTAAATTTAAAGATAATCATAATTCATTTTACTATATGTTTTTCATACTTTTTATTTTTTTAACTTTTATCTTTCAAAAAGATAAGGATTCAATTTTCTATGGACTCATAGTGCCAAGGCCTATTCGTAGCGTGTGAATGTTGGTTTGCAGTGAAAGATGAAACTTAGTGTGAAAATATTTATTGAGTATTTGCCACGTGGCAGGCACCATCTTAAACACCCTACGTATACAAGCTCATTTAATCCTTGTCAACAAACCCAGGAGATATTATTCTCCCCCATATTACAGATGAGTAAACAAAGGCACAGAGTGTTAAATTACAGGCAAATTTGGGATCGAAAGAGGTACACATTTTTATGCATTAAAAAGCGATGTCTCAAAACCCCTTTCATTCTTCATATACAGCTATTAATTACCCAAATAAATAGATCTTGGCACACATGAGCCTTCTCATCCTCATCTTCTAGTTGGGAGGGACTCTGATTTCAGGACCCGACACCCCATCTCCTTATGGGAAAGAAAGAAGACAAGAGAAGCACCCAAGTTTGAGGGATAGGTCTGTTTGAGAGCCATGCTGTGTGGGCAGCTGTTAATGGAGTGTCTTCTAATATTGAGAAATCATGATTATTTGGAGTGAAACGTAAAGGGTGTACAGAAAATGTCAATTTTTAAGTGTGACTATGTGTGAAAACACTGTTACTGATTTTACCATGTATGAATTTATTAACAGGAAGCGTATAAAAGAACATTATATGTGAATAAACCATATATACTTCACTGTTTTAAGAAGCATAGTGTTTACTGATACATTCTGATGACTATTAAGCCTTTTTATGGCTTTGATATACTTAGTTATCTTCTTTTTTATTCCAAGTTCTTCTATGTCATTTATCAGTATTTTTGTATTTGAATGAAGTCTTTATTTTAAGATGATTTCTTACAGTTTCTGGTTTAGTAAGTATACAATAATTTCAGTCCACGAAGACCCCTACCAAGATTTGAAAGAGCTTCAAGTCTTTGTAGGTGATCTTAAGATAACATAGTTCTTGGCCTTATGATGAACTGTATGTGTATATCAGCTTTGAGACATAGTTTTGTTTTAGGCTTTCATTGTATTTAATCCCCTAGTTTGATGAAATGTTGGAGTACAAAGGAAATAAATTTGCTTTCTTAAAAATGTTTTATGAGAGTTTTTTCTCTCATTGTGGTACTTCCTGACGGCCTGATATTATGTCATATATAATTGGAATGACACTCAGCCTGAATACTTCTTTCTCTTTTTGGCAGCATGGGGTAACCTTGGAAATGTTCTCAAGAGTCAGAGCAAAATTTCTGAAGCTGAAAGCGCCTATAGAAATGCTTTGTATTACCGAAGCAACATGGCTGACATGCTTTATAATTTGTGAGTATGCGTTGCTTTCTCTGGTTTGGTTCATCTTTGAAACATGTGGCGAGAGGGGCTATTGATTTAACTGCTGGAAATGGAGATGATGGTAGCTGATATTCTGAAATAGTCTTTTCATGAATCATGCCTCTGAGATCAGTAAATGGATGGTATATGTGATCTCTGTTTTGGGCCACATCATTGATATTCATGTGTATTGATATAATATGGCTAGGTTCTTTTTTTTTGAAGTACTATGCCATATAACATAAAAATTGGTTTAAATGCTTTTAGCTTTTTGTTTTAAAAAGTTCACATCTTTAGTACTTGGTTGTGCTCATAAAATAAGGCTGCTATGTATGATACTCTATGTAATTGATATCTTGATTTTTAATAATAGATTTTATCCTCTGTTAAAGAATTGCTGGTGTCAAAGTATATATAGAACATGTACTAAACCTGGGGAGTTATCAAATAAGATAATGTTTTTCTTTTATTTTTCCACCCCCTCCTTCAACGGTAGTGAAAATTAGGTTGGGATAATGGGATAATTTAGAATGCCTGTGTATGTTGGGTTAGAAAAATCCCTGGGGAAAAATCTGTTCTGTTATTTGAATGGAAAGCCTCAGGGGGTGCAGTTAGATGTGAGTGGATAAATGCAAATTAAACTGAAATCCTTTTTCTGTCTCTTGTATTTATGACACACTTTTATTTATTAGTAATAGAAACTTAGTCTAAACTTGCTTGAACACAAAAGAGAATTTATTAAGCCTCCATAACTGAAAATCCTTGGGGTTGACTAGATGAAAGCACAATTAGATCCAGGTGTTTTATTATGTTTCGGGTATTTGTCTCCATTTTGTGTCTTTGGTTTCTTTTGGGTTCACTCCTTTCTCTGTGGGACTCTTAAGTTAATGAAATGACTCATGCACCTTTATGCATATAGACTCAGTCTCTGAAGGACTTGTCTTGGTGTCTATATTAATCCTGGAAAAAGATCTCTGACTGACCTTTCTGGGATCATGGATCGATTCTTAAATGAAACTTTGGGCCGTGTGTCCGGGGCTGTAAGAGCCCTCCATTGACAGTGCCTCTGGGGTTGGAATAGAAAGGAGGAGGACCAGTTCCCTGTAGGAAGGGACCAGGCATATAAGATGTCTACTGCTTGTGTCTGATGACTGCTATGTAATATTGACAATATTAAACTAATTTGTCAGCTTCGTTTTTTTTTTTTTTTTTTTTTTTTTTTGCGGTACGCGGGCCTCTCACTGTTGTGGCCTCTCCCGTTGCGGAGCACAGGCTCCGGACGCGCAGGCTCAGCGGCCATGGCTCATGGGCCCAGCCGCTCCGCGGCATGTGGGATCTTCCCGGACCGGGGCACGAACCCGCGTCCCCTGCATCGGCAGGCGGACTCTCAACCACTGCGCCACCAGGGAAGCCACAATTCTACTCTTAATAGCAATAGATGTAGTACATTTATTGCATAACCTTATATTTAACCTTTTATTCATATTATCAAATTTATTAAAATTCAGTAGTTCCCACAAGTAATTTTAAGACCAGGTTTGACAGATCTGCCTTATGATGTTGGTTTCTCTTTTCAGGTATAATAAATTCTCAGGGACAAAGCAGATGGACCACCACTCAGTGATTTACACTGTCAGATCTTAGAAATACGTAGTCGACTTTCAACCTTTTAACTGCACCACCCACTGCCATTTGAAATACAATTGATTTCTCGTCTGAAAAATGCTCTGTTCTTTCACTGTTATAGATTTGTCCCAGTCAGTCTGTTCCAATTGCCACCTAAACAGGGAATTCAATAGAGCATTGAATATTTCATTAGGCATTAGATTTCAGAATGCAGATGATAAATGTAATGTGGTGTAATCAATTCTTGATTATCTTACATAACAGATGGGATTATTTCTGTGGATAATAGAGATTTTGCCATCATAAGTTGTCATTTTTGTTCTGTAAGCATCTAAGTAATCATCTAATCTGAGAAGCTAGGAAAGGAGCAATACAATAAACTAATAAATGTAAGGGAAGTAAAAAGAAAATGTTAATGAAGTAGAATATGGAGAAATAATGGGAAGTAATGAATAAATGTAAGAGCTTTTTCTTTAAAAGATCAACAATATATGGCAAAAGTAATGGACAAAGTAGAAAAATCTCAAATATACAATACAGTACTGAGAATGAGAAAGGACCTGCATCCAGACGTGTGGAAGCTTAAAATAACAAAATGTTAGTTATGTATATGAAAGTCTTAGTAGTATGAATACTTTTCTGGGAAAATATAAATGATTAACATTAGCCCAAGAAGAAGTTGGCATTCTGAATCAAAAACTTTGGAAAAATTTGAAAACCATATTAAAGAATTTTCTCTCCAAGGAACCAAGTTAAGGCATTTCACAAGTAAGTTCTATCAAGTCATTAATCAAACGGTATTTCTTGCATTAGTTACACTTCTCACTTATTTTTGTGAAGCTAGATAAAACTGACAGCAAAAGGTCTGATGATATTTAAAACCAAAACACAAAAGAATAACGACAACAACAAAACTCAAAAAACGAAACAAAAAGCAAACAAGCAAGAACAAATAACAGAACCGAAACAGGCCAATAGACTTATGAATATAAATGTAGACATATCTTAAAATTAATATAGTGGATGCAACAGCATATTAAAGATTAAAACACTACTATCAGATGAGATTTATTCTAAGTTTTATAGTGGAGTATTCAATACCACAATTCAATTGCTATACTCTTTCAATTTAAAAAGTCAGAAGAGGAAAAAAATTATCTTTTCTAGAAGTGCCAGGAAGGCTTTCGATCAACATCTGCCTCAGAGAACAAGACATAAATAAACTAGGAATAAATAAATACTTCTACAACATAAAGATTATCTGTCTAAAGTTATAGAAATACCATATTTGATATTGAAGTACTATGGGCATTGCCATTCATATTCAGCTTCATGAAGTAGTGGCAGTTTCTTATTGGTCATTATATCTCTCCATATCTACAGGAGTTCTGACTATATTTGTTGCTTTTATAAATGAATTATGAAATTCATATCAGAGCAGAGGAGATTCCATTTGTCACTATAAGTGGTAAGATTAGTAATGGGTATTAGCCACATTCTTTGAATTGTGTAAGTATATGTTGATCATTGTCATTAAACAATTCTGGGTTATGACAGCCTTCTTGAATTAGGTGTCTAGAGTTGTTATCTTGAAGTTTCAGAAACAAAGACATTTATGTTAGCGTTAGTTTGTGTATTAGTTTCCGTAACAAAGTACTGCAAATTAGGTGGTTTAAAATAATAGAAATTTATTATGGCACAGTTCCGGAGGCTAGCAGTTCACAATGAAGGTGTCCACAGGGCAAGCTCCCTCTGAAAGCTTTAGGGGAATCCTTCCTTGCCTCTTTCCTGTGGTTTGCTGCCATTCTTTGGAGTTCCTTGGCTTGCAGCTGCATGACCCCAGTCTCTGCCTTTGTCATCACATGACAATCTCCTTGTGTAACTTTGCCTTCACATCCTCTTATCTGGATACCAGTCATATTAGATTAGGGGCCCACCCTTGTTATCACATTACATCTGCAGTGATCCTTTTTCCAAGAAAGGACATATTCTAAGGTATGGGGGTTACAGCTTCAACATACCTTTTTTGGGAGAGACATAATTCAACCAATAGCTGCCTATTGGGAGCTTCATTTTAAGAGGCAGAGTGACACATAGTGGTACCATTCTATCTATCCCCAGTACCAAGCACAATGTCAAACACATGAGTTTTTAACGGGGGGTGAGGATTGAGGAAGCTAAACATTTGCATAGAATTTCAACAAGTTTATATATCTCATGATGCCGAGAACTCTGTCTTCAAAGGAAGTAATATAGGAGGATAGAGCAGTGAGGGAATGTGGGGTGCAGAGTTGTCACCATAGATCTAGTTCTAATGAGAGATTTTTTTGTTTGTTCAGGACCAGCTTTTGAGGACCCTTGAGAGGTTAGAAGGATCAGAGATTACAGGGTGGAAGTGGTGGGACTATCTGATAATGGGGCAGAGCCATTCCTTGAATCCCCGTTGAAAACAAGGCATGAGACGCCTGTGGAAGTAAGGTCTGTAGAAATGAGGGGGAAAGTAACCCTTGGCCAAAAGGCTAGAGTTCAGGGCAGGGTTTCCTGCCAAGTTCCATGGATGTGTGTATGTATGTGTATAAAGGATGGAGGGAGGTGTTCAAAGGATACCAGGTAAGCAGACTGGTCTCCCAAAATAGACAATTCAGGAGAGGCTATCAAACAGGAGGGCCAGGAGGTGCTTGCCATGTCTGATATCAAGTGAATGGGACTGAGAGATTTTGGTGAAATTCCATTGGCTTGGGGTCACCAGAGATCTGGATACACAACTCATCTGGCCCTTTAGTGATTCCTGGAAGGAGGTGAGACAGCTTGCAGGTACCTACCTACCTGTTCACATGGCAAGAGCAAAGTCTAACACTTACTGCATACTTTCATTTTGTTTTAATTGATCATTTTTACCACTTAATAGAATCTTGTTGAAAACATTGAAGCAGTACTGAAGAATAAGCAATAAAGCATAAAAATTATTATTGCATTCCTTACACATCTTTTTCCCTCCTCTAGTATATTTTCACTTTTTTCATAAGCATTTCTATATGTAGTTACAACATGTAGTTATACAAGCATCCTTTTAACTTTTTCCCCTGTGTATGGAATCACCAGTGATTTTTTTACTTCTGGATGTATATACAAATGTGTCATAATTTTCATGACCGTCTCTGCTTTCATTAACATTACATTGTTTCAATTGGGGCTGTTACACAGACAGCATTAATAAACGTCCAATGGAATGGTTTCAAAACTATGTTGCTTCAAAACCGTGTTTCCGTAATTACCAGTGGAGTTTATTTTGTTTATTAGCTCTTTGTAATTTTCCTGGGAATTAATTGTTCAGGTTTCTTGCCTGGTTCTTTATTGAGAAGTTTTTCTTGTTGATTTGTGGGGTTTAAGGTGAAAATGGGTCCCTCCGCCGCACTTACATGTATAACACAAACATCTTTTCTGCAGGTATTTTCTCCTAGTTTTCGCTTGTATTTTTACTTGTCTTATGATAATCGTTATTGTATATAACTTGAATCTCTCTCTATATATATATAAAAAAAAAATCCACAGACCCTTTCCTTTAAAACCTCTGTAATTTTGTGTCTCTATGAAAACCCTTCATAGGCTAATATTTCCTAAAGTTATTGTCCATTTTTTGAATAGTTTTAGAATTATTTTTGGTTTTTTTCTTTAGGTACTTAGTCCACCCTGGATATATTATTTTTTGTATTAAGGTATTTTTTTTCCAAAATGAAAACTAATGTCCCCATAATAATTTATTGAATGCTTCACACCTAGGCCAAGTTTGTATATAACCCTGGAGTCATTGTCATGGGCTTTATTTTGGTCTTTCGGTAACCCACACCGAGAACAATTTGTTTTATTTACTGTAACTTCTAGTATATTTTATATTTTAAGGCAAGTTTCCCATTCTTCTTATTTATTTTCAAGCAATTCTTGATTATTCCTCTGTGTTTTGTCTTTAATATGAACATGATCATAGCCTTGTTAAATTGCATTATAAGTCTGGAGTTTTAGTTGGTTTTCCAGTGACTATATGTTCAAGTGAGGTAAACTGACGTGGTTATACTCTCCAAGTTTCCCTTCTAGATATGTGTATTTTTACATTTATTTCAATTTTTAAATTTCCCATATTGAAAATACTGTATTTTGGTTCAAAAAGGCCTCACATATTTGAGGTTGATTTATTCTTTTCTTTTTTTAACATCTTTATTGGAGTATAATTGCTTTACAGTGTTCTGTTAGTTTCTGCTGTATAACAAAGTGAATCAGGTATATGCATATGTATATCCCCATATCCCCTCCCTCTTGCGTCTCCCTCCCACCCTCCTTATCCCACTCCTCTAGGTGGTCTCAAAGCACTGAGCTGATCTCCCTGTGCTATGCAGCTGCTTCCCACTAGCCATCTATTTTACATTTGGTAGTATATATAAGTACATGCCACTCTCTCACTTCGTCCCAGCTTACCCTTCCCCCACCCCATGTCCTTAAGTCCATTCTTAACGTCTGTCTCTTTATTCCTGTCCTGCCCTTAGGTTCAGGAGAACCACTTAAAATTCTTTTTTTCAGATTCCATATATATGTGTTAGCATACAGTATTTGTTTTTCTCTTTCTGACTTACTTCACTCTGTATGACGGACTCTAGGTCCATCCACCTCACTACAAATAACTCAATTTCGTTTCTTTTTATGGCTGAGTAATATTCCATTGTATATATGTGCCACATCTTCTTTATCCATTCATCTATCGATGGACACTTAGGTTCTTTCCAAGTCCTGGCTATTGTAAATAGTGCTGCAGTAAACATTGTGGTACATGACTCTTTTTAAACTATGGTTTTCTGAGGGTATATGCCCAGTAGTGGGATTGCTGGGTCGTATGTTACTTCTACGTTTAGTTTTTTAAGAAACCTCCATACTGTTCTCCGTAGTGGCTGTATCAATTTACATTCGCACCAACAGTGCAAGGGGGTTCCCTTTTCTCTACACCCTCTCCAGCATTTACTGTTTGTAGATTTTTTTGATGATGCCATCTCTGAATGGTGTGAAGTAATAACTCATTGTAGTTTTGATTCCATTTCTCTAATGATTAGTGATGTTAAGCATCTTTTCATGTATTTGTTGGCAATCTGTGTATCTTCTTTGGAGAAATGTCTATTTAGGTCTTCTGCCCAGTTTTGTATTAGGGTTGTTTGTTTTTATGATATTGAGCTGCATGAGCTGCTTGTATATTTTGGAGATTAATCCTTTGTCAGTTGCTTTATTTGCAAATATTTTCTCCCATTGTCTCTTCATCTTTTTTATGGTTTCCTTTGCTGTGCAAAAGCTTTTAAGTTTCATTAGGTCCCATTTGTTTATTTTTATTTCCATTTCTGTAGAGGTGGGTCAAAAAAGATTTTGCTGTGATTTATGTCATAGAGTGTTCTGCCTATGTTTTCCTCTGAGAGTTTTACAGTGTCTGGCCTTATATTTAGGTCTTTAATCCATTTTGAGTTTATTTTTATATATGGTGTTAGGGAGTGTTCTAATTTCATTCTTCTACATGTAGCTGTCCAGTTTTCTCAGCACCATTTATTAAAGAGGCTATCTTTTCTCCACTGTATTCTCTTGCCTCCTTTATCAAAGATAAGGTGACCATTTGTGTGTGGGTTTATCTCTGGGCTTTCTATCCTGTTCCATTGATCTATATTTCTGTTTTTGTGCCAGTACCATACTGTCTTGATTACTGTAGCTTTGTAGTATAGTCTGAAGCCAGGGAGCCTGATTCCTCCAGCTCCGTTTTTCGTTCTCAAGATTGCTTTGGCTATTCGGGGTCTTTTGTGTTTCCATACAAATTGTGAAATTTTTTGTTCTAGTTCTGTGAAAAATGCCAGTGGTAGTTTGATAGGGATTGCGTTGAATCTGTAGATTGCTTTGGGTAGTAGAGTCATTTTCACAATGTTGATTCTTCCAATCCAAGAACATGGTATATCTCTCCATCTGTTCGTATCATCTTTAATTTCTTTCATCAGTGTCTTATAATTTTCTGCATACAGGTCTTTTGTCTCCTTAGGTAGGTTTATTCCTAGATATTTTATTCTTTTTGTTGCAATGGTAAATGGGAGTGTTTTCTTGATTTCACTTTCAGATTTTTCATCCTTAGTGTATAGGAATGCCAGAGATTTCTGTGCATTAATTTTGTATCCTGCTACTTTACCAAATTCATTGATTAGCTCTAGTAGTTTTCTGGTAGCATCGTTAGGATTCTCTATGTATAGTATCATGTCATCTGCAAAGAGTGACAGCTTTACTTCTTCTTTTCCGATTTGGATTCCTTTTATTTCCTTTTCTTCTCTGATTGCTGTGGCTAAAACTTCCAAAACTATGTTGAATAAGAGTGGTGAGAGTGGGCAACCTTGTCTTGTTCCTGATCTTAGTGGAAATGCTTTCAGTTTTTCACCATTGAGGACGATGTTGGCTGTGGGTTTGTCATATATGGCCTTTATTATGTTGAGGAAAGTTCCCTCTATGCCTACTTTCTGCAGGGTTTTTATCATAAATGGGTGTTGAATTTTGTCAAAAGCTTTCTCTGCATCTATTGAGATGATCATATGGTTTTTCTCCTTCAATTTGTTAATATGGTGTATCACGTTGATTGATTTGCATATATTGAAGAATCCTTGCATTCCTGGAATAAACCCCACTTGATCATGGTGTATGATCCGTTTAATGTGCTGTTGGATTCTGTTTGTTGAGGATTTTTGCATCTATGTTCATCAGTGATATTGGCCTGTAGTGTTCTTTCTTTGTGACATCCTTGTCTGGTTTTGGTATCAGGGTGATGGTGGCCTCATAGAATGAGTTGGGGAGTGTTCCTCCCTCTGCTATATTTTGGAAGAGTTTGAGAAGGATAGGTGATAGCTCTTCTCTAAATGTTTGATAGAATTCACCTGTGAAGCCATCTGGTCCTGGGCTTTTGCTTGTTGGAAGATTTTTTAATCACAGTTTCAATTTCAGTGCTTGTGATTGGTCTGTTCATATTTTCTATTTCTTCCTGATTCAGTCTTGGCAGGTTGTGCCTTTCTAAGAATTTGTCCATTTCTTCCAGGTTGTCCATTTTATTGGCATAGAGTTGCTTGTAGTAATCTCTCATGATCTTTTTTATTTCTGCAGTGTCAGTTGTTACTTCTCCTTTTACATTTCTAATTCTATTGATTTGAGTCTTCTCCCTTTTTTTCTTGATGAGTCTGGCTAATGGTTTATCAATTTTGTTTATCCTTTCAAAGAACCAGCTTTTAGTTTTATTGATCTTTGCTATCGTTTCCTTCATTTCTTTTTCATTTATTTCTGATCTGATTTTTATGATTTCTTTCCTTCTGCTAACTTTGGGGTTTTTTTGTTCTTCTTTCTCTAATTGCTTCAGGTGCAAGGTTAGGTTGTTTATTCGAGATGTTTCCTGTTTCTTAAGGTAGGATTGTATTGCTATAAACTTCCCTCTTAGAACTGCTTTTACTGCATCCCATAGATTTTGAGTCGTCGTGTCTCCATTGTCATTTGTTTCTAGGTATTTTTTGATTTCCTCTTTGATTTCTTCAGTGATCACTTCGTTATTAAGTAGTGTATTGTTTAGCCTCCATGTGTTTGTATTTTTTAGAGATCTTTTCCTGTAATTGATATCTAGTCTCAGCGTTGTGGTCGGAAAAGATACTTGATACAATTTCAATTTTCTTAAATTTACCAAGGCTTGATTTGTGACCCAAGATATGATCTATCCTGGAGAATGTTCCATGAGCACTTGAGAAAAATGTGTATTCTGTTGTTTTTGGATGGAATGTCCTATAAATATCAATTAAGTCCATCTCGTTTAATGTATCATTTAAAGCTTGTGTTTCCTTATTTATTTTCATTTTGGATGATCTGTCCATTGGTGAAAGTGGGGTGTTAAAGTCCCCTACTATGAATGTGTTACTGTCGATTTCCCCTTTTATGGTTGTCAGTATTTGCCTTATGTATTGAGGTGCTGCTCTGTTGGGTGCATAAATATTTACAATTGTTATATTTTCTTTTTGGATCGATCCCTTGATCATTATGTAGTGTCCTTCTTTGTCTCTTCTAATAGTCTTTGTTTTAAAGTCTATTTTGTCTGATATGAGAATTGCTACTCCAGCTTTCTTTTGGTTTCCATTTGCATGAAATACCTTTTTCCATCCCCTTACTTTCAGTCTGTATGTGTCTCTAGGTCTGAAGTGGGTCTCTTGTAGACAGCAAATATATGGGTCTTGTTTTTGTATCCATTCAGCCAATCTGTGTCTTTTGGTGGGAGCATTTAGTCCATTTACATTTAAGGTAATTATCGATATGTGTGTTCCCATTCCCATTTTCTTAATTGTTTGGGTTCGTTATTGTAGGTATTTTCCTTCTTTTGTGTTTCTTTCCTAGAGAAGTTCCTTTAGCAGTTGTTGTAGAGCTGGTTTGGTGGTGCTGAACTCTCTCAGCTTTTGCTTGTCTGTAAAGGTTTTAATTTCTCCATCAAATCTGAATGAGATCCTTGCTGGGTAGAGTAATCTTGGTTGCAGGTTTTTCTCCTTCATCACTTTCAGTATGTCCTGCCAGTCTCTTCTGGCTTGCAGAGTTTCTGCTGAGAGATCAGCTGTTAACCTTATGGGGATTCCCTTGTGTGTTATTTGTTGTTTTTCCCTTACTGCTTTTAATATGTTTTCTTTGTATTTAATTTTTGACAGTTTGATTAATATGTGTCTTGGCGTATTTCTCCTTGGATTTATCCTGTATGGGACTCTCTGTGCTTCCTGGACTTGATTAACTATTTCCTTTCCCATATTAGGGAAGTTTTCAACTATAATCTCTTCAAATATTTTCTCAGTCCCTTTCTTTTTCCCTTCTTCTTCTGGAACCCCTATAATTCGAATGTTGGTGCGTTTAATGTTGTCCCAGAGGTCTCTGAGACTGTCCTCAGTTCTTTTCATTCTGTTTTCTTTATTCTGCTCTGCAGTAGTTATTTCCACTATTTTATCTTCCAGGTCACTTATCTGTTCTTCTGCCTCAGTTATTCTGCTATTGATCCCATCTAGAGTATTTTTCATTTCATTTATTGTGTTGTTCATCATTGTTTGTTTCATCTTTAGTTCTTCTAGGTCCTTGTTAACTGATTCTTGCATTTTGTCTATTGTATTTCCAAGATTTTGGATCATCTTTACTATCATTATTCTGAATTCTTTTTCAGGTAAACTGCCTATTTCCTCTTCATTTGTTAGGTCTGGTGGGTTTTTATCTTGCTCCTTCATCTGCTGTGTGTTTTTCTGTCTTTTCATTTTGCTTATCTTACTGTGTTTGGGGTCTCCTTTTTGCAGGCTGAAGGTTTGTAGTTCCGGCTGTTTTTTGTGTCTGTCCTCAGTGGCTAAGGTTGGTTCAGTGGGTTGTGTAGGCTTCCTGGTGGAGGGTACTAGTGCCTGTGTTCTGGTGGATGAGGCTGGATCTTGTCTTTCTGGTGGGCGGGTCCACGTCTGGTGGTGTGTTTTGGGGTGTCTGTAGACTTATTATGATTTTGGGCAGCCTCTCTGCTAATGGGTGGGGTTGTGTTCCTGTCTTACTAGTTGTGTGGCATAGGATGTCCAGCACCGTAGCTTGCTGGTCGTTGAGTGAAGCTGGGTGCTGGCGTTGAGATGGAGATCTCTGGGAGATTTTTGCAATTTGATATTATGTGGAGCTGGGAGGTCTCTTGTGGACCAGTGTCCTGAAGTTGGCTCTCCCACCTCAGAGGCACAGCACTAACTCCTGGCTGGAGCACCAAGAGCCTTTCATCCACACTGCTCCTTAATTTGGGATGATTTGTTGTCTATTCATGTATTCCACAGATGCAGGGTACATCAAGTTGATAGTGGAGCATTAATCCGCTGCTTCTGAGGCTGCTGGGAGAGATTTCCCTTTCTCTTCTTTGTTCTCACAGCTCCCAGGGTCTCAGCTTTGGATTTGGCCCCGCCTGTGCGTGTAGGTTGCCGGAGGGCGTCTGTTCTTTGCTCAGACAGGACGGGGTTAAAGGAGCCGCTGATTCGGAGGCTCTGGCTCACTCAGGCCAGGGGCGGGGGCGGGGGTAGGGAGGGTCACGGAGTGCGGGGTGGGCCTGCGGCGGCAGAGGCCAGCGTGACGTTGCTAGCCTGAGGCGCGCCGTGCGTTCTCCCGGGGGAGTTGTCCCTGGATCCCGGGACCCTGGCAGTGGCGGGCTGCACAGGCTCCCCGGAAGGGGGTGTGGATAGTGACCTGTGTTCGCACACAGGCTTCTTGGTGGCGGCAACAGCCGCCTTAGCGTCTCATGTCTGTCTCTGGGCTCCGCACTTTTAGCCCTGGCTCGCGCCCGTCTCTGGAGCTCTCTTAAGCAGCGTTCTTAATCCCCTCTCCTCGTGCACCAGGAAACAAAGAGGGAAGAAAAAGTCTCTTGCCTCTTCGGCAGCTCCAGACTTTTCCCTGGACTCCCTGCCGGCTAGCCGCGGTGCACTAACCCCCTGCAGGCTGTGTTCACGCTGCCAACCTTAGTCCTCTCTCAGCGCTCTGACAGAAGCCGGAGCCTCAGCTCCCAGCCCCGCCCGCCCCGTTGGGCAAGCAGACAAGCCTCTCGGCTGGTGAGTGCCGGTCGGCCCCGATACTCTGCGCTGAAATCTCCCCGCTTTGCCCTCCGCACCCCTGTTGCAGTGCTCTCCTCCGCGGCTCCGAGGCTCCCCCACTCCGCCACCCGCAGTCTCCGCCCGCGAAGGGGCTTCCTAGTGTGTGGACACTTTTCCTCCTTCACAGCTCCCTCCCGCTGGTGCAGGACCCGTCCCTATCCTTTTGTCTCTATTTTTTTTCTTTTGCCCTAACCAGGTACGTGGGGGGGTTCCTTGCCTTTTTGGAGGTCTGAGGTCTTCTGCCAGCGTTCAGTAGGTGCTCCGTAGGAGTTGTTCCACGCGTAGATGTATTTCTGGTGTATCTGTGGGGAGGAAGGTGATCTCCGAGTCTTACTCTTCCGCCATCTTCCTGGAAGTCCCTTGAGTATATTTTAGCATTAAATTATCCATTCTTGAGTTTTGGCCATGCTACACTATATTCAAGAAATTTGGCCAAGCCTATCAAGATGCCAAGATAGATTAAGGCAAGAGAATTAATATATGATGACCTGGACATCTGTAGGATGGTAAAGAGGAAGTCAGAAATAATTTAATTTCATAACACATCCAGGTCAGTTAAAAAAGAAAAAAATCACAAGATGAAAAATTTTTTATTGCAGGTTTTATAGTGTAAAGCATCATATGTAATTATTAGTTCAAATTACAAATTGTAGGTAACATGAAGGCTCATTTTACAGCATTCAAATATCTAGTGAGTTTTTTGCAAGTAGTTTGAGGGAAGGAACAATCAGTTTAGGTGCATGGGGTGCTTAGTTGCCTGGGGTGATCAGTTCCAGAGCAACCTACTTATATAATAAAAACACACAGAAGAGTGACAGAGTTCCCCTGTGGTAGTAGTGTTTTCATGGGATTTCCCCCACTATGCTGTCACAGGTGCTAGAAGGACTCAGTCCAGTCAAATCTGCATGAGAATCATAAGTCTGTTCGGTAAGCATATGTACCCATGTGTTAAAATTTGTTAAAATTTAAAATTTAAATTTAAATTAAATTTAAATTAAAAATTTGTTAAAATCCATGTGTTCAATTTATAAGAACATCAGGCTAAAGAGTATTGGATGGATTAATTTATAATGACATTAGTCTAAGACAGCCTGATGCTATGAAACCTCTTGGCTGAAGCTCTTCCTTCCTTGGAAAGTGCTGGAATAAGTGCTGTTGGCATTTGCCTCTGTAAATCCCCATTTACAGACCTTTCTTCCAAGTCACACCACCTCTCTTTCATGAAGACTTTTACATTTTGTACTCAGTGGTTGTGTTAATATAGTTAAACAAGTAAGCACTTCATACCTGCTAGCTTCATGGCCATTTTCTTTCCACAGTTCATTTTTTGAACACTGGTTCTCTGATTCATTGTGAGTTGATTTTACAGTCTAGCTTTCAAGGTGAAATCTGTTTTCTTGGCACTCTAAAATCCCCAATGCTGATAACACCTATGTCAAACATCACTAATTTTCACCCATTTATGAGATGTAATGACCAATTATAAAGTTTGATTAATACTGATTATATTTTCTGAGTACATTTGTATATATGAACACATTTGTAAGTTTGTGTATTGGAAATAAGGATTCATTACTTCATTCAACAAATATTAGTGCCTTCAGAGTGACAGGTATTCTATTAGATGGTAGGAATAAGCTGACAAAGAAAGTATAGTTTCTGCCCTCAAGTAGCTTGAAGTTTGGATTTAAAAATATGTTAAGTAATATAAAGTAATATCTCTTCTAAGAGAGAGATGCTTATATTATTATGAGAAGGCAGGGACTTAACTCAGGCTGGAGAAAAAGGAAGAATAATAAAGAGAAAGACAAGAGGAATCACACTTGAAAGACAAATGAACAAGGTTGTTTAGGGGGAAAATTGTACAGTTTTGGCTACGTAAGTTTCAGATGACTCTTGGGCATCCACGAAGCAACTAGAACGTGTTTCTGCCACTCATGAGAGCATTCTGAGGTAGAGGATGTGGATTTTGGAGTAATTATCTAAGTGTGTAAATTGAAACTGACTGTCAATAATATGTGTGTGTGTGTGTGTGTGTGTGTGTATGTAATATGTATAAGGATAAAGGAAAGAAGGACCATGGATGGAATCCTGGGAAATACGAATATTGAAGGAGCTTGGTAGAGAAAGTGGAACCATAAAGTGTGCTCAAGGAGAAGGAAAGAAGCCCAGGGTACTTTGATGCCATTGAAGCTGATGGATAGGACAGTAAGAAGGGAGAAAATGGCCAAAGATCATGTACTGTAGAGAAGTGAATTATTTCTATGAGGTTTTTGTGTCCCTGTGGGGGAAAAAAAATAGTGGCATCAATCATGGGTATAGAAACTTGGAAATATTATTCACTTCTCCTGAATGTAGTAGAGAATAACATTTTGCCATCACAAAGCTACAAGATATCCTAGAGAATAATTTTATCCTATGAAATCCATGGACACAATGACCAAAGAATTGAAATTCACACTAGGAGCTCCTTAGGGACTGGGGATGTAATTTATTTATGTCTTTATTTCTAGCACATAGTGAAGTCCTTGACACCTTCTTGGTACTAACAAGTGCTTTTGGATAGAATTGAATTAAACCACTTACTATTTCACACTCATTTCTTTTATAGCAGTGGAAACTACACATTGTGGTACTGGTGTCTAGGATTGCTTGCTGGAACTAACTGTTAAACTTTGCCCTCCCCATTGCAACCCAAAGTAAAATTGAGGGAAATCAGAATCCTTTTAGAAATTGGAGTCTGGCAAAGCGAAAGAAGGAGATTAAATCATTCCTATGCTTGTTTGTGTTATAGGTTTTCTATTACAAATGTAGTTTTAAAATGGCATTGTATGGGTCATGCTTTTCTATGTAGAAATACTCATTCAAAATTAACTGTATAGAGAGAGTTAAACTATTTTCCATGTTGGAAAAACGATGAAAGGCATTTTTCTGAAATCTCATTAAAATGGCCTTTAAGGGACTTCCCTGGTGGTCCAGTGGCTAAGACTCCACGCTCCCAATGCAGGGGGCCTGGGTTCGATCCCTGGTCAGGGAACTAGATCCCACATGCCACAACTAAAGATCCCACATGCTGCAACTGAAGATCCCGTGTACCGCAACTAAGACCTGGCGCAGCCAAATAAATAAATAAATATTTTTTTAAAAAAATGGCCTTTAATTTCATAGTCATTTTTATCCAGAGCACTGCAGGTAAATTTGAAGACATGTATTAGAAAGCCTATAAAAGAGGTTTATTAAGAAATTCATAATTGCATCCTGTTTTAATGCCTTTTGTTTGGTTTAACTTCAAAACTGATTAAAAGTTGCTCAAATGGCCAGAAGCATTTTTGTTGTTGTTCCTAAAATTATGTTCATGTGGAAAGTGAAGGCTGATAGGCAGCAGAATTTCAAATAAATTAATTTCAGTTTTCTCAGAAGGAGGTTTTGCACTATGAAAAAAAAAAGTGTCTTTTTTCCTCTACTCCTGAAAAAACTGAACAGATGTAAATTTGTTATTTGAGTAGTTCCAATCAGTCCTCTGCAGATTTCCAATTACTATGACTTAAGAATTATTTCCTAGATACACCAGGAAATACAGTAATATTGTCTTCCATTTAATTTATTTTTTCTCTTACACAAAACGTGACTGATTTTGCCTGTGTTTTGGAGAAGTTGCTTAAAGTATAATTGAAGTTGGAGGCCATCTGGGTATTCAGATGATGGTGAATTTTAAAAATTAATATCTTGTCATCTGCTGCTTATTTTTCTCTTATATGTTATTCATATAAACATGTACTAAATTATTACTGTGGCTAAATTATATCTCATATCACTCCTTTCAATTCTTTGCTCCAAACAATTGCATGGGGCTCCCCAGATGCACTATTTAAACTGCAGCCCCTCCACTGCTCTCACACTCCTGTTCTCCTTAATTCCTTTTTTTTACATTACATTTATCACCTTCTAGTGAACTTTATAATTTCCTATTTAGCTCTGTATAATGGTATTAAAATAAATACAAATGTATAGTTTATTTTGTATATTGCTAACATGTAAGCTCCCTGAAGACAGGGTTTATATATATATGTCTCCTAAGTGCCTAGCACGGTGCTTAGCTAACAGAAACAAGCTCGATAAATATATGTTGTATGTATATTTATGTGTGCTTTCCACGATTTAGGTACATCCATTTTCCTTAAGCTCTTTGTGTGTGAAGAGTGCATCAAGGATTATTTCAGAGACTTGCCTCCCTGCTTTTTCTTTCTTCCTCTGTCCCTGTTTACCTCTGTAGAATCAGAGACCGAAGGATGCCCTTTCTCTTTACTCCTCCATTGCTTGCAATTACAGTGCCCCTAAGTTGACTTTGCCCCAGGCACCCCTGTAGTTGGAAATGACTAGATAGGGGTTGGATGAATGGCAAGAGGAAGGAGTGATCCCATCTTGCAGTTCTGATAATAAGGAGAACACTGTGAGGAAATGCTCGCCAATCATCTAGAGAAGAACAACCAGATCCACCCTGGTCAGTGTAACCACATCTCATCACCAGACTCAGGAAATGACAGGCAGACACTTTTATTAGAGAATAGAAATTTCAGGTTAGGGGATTAATCTGAGCTGTCCTGAAGTCTAAAGGTAGTCCAATTTTGAACGCCGTTTATATTCTGTGAATAGCCTTTGGTTTTTCATTTTAATGACTGTGTGTGTGTGTGTGTGTGTGTGTGTGTGTGTGTGTGTGTAAAAAGCAAGTGGCGTTGAAAGTATTCACCCATTTTTCTCTTCATTGAGCACCTCAGTCCCCAACTTTTCATCATTCCGTTCAGATCTTCTGGTGCTCCGCCAGCTCTTTTTCCTTGTCTCCAGCCACTAATTTGCCTCTGGTTCCCACTGCTGGGACCTGTAAATGATGACTCCTGACACGAATAGATCCTTGCTCTCTTGACCCTTGAGTTGGGTGAAGGGATATCTCTTCTCAGCACCAAAATTAAACCTGCAAGGGCAGTTTTAGGAACATTGTTATAAATGGTGTTTTCTTTCAATTCTTCAAGTACTGCAGGATAAGCCCATGAGTGAATTGTTTCTAGGTTGTAAAATCTATTCCAGGCCAAAAGAGATAGGCTAAGACTTTCGTTTTTGGAACTGCTCATGCCTGTTCTTAAGTTAGAAACTGCTGGTTTGACCTAACACCTATTCCTGCTGGTCTGTGAGATACATGATACCTTTTCCTCTTTCATAATTTATTGCTTCAACAGCAGACTTTTGTTAGAGCCCTGCTGTTAAGGGACAAAGAAAACACCCACTTTGTTGAACATTTATGTTTAAAGTGAGTGCATTGCACTAAATCACTGTGTGCCCATGGGAACATCCCTAACCCAAATTATAACCATATCTGTGATGGAATCAGGCCCTGATTTTTTTTGGTAATATTTTTTTGAGTGTGTTGATCCCTGTGGAATTCACAAATGTTCTTTTTTTTTTTTTTTTTTCTCCCAGTGCCTGAACAAACTAGTTTTAAGTTAGGTTTCCTTCTGTGGACTTCCACAGTGCATCAGACTGTATCATGGTACCCTGTACACAACTTTGTTACTGCTTTTTAAATTATCTCTCTTTTCTGCCAGTCATTAAAATCTCTATAATGGCACTTTCAAAATATATTTTGAATGAATGAATGAACAAATCAAGAGTCTAATTACATTGACTTTTACTGAGCAGGT
Source organism: Delphinus delphis (assembly GCF_949987515.2). Lineage (NCBI taxonomy): Eukaryota > Metazoa > Chordata > Mammalia > Artiodactyla > Delphinidae > Delphinus > Delphinus delphis. Next base: position 66,443,485 of record NC_082693.1, read on the forward strand.
CAAGCTTTGGCGTACTCCTGTATCCCAGCGTGGGGTTCCTCCACAGAGATTGTACACCATCCAACTGATAAATATCTCTCCTTCAAAAAATGACATAATAATTAGTCATCGATTTTGGATAGCCCCTGTAAATAGCAAAGAATAAAAGCAAGTCTGTATATAGGTTTAAAGTTCCATCACTGGTGGTCAATGCCTTTGTCTTAGGTATGCTTTAGTTCTTAATTTTACTTGTTTCAAATCACAGAATTCTCTTAGAGAATGAGGAAATATTTGAAAGAGATTTGACTATGGTCCCAGAAAATATATATGGACCTACCTGAATAATATTTGTTTTTGTGGGGAGAAAAGGAGTGGGGAAAAGGGAAAAGTTTCATTTTTTTAAAAATTTAACTCTCACCTTTGTACCACGGAGGCAGCTTTGTGAAATATTAAGGGCATGGGTTTTGGCATTAAACAGACTTGGATTCAGATCTCCCATTTATTGGTCCTGCACTTGGTCAAGTTGCTTAATCCTTGTTCTTCATCTGCAAAATTGGGCTCTGATATCACCTAGTGTTGTAGCAAGGATTAAATAAAGTTCCTGGAAACTTGATATAATTGTATAATAAAAAACTAAAGAGTTTGTTAGCTGTTAATTTCATTCCGTTTCTAACAGCTCACAGCTCTCTTGTGTGAGGATACTGCTCACACTCACTGGTAAACATTTCCATTAAGAGAAGTAGGTCTTGAGCACAAGAATAACTCAGGGAAACCCCTTTATAAGTTGTATTAATCAGAGTCTCCAGAGAAACTTAACCGCTAGTGTGTGTGTGTGTGTGTGTGTGTGTGTGTGTGTGTGTGTGTGTGTATGTATATAGTAAAGAGATTTATTGTAAGTCATTGATTTATGAAATTATGTAGGTTGAAAAGTCTCATGATCTGCCCTCTGCAAGCTGGAGACCCAGGAAGGATGGTGGTGTAAATTCCAGTCTGAGTCTGTAAGCCTGAGAACCAGGATTACTGAGGGCAGATCAGTGTCCCAGCTGAGACAGAGAGAAAGAAATCTTCCTATTCTCTTTTTTGTTCTATTCAGACCCTCAACAGATTGGATGATGCCCACCTACAATGGGAAAGACAATGTGCTTTACTCCATCTGCTGAATACAATGCTAATCTTCCTGAAACATCCCCACAGACATACTCAGAAATAATGTTTAACTAGTGTTCTGGGTCTCCTATGATCCAATGAAATAGACACATAAAATTAACTATCACACCAAGTATATTGGTTATGATGCATTTCTTGGTGAAGTTGACTTGGCATTGGAGGCTGTAGTTTACCCACCTTTGAAGCAAATCCAAGATGTTTATATATTGCGATGGGCATGTATAAATACAGAAAGAGAGAAGAGAAATTTGTTGATACAGAAAATGGAAAAGCACTGGGTATATGAGCAGGAGAGAGAGGGCAATTATAAATGCTTAAACTAAGAACAGGTACATATTCCCAGTGGACTAATATGGGAAAAGACATGGAAAGACATGTGAGTTGAAGCCTGGCAGCTCTGAATTTGAGTCTCATCTTAAGACTTTCCAGTTGTGTTATCATGGGCAAGTTGTTTAATTTCTATCTCTGATGTTTTCATATCTCTAAAGTAAAAAGAGTAATAATATTTTAAATTGCTAATTTTAATTATGAAAATAAATAATATGGAAAACACACATCGAGTGTTAATTCTCTTTCTTACTTCCTCTTAAGTGCTATTTTTTAACTAGGAAATTATATTCACACCTATTATTATTGTATGACATGTAGAGGAAAATATAGCCGTAATTATATATTCGGAAGACAGGTATAAAGTGAATTATGCATATATTAATATACAGTGTAGTCTGTGTATCCCAGATCCAACAAAATTAGCTATGTAGATTTGAGTAGCCATTCCGATTTGGGGGCTCCTTATTTGTAAAATGGGGATTATACCTTTATAGGTTTATTGAGAGAATTACATAAGATAATAATCGTGAAGCATTTTGTTCAGGACGTGTTACAGAGTAGAAGTGGACTTATATGGGATAAAGGCTTATTTAGATGGCATAGTCCAGGCTCTAACTCAGAAGAAGTATCTTCATAATGAATGCTCCATTTAACTGAGTCTTCATCTATTTTTCAGACATGGTACTATAGTGAGGATACATTTCTCTTTCTTTAGACCCTAAGCAAAAACTAATTTTAAAATAAAGTTAATAAAAGCTACAACTTGTTCATTTTCCCCCTGATAGGAATTGATGAGGTTTTTAGTAATGTGTTGGAAATATAAAAACAGTTTTTTGATTGGATGCCTACTGCCCCATATTTGATAGGTTAGAATAAAAAACAATCATCTTTATGAAATAGGATGTCATTACTGTACTTTATTCAGTTGTCAAAGTCTAAACAAAATCCAATTTAGAACAAATAAACAGGTCTGTGTCAAAAGAAGGATACCAGAGAGGAGGCTTAACTGTATTTTCTGAAACTGTATTACTTGGCAGTTCTGTGACACTTAGAAATGATACCCAGTGAAACGGGTTTCAGCTTTGGGGAGCTACGTAATAGAATCCTGTGTGCGCATCTGTCTAGTTCACGTCACATGATTGTTGTCTTTTTCTCCATCTCCATTTCCATTCTTCTTCATGCAATGAAAGTATGGAGCAGGGAAACAACTTGCTCATTGCTCAGTGGGATTTAACCTTTTCAAGAAGTGACATCTTTTTATTTTGCTCAGAGTACATACAGTATATAGTTATCATGTATAATAACTTAGCAGTAGTTTAAAATTAGTATCCAATTAAATTATGCTTTTTGTAACAAACATATTATTATTCTAATAAATTGAAATTGTGTGTTTTAAGTAAAAAGTTAACTGTTTATATTCCCTTTCTCTCTTAGTGCTTTTCTAGTTTAATTAAAGAAAAGGAGAGAAGGAAAGTTGAGTTTATGATTTGAGAAAAAAAAATATGAGTAGAGGGAATTCTTTTGCGTGGTCCTCAAATACAAAATCTGTTATCCTAGGGTGACCTGAAAGCCATAGATGTGCCATGTGAGACCAGAAAATTTATATAGCTTTGTCTCTGGAATCTCCCGTGGAACTCAAATTCAATCACTTATATCTCACTTATATCTTTTTTCTGAGATTAAAATCCTACCTATTTCTATTTCATGTGATAATGCCTATGAATTTGCTTCTTTCTAGTTATTTGAGGATTGAGAGGATTAACTGAAATGCTTTTATATTAAAAAATGCTACTAATGTCATCACTCTTTTGGGCAAAGAGTGATAACTCTGACCACTCTGATGTCTAGACATTTAATTTAAGAGTTCTAATTTCATGCCCCTATTACACTCTAAAATTGTATAAGTTTAATTGAATATTTTAATTGCAAATTTCATACTTGGCAAATTGTCTCATCTGGTTATCACTCAAAACCAGACAACACATACTTTATATTCATTCAAATATAATTAATAGAAGTTTTCCTTAAAATTCTCTATAAGAGCCATACTTGATATTACATATTTTAGTTTTTAAAAAAACAAAAGAAAAACTAAACAAAACAATGCATGTGCTTTTATATGTATCTATTTTTTAAATTTTATTTTATTTATTTTTTTATACAGCAGCTTCTTATTAGTTATCCATTTTATACATATTAGTGTATATATGTCAATCCCGATTCATCACACCACCACCCCCCGCCGCTTTCCCCCCTTGGTGTCCATACGTTTGTTCTCTACATCTGTGTCTCTATTTCTGCCCTGCAAACCGGTTCATCTGTACCATTTTTCTAGGTTCCACATACATGCATTAATATACGATATTTGTTTTTCTCTTTCTGACCTACTTCACTTTGTATGACGGTCTCTAGATCCATGCACATCTCTACCAATGACCCAATGGAATATTACTCAGCCAAATAAAGGAACAAAATTGGGTCATTTACATGTGCTTTTTTATCAGTAGAGAAGAGGATAAGAAAGTAAGTGGTAAGAAATCCCAAATAACATTAGCGTAAACTAGTTAAAATTGTATTCTCTGTACAGAGAAGTCCAGAGGTGTGCAGTCCCAGGGTCATGGGAAATTTTTATAAAGGGCTCAGTTTCTGGGCTCCTTTCAGTTTGCTCTCTACCATCTTCAGAACAGGGCTTTTCTCTACCATCCTCAGAACTGGGCCTCCACCTATAGTCAGCAGGACAGAGGAAGGGTAAGGGAGAACATGCTCCCTCCTCTTTGAGGACTTTTCCTAGAGGGCCTCTGGCTACTGTGCTTTCATTTCATTGGATAGAATTTAGTCACATGACCAAGACTCCTGTACTGGTTGATTCTGGTTCTTTGTATGTATTCAGTGGCTTGTGCATATTAGATACTTAATTTCTAAGCTCTTGTGTCACCCTAAACCTTGGCATTACTGCAGTTGATTCAAGTAGTAGTAATTTATTCATTTTACTTACAGCTTCTGTTTTTAAAAAGGACTTTGAGTTTCATTCCAGGATAGTCACTTGAGATTTTTGCCTGATACCTATTTTATCAAGCAAGATTTGGGGGCATTTGTGTGTTATGAGTTTGACATGCTGTAAATTATCACTTCTGTCTGATAATAGAGATTAACGATTTATGTTTCCAAATATCCTATTATGAACATAGACTAAAAGTAGGCATTAATCTTGGAAAAACAGAAGAAATGCAACTGTAATGCCACTTCACAATTAAATTATATAAAATCTCATTATTAGAGTCATCAGCTGAATTAGCAAAATCAGTTATTAAATGTGAATTAATGCAAAGTTTGAATATGATGCCAAGCCAATGCCAATTAATGTCAGTTGGGAAATTTCAGAGGCATGAATACTTTAGGAAAGCATTGAACATCTAAAACATATAATGTCTTATCTCTGAGGAAAGAAATCTTAGTTTCAGAGTACCTACATGTGTTAAAAGATAATCAAACAAAATAAAGTTCAGAAAAAATGTCTCAATTTAACATGAACATGATGTTTTTGTTAGTATTTGGACCTTAAGGATTATCAATTATTTTGTGAACCATTGCCTGTAAACATTAAACTATCTGATTTATTTTGATGACTAAGAATTTTTGCCCAGGGAATAACCAAACAACTTATTACTGAAATATTCTCAATAACATAATCTTAATTTTAAGTTGTTTTAGCTTTTCAGTTTCCAGAAGGCTTCTAACATAGATCGTCATTTAATTTCCATGAAGCTTGTCGCTACTGCTACTGGTAGATTAAAATGCTATCCTCTGTAACTTTGAGTTTTCATAAGCATGGCGGCCTGATCTGTCTGGAACTCCATTCCCTGCATGCTTGCCTTCCCTACAAACCTCACCTGACCTGTCATCGTGGAAAAGTGTCCCTTTTGTGGGTTCCCAGAACACTTTATGCTTCGTTTACACTGTATTGTGAGTGTTTGATCATCTGTCTTCACCATGAGATAGTTCATTCAAAAAATATTTACCTATTGTTTGGTAATCTTATTCTCAATGTTTAATATGGTATAGGAGTGCCACAAATTATGCTTTAATGAAATTGAAAGAAGAAAGAAAGCTACTATCCTTTAGTATTTCCCTGGTCTTAACAGCTCTTGGCTCTGTAAACCACATCCTGTTTCACCCATGTTCTGAGTAAATGTCCGCTTAGTTTACTGCAATTCTTGAAAACTATACTTTTCTTCTGTTTACTGCAATACATATTCTTGAAAAGTATACTTCTGATGTGCTTTATTAATACCAATATTCGAACATGTCGGATCTCAACGATTTTTAAAGACCTTTGTTTGAACCTGAGGCAAAAGATAGGTCTACTTGAGGATTTGTATGTTTTGACAGTTCTGTATTGAGGGCAACCTTCTACAAAGAGCCACTGACATTTTGTTTGTATGTACTGACAGCAGTGGGGAAGGGCATGCTTTTTAAAATAATTTAGAAAATTTATTTTGTTGCCTTTTTAAATGAAAAGTCAGTAGAAATGATGATAGATTAGATTTTTATTGAAAAAAAATAATTTATTCCCTGTAGTTTGCTTTTTTGCATTCTGTATTCTCTACATAGTTCATGTATGTGGTTAGCAGGGACATGAGGACCTTATGTTCTGAACAGATATGTTGCAGTTAGTATGTATGAAATGCTAAATGTGGTTTCTTAACCTCAGCACTATTGACATTGGGGGCCAGATAATCTTTGCTTTCGGGGGCTGTCTTGTGTCTTCTAACATGTTTACATATTTAATGGCATACCTGGCCTCTACCCACTAGATGCCAGTAGCATCCACCCACTTGTGACAACCATAAACGTCTCCAGACATTGCCCAGTGTCCCCTGGGAGACAGAGTCACCCCTGGTTGAGAAACATTGTACTAAAAAATGCTCCCCTTCTGTCTCTGTCAATATTTAGAATCAGCTAGGGATTTGTCTGCCTGTTTACACTTAATGTTTGCATTTAACTCTGTCCAATCCACTGTTACCATGGGTTTGACTGGTTTTCATTTATCAAGTATCTGGAGTATTGTGATTTTTATTTTTAATGGTATTTTAGAGAAAGGGTTGTTAGGGGAGATTGGGGTAAAGATGGGCAAAACTTTTGCAAGAAAAAGAAATTCTACACACTTAATGGTAATTCCTAGAAAATGGTCAAAATCAGGTTAAAACAAACTGAAAGGATTTAAGGGAGGGCATTTTGTTGTTTTTTTCTTGAAGTAAAGTGGTCTTCTGGAATTTAAGTGTTACAGTGAATAGTACTTCTTGTATCCAGATGTGTTTTCTTCCTTTGACTGTAACAAGTATTTATTCTTTCTGTTTCTCCAATTTGTATTCTTCACTGGCTGCTTAATTTCAGTGACTGTGGTTCTGAAAGATAAATCACTGGGGGAGAAATATGAGAAGTAAAAGATTTGAATCTATTAAAATACACTATAATATATCCACCTACACACAGATACATAAAAGTGACCCAACCATTTATTATTTAGAGATCAATAACATTTTTTCAATTTCTCCCCCAAAAGACACTTCGAATTCACATTCATCTATAGCATGGGCCAGTTTCCTTAATTGTAAAGCAACTTCACATAACATGAATAACACTATTTCTTATTAGATTCTAGCTTGATGGTATATTAAAATGTGTTGTTGTTTTTAATATACATAGAAACCAGAAGATTTTATTGACATGATCAGCATGTAAACAAACTGTGTCATCAATTTTAAACAGCTGTGGAAAAGCCTTTGGTATGAATGGTCTATTAAAATACAGATCTTCCTTTACAATCGGATTGCTGGGCTTGAACTGTGGCACACTTCTTGCTAGCTGTGTGTCCTCTGGTGTGTTGCAGAACTTTTACTTGCCCCAGATTCATCATCTGTAAAACGAGACTTGTAATAATAACCTACCTCATAAGATTATTGATGAGTAATAAGTTAATATATGTAAATTAAGTTAATATATGTAGCACTGTAAGTGCCAAATAGGTTTAGCTGTTGTCGTTGTTCCTATTATTACAACCACAACTATTACAATGTGAAGGGTTTCTATCCTTCTATCCAGTCTTCAGTAAAGTAAAGAATGGGTTCTATAAATGTGGAGAACAGCAGTAATAGAAGCTTCGTTGTTACAGCGCTAGAATTGACCCAAATTCATCCTGAGCTGTCAAAATGGCGTTTGGATTCCTTTTCAGAGCATTAATTCAAATTCATATTATCCAAAATCTGAAGAATTTTAGAGCAAAAGGAAACATAACCTAGTACATATGCATCTAGACTTGAATTATCTTCTCTCTTCTCTTCTTTTTTTCTTTTAGAAAGAGCATGGGATTTAGTATCCGAGAAACTGTGTTCCAGTCCTGGCTTTGTCGCTTGTTAACCATAAAACCTAGGGTTAGTTGGTAAATTCTCCGTGGACCTCGCTTTCTTCCTGTGTAACATGGGGCTGATGATGACACTCTCTACTGCTGCTTACTTTCAAGCCTCTGCCCAATGGCACTTGCACTCCGTGAACCTTCCTTTGTCCATTCCTGAGCTAGAGCGGCGTTGCTCCTCTGTGCCCTATCATAGTAATTTTCCACGCCATTTATTTTCTTATTTGTCTCCCTCAATAGATCGTGCATCCACAGGAGAGTGCATCTGTCTTGTTCACATATGCAGTGTGCATACTAGAGCATAGGTGATGCTCAATTAAATCCTTAGCCATGAGAAATTGGTCACAATAGCCGTCTAACTTGGACTCATTCCGTTGCTAACTTTATTCAGATGATGCAGAGGATGATGCTCTCTAATTCAAAGAGCCACTTTATATATAATCCTGGAGACTTAGCTGCTCCATCCCTCTGTGTGACTAGTTTCTTCCAAAGAATGAGGCAGGCTGGACAGGATTGTCTAGGTGTGGTTATCATGCTGTATCTTATGAGGTAGAAAATGACAGGACTGTAATACATCAGTATGGGGGAGCCCATGAGGCTGAATACATCATTTTCCAGGTTTATGGGCTTTAGGTACAGTTTCAAAGATATGCATTCATCTCCTCATGTTCTTTTTGTCTAGCCTAACAGCATATTTGTCCTTTAGAAATGAGACTAATTAGTGGGCGATTGCAGTTATTTAGGTGACAGGAAAGGTAAAAAGGGCTCTGCCAGATCTGTAAAAGTGAACCTTGAGGGGCCAGAGTAAAGAGCCTTAGAAAATAAAATAAGAATTGGTGGGCTTTGGAAACTTTTTAAACCTGGGATTTTGAGGGTAAGTGAAAAGTCACGAGTGATAACCAGGTTTCTGATTTTAGCAACTGATGTAAAGGATGGTTCTAATTGTTGAGGAAAGATTTTTTTCTTCTTTTATATCTTTCATTTATCACTTTATTTTTGAGTGGGAAATATTGCTTTCAAGTTTTGGATGTGTTGGTTTTGAAATTCCAGCTAATAAGCACCTAGATTGATGTGGTTGAGTAAGCTGTTGAATTTTCAACAGATCTGGATGTCAGGAGAGAGATCACTAATTTAGAATTGAGAACAGTCAGCATATGAGCTGCATGTATGCATGTTGTCATGCAGAGACAGTACTTACCAAGAAAAGGAGAAAAAGACAAAGTCCTGGGAAATACCAACTTCTTTTAAAGGAATATATGAATAAAGATACACTTTTCTTCATTCTTGGAAGGATAGTCTCAGGGATAGAGAATAAGGAAGACTGGTTTTCCAGAAGCCGAGGAAACACAAGAGTTTCAGGAAGGAAAATGGGTTTAATAGTCACAGATGCTACAGTTGAGTAGGTGATTCATACAAGCAAACTATTTTGGGAGTTTGATAATTAGTGGAAATTCGATTATGACATTTCAGCAGAATTCTGGGAAAGAGCCTAAACTGGATTTAGGGGTAAATGGGATTTGAGTCATTGGACATGTGCACCACAGCCTATCCTTAAAGGAAATTTGACTTTGAGGGGAAGAACGACAGTAAGAGGTAGTTAAGAGGTGGATGCAGGAATGTTAAGGTGGTAGGGTTTTATCTTCCGCTCTATGCTAAGAGGCACACAAACATTTTTGTAGTCTTAAGGGAAAGGAAATTGCAATGGGGAAAAAGATTGAAGATATTGGATAAAAAGGGGCTCGTGGAAGGACTTTAGTTCCTAAGGAAAGTAGGAAGACTCGGATTAAGATGGATTTCTCCTCTGATGACATTGGCCTTGTATCAAAGAAGAAACACCTCTCTATCTGAACCTCAAAGGAAAGTGACAAAGACAATTAAGGTTGTAGATATGTTTCTGAAATGAGATAATGTGTGTGAGCTTAGCTAACTGGAAAGCATTTTGTCAAAATTATTTTTATAAAGAATATTACTCCTTTTTGGAAGATATGTGAGTGTTCTTTCTCTTTATCAGTTTTACTTGCTTCTAAAGACAACTGAACTTTTTCACAGACTCTTAAATGCAGCAGGAAGCTTTGTTTTTCCTTGTTCCTAGCAACTGAAAAGTACACTTAACAGCAAAGCGCATCAATTTCATTATCAAATTGTTGCTCTAAATTTTCTACAGATATGTACATTTCTGTGTATATGTAACTGTTAATGTGGTTTGGAACAGTTTCATTTATTCAAATGGCTCTTTTAACAAATAATAGAAATAATGAGGTTAATATATGCTAATGACACAAGTGAGCAAACTTTAATTTCAAAATGATTTACTTCATTATTTTTCAATCATGCCCGTTAAGTAAAAAGCTGAGTACTTAAAAATACTCTACAAAATGATAAGTTTTTATCAGTGGCCTTCTCATTTTGCAAACCTCCATTTTCCCGCCTTTTGGAGGCCTCAGGAGCTGGCAAATGGAATCTGCAATTTGAGGTTCATGACAGTAGTACTCGGGTCCAAGAGAGGTGCCAAATGTCTGTAAGACACTTGCTGATTATATGAGAATAGGGATAGGCCAGAAAGCCCTCCGTGAGAACTTTCAGAACTTAGTCCAGTTCCTTGACACTGTATTTTCACAGACATGCTTATAATTGATTCTCACTTGTCAAGAGGGCAGGGCCTGGAAATGCTGGGATAATCCATGTGGCCACGCACTGCCAGAGGAGCCTCCTAGGGAGGCCCAGAGTCTGAGGGTCTGTAGACCAAAGCATGTCTCGCAACAGTGAACTGAAATTCGCCCAGTGTTCTGAAATTTAAGCTTATTTGACCAAATCCAAATAATAAGGAAATAACAATGTGGTTGGTCTTCAGTCTTTGATGGAATCTGTTAAAATTCTGACTCTATACTATTGATCCAGATTACCTTTTGCCTTTCAAGCAGTCATGGGCCAATATTTCCCAAGCAATATGGCCAGTGGGAGAGGCATCTCAGGTTTAAATGTATATATGTATATCAGGGCCTTAGACAGGTTTCCTTTCTGAAGTGATGAAAAACTGCGTGCTCCAAGGAGAAATCCAGGTGGTTTGTAATTCTAGTGGGAGAGAAAAGATTGCTGGAAAAGGGAAATTTCAGTAGGGGGTAAAGAGCTTTTTGAAATTACTTCTTAATACTTTCTAATGTAACGTACATGCAGCTGATCCCTCTCTAGTATTTTCTGTCCTGAGTAATCATTTCCTTCTATTTAGAATTTATTTTTATAGTACCTCATCATTTTTATGGCCCCATTAACCATTTTTATTTTTGAAATATAAAATGAAAATTTGATTTTATGTATAGTAATACAGTCTTGTCTCCAAATTTCTATTTTGCTCATGCAGAGGGTTACTTCTACAAGAGAACAGCAGGTTTGCAGAAGCACTACATTATTATAAATTGGCGATCGGGAGCAGGCCTACGCTGGCTTGTAAGTAACATTCAAGTCCTTTTAAAATATCCCTCCCTTCCCCTCCCTTCGTGAAAATGGTGATTTAAAGCCTCACAGATTAAAAAACATGGTAACTCTATTTCTGAATACTTGCCAATCAAATGATGAGACTTTAACAATTACATCTCTCTCAATTTTAGTATTTTGGTGCCTGTTTATCATGTTAATATATTAAGATAAATATAACTTTTATTCATCTCGATATTAAGCTCAAAATATTCTGACTCCTTGAAGGCAGAGACTCTTATATATTTTTTTTCAGTGACACCTGTACTTCTTACTACATTGTTGTTCTTTTGTATATTTGTTCCCTGGCTATTTATTTCTTGGTTTTCTTTTAAAATCAGAAATAATGCATAGAAACAAAACGGAAGTAAAGATAACTTTATTGTTTCCATAGTATACATCATCTTCTCAACATTTGTATTTCCACTTGTCTCCCCTCAGCTGCATATTTAAACACCGGGATTATTCTAATGAACCAAGGAAAGACGGAAGAAGCTCGACGCACGTTCCTGAAGTGTTCTGAGATCCCTGATGAAAACCTAAAGGACCCTCATGCCCATAAGAGCTCGGTCACCAGCTGTCTGTACAACCTGGGGAAACTCTATCATGAGCAGGGACACTATGAGGTCAGGCCAAAACCTCTGCCTTATTCCTCCCCCTTGTTCTGATCTAGTCTCAATGTTTTCTACCTACAATCTCATTGTAGGGACACTGATCATTTAAGAAGCTCATAAGTGTTTTTATTAAAAGAGTTTTATGGTGAAATTCTTTTGGAAAAAAACTCTGCTCAAGCAAAACTTAATGGATTTCTTCACTGTGAATTTCTCAGCGTAATTATGACTCCTCAGGAAAAGGAAATAACATGCATTGCAGCTCAAGCTTGTTTGCTCACCATCTCTTTGATTTTACAATTCAAGACACATTATTATTTTTATCTATATCCATTTTTTGATGTTAAAAAATACATTTTTGTACTCTGCGTATTGAGTAAATGATTTGATATAAATCCTACTCGTTTCTTTTCATTCTTTTTAAAACAATAACCCAGTGAAAACTAATTTTATTGTGTTTTTAAATTGGGGAGGGGGAAAGGTGATGGAGACAGGGTCTTGTGTGGGAAGTTGGGAGGTTGACCCAGTCCTGTGTTCCCTGTCTCTCTCACGAAGCCTGCCTGCATGGGTTTCTTCTCTCCCATTCAGTATGGCTCCTCCCTCCTCAAATGACACCCACACACACTCTTACACGATGTATTAAGATTGCAACATGAGGGTGAAAATAGAATTTTAAAAATAATTGCATTTAATGATCTCAGTAGGTCTCAGTAGCTAGAAGATTCGTTAGTCAATATTTTATTTAGATCCTACTTGATCGCCTGACTTGAAGTACCTACAGATTTTAGATGACTGTGGGTGACTTCTGGTTATTTTATTGCATAATCTATGGGAACTGAAAAATTTATATTGAGAGAACAATAGTAACATTTGACTCCTTGTTAAACTGATTTTTATATGACCTTCTTCACGGACTGGGTTGAATATTTTTATTCATGAAATGGAGGCAGTATGATATCAAAGGATGGCTTAATTATTTTCCTCTAAATACCATTTAGAAAGAGCAATGGAAGATTTTAATTTTGGAAGGATGTTGTTATTTTATTTTCAGTGACTAGCCCTGTACTTTAGCTCTTTTTCTGTTTCTTAAATTAGGATGCACTTAGTGTATACAAGGAAGCAATTCAGAAAATGCCAAGGCAGTTTGCCCCACAGAGCTTGTACAACATGATGGGTAAGTAAAATAGTAATATTTTAATTGATATTTCAGGGACCTATGGAAAAATTGAAACCTGTAATTCTGTTAAATGGAATTCTAATGAATCATTTTGTTAATCTTCACTAAAAAAACCCTGTTCACAATTGAGTGTCACATTCAAATTTTTACAAAGCATACTTATTCTAAGAGAAATAAATGTGTTAACATAGTGATTTTCAACAATTGGCTGGATCCCAGAGTTGTTCAAAAGGGGCTCAAAAACTGAAGCGGGTTTTGAGTGTTAGCTAGACCCTAGAGATTGAAAATGATGAATAAAGTACATGTAGATTTTAATGAATTTATGAAATTTGTGATAATTTTTGATCATGTTATTTTCTTAATCATAATGTCCTCCTCAAAAATAAACATTGCTATGATGTAGAGATTCATGGTTTTGATGCTTATAAAAAAATGTGAGCAACTGAGCCAACTTGTATGGTTTTCGCTGATAAAGGCTTAGATCTCAAGAGGTTTTTTTCAGGGTATTATTTTAGAGTAAAAACAATACTGTGAAGAGTGTAAATATCCTACTACAATTATTCCTTTTTCTACATTGAATAATTAGCTTAATTTTCTTATTAATCAGAAAGTATGTACGCTAGGGCATTGATTTTTCTAGGTACAAGAGGTCAAGAACTAGAATTTCTAGTAAAATAATCTGCCTATTACCTGCAATTGATCCGTGGCAGCCTTATAGGAAATTGTTACCACAGCTATTTGATGGTGGACACACCTGAAAATTGCCTATTCAGTATGTGATTCTTGAAAAGAATCCCTAAAGTTTAAGATGTTCTGCTGATTGATTAACTCTGCTGTTTCCAGATAAGGGGTTACTTTTGTCCTCAAATGAAATATTTCTTTTTCTCCGAACAACGAATCGCAAACTCAGATTTTCCTTTTTCATTAAACTTGGTTAACTTGCTTAGTATTTCTAGGCCTTCCTCATGCATATAAACTAAATGTGACTACATGATCGCTAGGATTATTTTATGCTTTTATATTCTGTGATTTGAGGCATTTGGTAGTAGCTGTATGGCTCTGAGTACACATATAAAATCCCAAGTCCTCCCAAACTAGAAAATATATGCCTGGCAAGGACACTCACTTCTACTTTTTTTTAAATAACAGAAAATTCAGAAATAGTTTAGAGCTATAACAAGGCACAGGTCAGTAAATAGAAAAAAAAAAAAGATTTGGGAGAGGTTTATATATTCATTCCTTGTCTCTGGGAATCCTGACATTTAGCCTGGACAGCAGTAGGGTGATTTAACGCTCGTGTTAAAGACGACACTGGAGTAGTTTTAGTTGCTATTTCTTTTTCTCTTTGGTATAATTACTGAAAGGTAAAATCTAACTTCCTTAAATGTACTTTTGTCTTTACCCTCTTATGAATTAAAACCGCGCCTTTCACTATCTAACATTTTACCATCGATCTATCCACTCAGGTGAAATTTACATGTCCATAAAGTGTGTACCTAGATTTATCAGTTGAATTAACCTTCTGTGTTAGTGCTGGATGGTTATTCATTTCAAAATGAACATTGAAAGAACTGTGTTCTCTAGTTTTGTCTGAGCAGGCACAGTGGTTTTAGTTTATAATTTTACTTTTAACGCTAATGCTTGGGAAGGACTTTTTCCCCAATTTTCCTCGGTTATCAGAGAAGACATCTTTCTTTAAATTAGGAAAGGATTCAGATCCATGGCAGCAGACTGCATATGGCATCTTTATTGTTAATAGGAAGTGTGGTATTCACTATAGTTAATGATTTGAGAAAATTCATTCAATTATTTTAAGTAAACACATTTGATTGAAAATTCAGCTGGTACCTTGAGATCTGTGTCTCATGTGGTTACACAGATGCTGAGCACAAACAGGCAGCAAAAGATAAGTGTATCCCTGGGGTGATTGCTTAGTCCTTTGTCTTATTTTCCATTATAGAAGGAGGGAGCCGCTTTGCCCAGACTCTGCAAAGCCCTCTAACAACTTGCAAGGGGAGAATCCCAATATAATTTATAATTCCAGATTTCTGCCATAATTATAGTGGCTGCCTTCTGTTTAATTTTATGTGACGGTCTGTCAGCTGACTAGGTTTTGTAGTTTCAGTTGTTCACGAAACTGTAATTTTCTCCGAGAATGAGTTCACCTCCTAATCAAATGGGTGAAATCCTCTGAGTGTTGGCTTTAACTCCTAATACATTTTGATTAGCCTCCATTTGACAAGAAAAAAAAATGGCCCAGGAGATAAGCCGCCCTATCAGTTCATCATTTTCATTAGTCTGTCAACATGTGCTGATTATCCTATCAAGTTTATCAACAGCCTTGAATGTGTTTTCTAATTCTCACATTTGCATATTATTGGTGCCCTTTAGGGATCAGTGATGGATTATAACGTCTGGTGAGATTTAGCCTGCAAGTATTCATTTTTCTCACGGCTCATTCATTTACCCCTTCAAGACCACTACCCCCAAGCACTTGCATGTATATCTGCAAACATTGTTTATTTTCTTTTATTTGGAAGTTAGGAGACATAAAGGAATAGGTATGAAAAAATACAATTATATTTGAATGTTATTATTACTTTAATAACTCAATTCATTGCAGCTGCTTAAAAAAACAAAAAAAACAACAAAAAACCCCAACACTCCAGCCCTTTGCATTTTCCCTTCCCTTGAACATTTTATGAAAAACATATCACTCTATGCTGCATGCCAGTACTTGACTTACCCTGAACATCGAATGAGCCTATTTTTCGCATTTGTGTATTAATAGAAAATAACAAGTTTGATTATCGATTATTACTTGCTTCCCAACTTAAATTTTTCTATATTTTATTGTAAGACTTAGTTTTTATTGTGATAATTTATAAGTAAACTTAAAAGTCTATTTAAAAATACATTCTCATTATTCTCTTTGATTTCATAGGATCAAGGTGATTGAGTAACAATAATTGAGGAGTATCGTCCCATCCAAAATTAAGTGAATTTGCAAGCATGTACAAATCATATTTTAAAAGACACTATATATCACTTTTATAAACAAAAATTAAAGTTTCACCTAGGTGGCAGTTATAATTGGTAAGGTATGAAAATACATGAAATGTTAAGAGGCCAATCACACAATAACTGTTAAAATTGCTCCTAGCCAGTTGTGGACCTCAGTTTCCTCTTGAGAGAATGGGTTGGATTCAGTGGAGATTCAGTATAGTCTGAAGTCAGATAGCCCAGGTTCAAATTATGGCTCTGACACTTAACAGCTGAGTGACGTTGGGCAAATTACTTAACTGAAGCCTCAGTTTCCCCATCCATAATGTGCTTGTAATGGTAGTGTCAGTTTGAGGATTGAGTGAGATAATGAAGGTAAAGCATGTTGGACCAAATGCCCAACCTAGTAAGTGTTTCGTGACATTTACCTTCCGTTGTAATCATTATCCTTTCTGTAGGCTTTAAACTCCAGAAGTCACTCCTTGTATATTCTCTGGCAGTTCTTTCTGTATTTACCAATATAAATCTGATTTCTCTATAGATACAGTTTTGACGTACTGATGGCCTTGGAGTCACCAACAGGGATTCTGTTTAGTTCTGTCCTGTCTAGAATTGCTGCGTTTTCTCTCGAAGTCCATTTCCCTTTATCTCTCAACAACCACAGTCAAAATCCATCTTTTATCATTAACTGCATTAACCAAAAGTGAAACAGCGTACTTAGTTAATGCCCAATTAATTTAATTCCATTAATAGAGTATTCCCTTTAAATTGAAATCATCATATTTAGGTTAGAGTTTCTTCTCCTTTTCCTGTCATGACATACTTTTCCCCTAGACTTTGTCAAAATTATTCTTTATTCTGACACCTATTGTAGGCCTTTATTGAATCTCAATTTCTCCTCTTTTCTTCTCAAATTGTAAGTGATTTTTAGAATCATAGAATGTTAGAGACGGAAGATTCGTATCTTTAAAATCCTCCTAACATAATCTTTTTACAAGCTAGAAATTAACACTCAAAGAGTTAGGTTGATCTGAGCCTGAACCAAGATGGCAGAGTAGAAGGATGTGCTTTCACTCCCTCTTGCGAGAACACCAGAATCATAACTAGCTGCTGGACAGTCATCGACAGGAAGACACTGGAACTCACCAAAAAAGATACCCCACATCCAAAGACAAAGGAGAAGCCACAATGAGACGGTAGGAGAGGCACAATCACAGCAAAATCAAATCCCATAACTGCTGGGTGGGTGACTCACAGACTGGAGAACACTTATACCACAGAAGTCCACCCACTGGAGTGAAGGTTCTGAGCCCCATGTCAGGCTTCCCAACCTGGGGGTCCAGCAACGGGAGGAAGAATTCCTAGAGAATCAGACTTTGAATGCTAGTGGGATTTGATTGCGGGACTTTAACAGGACTGGGGGAAACAGAGACTGCACTCTTGGAGGGCACACACAAAGTAGTGTGTGCATCAGGACCCAGGGGAGGGAGCAGTGACCCCATAGGAGACTGAACCAGACCTACCTGCTAGTGTTGGAGGGTCTCCTGCGGAGGCAGGGTGTGGCTGTGGCTCACTGTGGGGACAAGGACACTGGCAGCAGAAGTTCTGGAAAGTACTCCTTGGCGTGAGCCCTCCCAGAGTCTGCCATTAACCCCACCAGAGAGCCCAGGTAGGCTCCAGTGTTGGGTTGCCTCAGGCCAAACAACCAACAGGGAGGGAACCCAGCCCCACCCTTCAGCAGTCAAGTGGATTAAAGTCTTACTGAGCGCTGCCCACCAGAGCAACAGTCAGCTCTACCCACCACCAGTCCTTCCCATCAGAAAACCTTCACAAGCCTCTTAGATAGCCTCATCCACCAGAGGACAGACAGCAGAAGCAAGAAGAACTACAATCCTGCGCCTGTGGAACAAAAACCACATTCACAGAAAGATAGACAAGATGAAAAGGCTGAGGGCTATGTACCAGATGAAGGAACAAGATAAAACCCCAGAAAAACAACTAAATGAAGTGGAGATAGGCAACCTTCCAGAAAAAGAATTCAGAATAATGATAGTGAAGATGATCCAGGACCTCGGAAAAACAATGGAGGCAAAGATTGAGAAGATACCAGAAATGTTTAACAAAGACCTAGAAGAATTAAAGAACAAACAAACAGAGATGAACAATACAATAACTGAAATGAAAACTACACTAGAAGGAATCAATAGCAGAATAACTGAGGCAGAAGAACGGATATGTAACCTGGAAGACAGAATGGTGGAATTCACTGCTGTGGAACAGAATAAAGATAAAAGAATGAAAAGAAATGAAGACAGCCTAAGAGACCTCCGGGACAACATTAAACACAACAACATTCGCATTTAGAGGTCCCAGAAGGAGAAGAGAGAGAGAAAGGACCCAAGAAAATATTTGAAGAGATTATAGTTGAAAAATTCCCTAAGGTGGGAAAGGAAATAGCCACCCAAGTCCAGGAAGCGCAGCGAGTCCCATACAGGATAAACCCATGGAGAAACACGCGAAGAAACCCAGGAATCAAATTGGCAAAAATTAAAGACAACGAAAAATTCTTGAAAGCAGCAAGGGAAAAACAACAAATAACATACAAGGGAACTCCCATAAGGTTAACAGCTGATTTCTCAGCAGAAACTCTACAAGCCAGAAGGGAGTGGCATGATATACTTAAAGTGATGAAAGGGAAGAACCTACAACCAAGATTACTCTACCCAGCAAGGATCTCATTCAGATTCGATGGAGAAATCAAAAGCTTTACAGACAAGCAAAAGCTAAGAGAATTCAGCACCACCAAACCATCTCTACAACAAATGCTAAAGGAACTTCTCTGAGTGGGAAACACAGAGAAGAAAAGGACCTGCAAAGAGTTAATTTGATCTGTTTAGGATTACACAGTTTGTGTTAGAACCAGAAGTGTAGTTTACTGATTTAAATTTAAATGCTTTTTGTATTCAGTCCTTCTGTATTGCCAAAATTGGCACATTCTTCACTATGTCAATATAGCTTATCTTTACCCATTTAAAAACCAGCATATATATCTATATGTAGATATAGATATATAGATATATGGATATAGATATCATTCCTTGTCCAAATATATATTAAAAACCTTTTCATCTTAAAAGAATGAAACACCTACAAAATTGTGGTTTCATTACAGATGCATGAAATGCAGGATATTAAAATTCTTTTAATGTAGGTTAATTTTTAACCACCCTCATTTTTTCTCTTCTTTCTTTGTAATTCTTTATTTCCCTTACTATGTATACTTAAGCATTGCTTTTGAATAATCCTAAGAGATTATGGGAAACTAAAATAGGCTGTAGTTTTCAATTTTATCAGTTTGAGCCATTCCAATCCCAAAGGTCATTTTAAGCCTATTTACTATTTAATATAAAATTACTTGGCTTTCTCAATGCAAAGTGATTGTTGGGTTTAATTATAATATATAAGCAATTTAGGCCATTTCGTCTTGGTAATATATCTCGAGAACAAAAAGCCACGATGTATTCATGGAGTAAGAATCTAGAGTTACAGCCTTGGCGTTGCAGTCTGCAATCACTGTGTTTAGAATAACCTCTGTGTGCAAAAAAAAAAAAATCTTTAAGTCACAGGTCCTGAGTTAGGGGGGGCGTATAGTGGTGACAGGATGAAATGGAAATAGTCCATATGGTTTCTGCTCTCATAGAACTTTGTAAGTGATTTCACAGTTTGTCTAGTGCTCTTTAGTATCTTTCCTTAATAAGTAAATGCCTATAAATGAAATGGATAATTGTATTACTCTAACCTCGAGAATATTTTGTTCATAACTTTGTAGGCCTACTATGTTGACTGGACCAAACAAACCAAAACAAACAAAACAAACAAAAATCTCAAGCTTTTTTTTTTTTTTGATGTGACACTAGTGTCACAATTTGCACATATATTTATATATCCTTGTTCTTTAAAAAATATGTGTCTATGGGTAACGTGCTTTTATCTTAGGGAGAGGTTACATTCTTTCAGGGGAATTCCATGATAATGATCATTGCTATTTATTACCTCATTTGCCTTTATTTTGATCTTACCATTTGATTCTCTTATTTCTGATAATTCCTAAATCTTTTTTTATACACATCCCTGTTACTTATGAAATCCTAGCTCATTATTAGAAAATATATTTTCCTCCATCAGCCTGCAACTAACAAGTCTTTTACTTACATAGGTTTAAAATTGACAAGATGCTTTTTCCTCACATTCTCTCATAAGAAAGAAGGACTCTTTTGACTTAATTTTCAGTTTTGTGAAAACGGCTCTTCAATTATGAGAGATTTCCCCAATTTCATTGAGCTAGTTAGAGAGAATGGTGAAAGAACCAATAAATAGGAGACACAGTGAATTTATTATAACGATTTTTAGAGTAAAGCGCTTGTCCAAATTTTAGAATTTGTGTTTTTGAGAAAGAAACTTGTGGAATGAAAAAGTTTTGTCATGAATGGCTACCAGGGACCTTTAGATTCCTTACTCTCATTTAAGTAAGAACTGACAAAGAAGATGTCAAATGTACCTCCTGACAACAAAACACAAAAATTCTCACTTGTAAATTTATCCTAACTCTACTCGAAGGATGTATACTCTATGCTGAATTCAGTTTAGTAGGTTGGCTGTCAGAGAAGTCTGCTTTTCTCTCAGCCTCTGTATGATTGGTTTTTTAGTGCATAATTTCTTTTTGTTGGATTTTTCTAGTGTGCACATTTGTGTGTGTGTGTATGTGTTGACCTCACTTTGTTCCAGAATATATTTAGAATAGAAATATTCAGAGTAAATTTTTGATAGGTCAGTTACATGCTTAATGTCTTCTTCTATGACTGGTGGTTCTAAAGTGGATTGCTCAAGGCATTTAGCATGCTGACTGTGAAAGAAATGGTTTTTAACTGTGTGAGATTTGAACTTCACATCTTTCAAGTGTGGAAGCATTAACACTCCAGTAGTGTTAAGCTTTTTATACCACCTGCTTCCCCTATTTTGAGTTCTGGTGATTTTCCTGTGATTGCTTCCATTGGCGCTCTTGAAAATCTGTGCGTCAGCCCTTCAAGTATGATACGACTGTATAACTGGATTAGCCATTGATCTGTGTACCTCTACAAGAATATTAACTTCTAATTTTTAAGATAAACCTTTTCACTGCATTTTCATGTTTCATTCGTCAGAAAGGACAAGACCAGGAGAAAGGATAAGACCAGGGCCAGGAGATTTTAGAAATTCATTTTGTAAGATATGGAGCCAATAAGATAAGGAAATATGAGCTTTGGGCTGTATATCAAAAAGAATAAATATATGAAATGTATGTACACAATTTGCTCCTAAAAGTTCATTTCTCATTATAAAACTGTAGTGGTTTATTTTTTTTTCTTTTTACCATTCACACTTGATATAAATTCTCCATTATGTACTATGGTTACAGACATTAATTTGCTAGGCATTACATACACTACAAAGGCCAGCCTCCAGTTCAGCTGCATTAAATAGGTAATATATTTTGTTTAAAGTTTCAATTAAACCCAGGACCAGAAGATATATGGTCCCTGTGGGGAGTTTGAACATTTTCATGCCAGTGCTGGGATTGCCTAAGGATCATGCTTAGGTCTAGATGTTGCTTGCTTTCCTGGAAATACGATATGAGACAGTTGATTATATTTCACTGCTATTAAAACCACACGAGCCCACCTGTTACATTAATTGATACTTTTGCCAGTTTAGTGGTAAAGGAAAAGATTGAGACTTAAAAACTTTATTTTTAAATTGAGTTATAAGGAAATGAATATATTCAAATTAATACCTAATTATATCCTTATTCTCTGATTCCCAAATAATTTCAATATGTTCTGCTTGAAAAATATGTTTTCTGAGGCTTCAATAGAAATAAATGAGAAAAAAAAAGTGTATATTTTACTCTCTTATTGGGCACTATCCACGGAGTGAATCTTTTACTCAGTAATAAATATGGGCTGGATTGTTCTCAGAAAATTAAAGTGATGCTATGTTATACTTGGAAAATTAACTAAATTTCGAATTCTGACATTCTTAAAAGATGCCAATTTTGATGACATTGAGATGAAATGGACATAATCATGAGGAAGAAGAAAATCTTGTATGAAGGATACAATCTTGAAAATCAATGTCAAGAAAACAATAAATTGTTGCACATATTTAGAATAGGCCAGTAATACAAATGAAGTTAAAAATTAAATACATTACTAATTGTACATACTTTGCTCTGTGTGTATTTATATCGGCTTTTCCTAATAGGTAGGGAAAAGTTGTTTCCTACATGAAAATCTTATTTAACTCCCACATGAACTGTTACTTAGTTGTGATTTTATTTACACTGAGTGAAGCTATTGTCATATTCAAATTGAATAAAGCATTAAAATAGAACATGCAAAGTTTTGTTCCAGATTACAAGTCTTTTTTTTGCCAACATGTAAATTATGAGTATGGGGTTCTGTGAGCTGTTGTAGAATCTTATTTTTAAGTATTCATTAAAAATAGAATGAATTTTTAAATTTTTGATATATCTTAGTAATTAACATTAATATAAAAATTTATAAAATATATTATTCATTACATATTATAGAGACATATTGCTTGATCCAGGAATACATATGAAATGTAATCCTAAGAAGATGTGTATAAAACTGAAAATGCTTTTATTATTCTATTCTGATGTCTTCCTGCAAATATTTATATCCTATTTCTCTGAATACTATTATTTTCATTAATTCTTTCCAAGCTAGTATAACATTTACTCATTCTTTTTTCTTTTTTCTGGTGTAAGCTTTGGGTTTTTCTAAACACAATTTAGAAATTCCTTGCATATATTTTTAGTATTCCCTAAATATTTCAGTTGTATTAAGCCGTTTTATTTTATTGCATTGTAATTCTCTTGACGACAGTATTATATTTTTTGGGAGCGGATCATCACCTCCAACATACACAGGGACACACAGACACACACACACACACACACACACACACACACACACACAGTCTCACTTTCTCTTTTTTTGGAAAATCTGAACATTTTATGGGATTGTCTCCAACATTTGTTGACTGATTGCTCTTAGTGATTTATTTCCTTGAAAACATAAAGGAAATTGATTAGCCTAGAGAACTTCAGGATCCCGAGTTGCAAAAAGAGACATAGTAACATAGGCTCCTGGCTATTTTCCAAGTTAAATTTTGATGGTACATCAGATGTTTCCGGTATATAACAGTAGGTATTAGGAACCTTTTTAACTTTCACTGAAGTTTAACCTCTTTCTTCATGATTTGTGTTTTTACTTAATGAAACACATTTTCATTTTTTTCCCCTGCATTTCCTCTCTTTGCTTTAAAACTACCCTTTCTGGCTTCAAGGGTTTCCCCTTAAGTTTGGTGCTGTAAGAACTTGCTAAAGAATTACGTATTGAACCTTTTCATAACCCTCAGTTTAAGACTTGGATTATATTTCATTTACTTCCAATCACTCCGCCCCAAAGGAAGAAGTTATAATTGTTAAAGTCTGTTGTCAGATACTAAGTAGCCTTCCTAATTTCTGTAATCATTTTATTTTTGTCTTTGTCTTTGCCTGCTCTGTTCACTACCTCTTAAGGATTTCCAATCAGGACTAATATATCTAAGGTAACTGGACTCTGTCATCTTTATGATACCATAAGGCTGAGGAAGATATTAGGATGGAAATACAAAAGATTCACAAAATTTGACAGCCAATAGTTACAGCAAGTTTATGACATAAATAAATAAAGGCCAGACTCCCTAATGTTTCTATGTTAATGCTAATACCGTGAAGTAAAAAGTGAGAATTAAAATCACAGCAAGTTAAACTCTTGACATAATAGGCTCCTGATGTCATGTGGTTCTGTCCGACCTATAGATTCTAGAAAAAGAAGTTACTTGGAAATTTTTCTTCAGTGACATACTAGGCAAAAATGTAACATCTAAATTCAAGTTGATACATAATGTGATCAATTATTTCTCAGATATTTATCAAGACTCTGTGGAGCCACTTCTGAACTTAGGTTGGAGGACAGATAAAGAGATGAAGTGTTTTCTCTTGGGCTCTACACATCTCATAGTCTAATTTAAGATCAGGAAGATTATAATTGGTGAGGTAAGTCCTATAGATACATTAAAAAGATGGGGGACAGACAGGAGTTGGAATAAATGAAGAATTGAGTATAATTTTAAATAGGAAAAGTCAATTTTGTAAAAACTGCCATCTTTACTTGATCCCTGGATTATAATTCAATAGCAATAAACATCTCAAAAATGTATCAAAAATTTGACAAAATCATTCTAAAGTTTATCTGGTAGACTTAACAGGAAAATAGAACCAAGAAGGTTTAGAGAAGAATAATGGGTGAGACTTGCTGTACTTGATATTAAAATATTAGTATCAATAGAAGCTACAGTAATTAGAGCAGTGTTGTCCTGGCATAAAAACAGAAAATCTGACTAGTAGGACAGAATGGAGACCCCAGAAACAGACCAAAATTTACTAAATCTTTATAGATAATAGATGTGGAATTAAATATGATTGAGGGAAGGGAGTTTTTATAAAAGCTGATCTGGGAGAACTGATTAAATGTTTGGAAACAATAAAATTAGATATCTGCCTCACACCATATGGTAAAATGTATTTCATGTGGAATAAGTAGCTAATTTTAATAACAAAACTATATAAGTAGAAGAGAATGTATGTCCCTATAATGGAGAATAATTTTGTGCAAAATAGATAGTGATTAAACTACAAAGGAAAAGTCAACTTGATTTGCATATGTAAAAATTAAAATAGTCTGAAATGAAAAGCTATTACCATCTTTTGCCTATTATAGGGAAAAGATAAATGTCTTAATTAAAAATGGTTTAAAAAATGGTTTAAAACCATTAAACAGTGACCCACAATTTTAAAAAATTGCTGGTTAAAATCTTATTTAAAAAAATTTGTGAAAATATATGCATTTCATTAGTTCAAGAATTCTATATATGTATTCTAAGATAAGATAAAAATTTTTTTAAAAAAGAAGGATGATAATTGCTGAAGTAGGTGTAGTACCTGCAAAAAAATTGGGAGGGGAATTTGAATACACAAAAAATTGATCTTGAATGAGAAAATACAATTTTGGAAAATTTATCATATTTTTTAATATAGTTTTAAAATGCTAGAAGGAACCTAAATATTTAAAACTAGCAAAATATTTTACTTATAATTGATTTTTTTCAAAATATAAAATAAATTCTGGAAAAACACCAAAACTTTACCAATCACTATGAGTGATGGCATTCATCTGATTTAATAAAATTATTATCTTTCAGATTTTCTACAATGAGTAGATATAATGTTAATAATTAGATAATAAATATTTTTAAAAAATTAAAGGATTAATCAGGACTTGGGCTAGTCAATCTTGAGTAGATCATCTAGAAAATCCATGAATATGACAGTTCCTTTTTAAACTAACTAGGATATTGTCACTGGTTTATGAAATGACTGTAAATTCCTGGACAGTGATGAATCTACAAATGATTATATAATTTAGGGGATTAAGGAGTTATTTAGTCTTAGCCCCTCATTTTGTGGATGATAAACAAAGGTCTTGTCAAATAACCTGTTTGTCTATAACCATACAAAGTTTTAATGCAAAAGTAAGAATTAGAAACCCAGACATCTAATTACTCTTTTGGTATATAATTCATAATTCTGTGCTACATCATAATTATAAATAATTTCAACAGGTAGATGGACAAACCAAGTTAATCAATCAGTTAATTAAAATGTGTTTATTTCATTTTAAAATTATGTGGCAAAATTAGTTCCTAAGGAAAGAATTAAAAGTAACATATAAAAAAAAATCATAAACTTGAAGATGGGTAAAGTGCTCATTAAAAGAAAAATGACCAGCACAGAAAAACACTACTTATAAAAACCATCAATATAAGACTTGCCTGGTGGCACATTGGTTAAGAATCCGCCTGCCAATGCAGGGGACACGGCTTCAAGCCCTGGTCCAGGAAGATCCCACATGCCGCGGAGCAGCTAAGCCTGTGCGCCACAACTACTGAAGCCCGCGCGCCTAGAGCCCGTGCTCTGCAACAAGAGAAGCTACCACAGTGAGAAGACTGCGCACCACAACGAAGAGTAGACCCCGCTCACCGCAACTAGAGAAAGCCCGCGCACAGCAAGGAAGACCCAATGCAGCCAAAATAAAGAAAACAAAATAAACCTGATATCTTAAATGGAATAGAAGCATTTCTTAAAAATGGAATGATTACGTTAGTGACCAGCCAAGTCCTTAAGCTGGGAGATGTTAGAAATTAGATAGATTACCATAGAATGCCTGACCTTCAGGCAAAGTATCCTAAAACACTTGCAATATTGACAATCAGATGCTTTCATCATATCAGCAGCAGAAAGCCTGCTAGAAATCATGCAGGGCTATTTTCTGAATGCTCCTATTCTTTACAGGCCAGAAAAACGCTATAACCTATGTGAGCCCTTTTACAAAGGTAGCATTTCTCCCCAGTGTGCTGGTGTCACTGTATTTTACAAACATTCTTCTGAAACTTTTAGAACTTCTCAATTTATAGCTAGGCACATGCAATTCAGTGTTGTTCACACCTTTTGCACTCATGTTCCATTGTTCACTGTGATTTTGCTCATAACCACTTACCATCTGTTTTATTATTTACTTGATAATTTTCTTCATTCTAAAACATATCTATGAAATCACATTTTTAAACACAGATTAAATGTAATTTATAAGTACTAAATTAAAAAAAATTTTTTGTGTTTCATGTGCACCTAAAAATCAAACTTTGGAAAAGACTGATAAATATATTTCTCTCAGAAGATTGTAAGTACCATGAAGGCAGGAATGAATGATACCTC
The DNA here is from genome assembly GCF_949987515.2 of Delphinus delphis. NCBI lineage: Eukaryota > Metazoa > Chordata > Mammalia > Artiodactyla > Delphinidae > Delphinus > Delphinus delphis. The sequence goes on from NC_082693.1 coordinate 66,470,577, forward strand.
ATTAGCCTTTAGGTTTACCATCATATGCATTATCCATGTTGGCTAACCTAAATTGATATGCAAGATATGCATTTAAGAATTTTTTTTTTTTTTGCCTGAGACATGTGGCATGCGGAATCTTAGTTCCCCGACCAGGGATCGAACCTCTGCCCCCTGCATGGGGAGCGTGGAGTCTTAACCACTGGACCACCAGGGAAGTCCCCATTTAAGCATTTTTAAAAAGAGATTTAACAATTACTGTAAGAATTGAGAAAGGGGTGATTACTTTTGGTACATGTGGTCAAAAAAATTTTAAGTTGGGGAGGAGGGATAGATTGGGAGTTTAGGATTGACATGTACACATTGCTTTATTTAAAATAGGTAACCAACAAGGACCTACTGTATAGCACAGGGAACTCTGCGCAATATTCTGTAATAACCTAAATGGGAAAAGAATTCAAAAAAGAATAGATACATGTATATGTATAACTGAATCACTTTGCTGTACACCTGAAACTAACACAACATTGTTAATCAACTATACTCCAATATCAAATAAAAATTAGAGCTTTCCTGGTGGCGCAGTGGTTGAGAGTACGCCTGCTGATGCAGGGGACACAGGTTCGTGCCCCAGTCCGGGAAGATCCCACATGCCGCGGAGCGGCTGGGCCCATGAGTCGTGGCCGCTGAGCCTGCGCGTCCGGAGCCTGTGCTCCGAAACGGGAGAGGCCACAACAGTGAGAGGCCCGCGTACCGCAAAAAAATAAAAAATTTAAAAAAAATAGGGAATTTGGAGGGTGGAGGAATTGCATAAGGTGGTCAAAAGATACAAACTTCCAGTTATAAGACAAAGACATACTAGGGATGTAATGTACAGCATGATGACTGTAGTTTACACTGCTATATGACGTATTTGATTAGGGAGTACATCCTCAAAGTTCTCATAACAGGGAACAGAGCATTATTTTGTATCCATCTGACATGATGGGTATTAACTGACCTTACTGTGGTAATCATTTCACAATATATATGTCAAGTCATAATGCTATACACCTTAAACTTTTACAGTGCTGTATGCCACTTATATATCTAAATGAAGCTGAAAAAAAATAGGGAATCTAAACTGAATCTTAACATAGAAATATATTCTCTTGAGCAAGGGCAGGAGAAACAAAAGGTAACACTAGCAGATAGGGGTAGTATGTACGCCTACATGCTCTATTCTTTATCTGGTAGCTGGAGCTGTCCAGTAACCTGAAACATGAAAATTGGTGAGATCTGGACTCTTACATCATCAATAATCCAGCTTTCTTTCCTTTAAGGAGTTAGTCTTTGCCTGGGTTATTTAGATTCAGGGCTTTTTAGGGAGGAAGAGTGACATTATTTGTTCTACATCTGAAACTGGTTTATATCTGCCTGAAGCCAGCCTGGAGACATCGAAATCCCTTTTGTCTGTGAATGAATTGGAAGTAAATCTGGGTGATGAACCTGATCACTACATCATCACACTGCAGATCTTTGAATTCTTACGAAAGTACCTCTATTATGTCATTTTTGTGTGTGTGTATGTAGGGTGAGAAAGAAAAATAGTCATCATTGCTTCTTTCCTCCTGGGTAGTATAAACATTTTTTTTCTATTATTGTAAGTTAAGAAGAATTATAGTACCAGAGAAGATGACTTAACCCTCCTCCCTCTACCCGATTCCCGATCAAGTATCTTCATTCCCTTTCTTATTGAATTTACTGAACTTTCTTTTCCTGTGGCCATTTCCTTAATGGAATTTTTATGATTTTAATATTTTAATCAAGCTTGAAGGATTACATGTATACCATTCTCTCCTAACTGAATCCACTGATGGCATTTTTTGCAGTTATTTTATCCCTTCTCTAATTTTTATAGTATTTGGACAGAGTGGAATAGTAGAAAGAAAAAGAGAGAATCCAATCTAAATCCTGAACGTGTCATTTGCTTGTTTTTGAACCCTGAGCAAGTTGGTTAAGCTCAATAACCCATAGTCACTTCGTTTGTAAGATGAGACCAATACTAATTAGAGTGTAGGAATAATGTAAAAAGTATAAAGATAATGGGGGGGGGGAGTGGGATGGAGGCCCAAGAGAGAGGGGATATATGTATACATATAGCTGATTCACTTCATTGTACAGTAGAAACTAACACAACACTGTAAAGCAACTATACTCCAAAAAATATATATAATACTTTAGTAGGTATTCAATAAGTAATAAACTTTATATAGTAGGTAGCTTGATGCATTGGCAAAAAGTATGGGCTTTCGAGGCATTCACACCTTTTAAGATAGGATTGTTAACTGTTCAAGTGACTTATTATTCCTGTACCTTCCTCCACATTCACAAATGAGTGTTCTAACCCCTTGTATGAATTAGAAATGAGAAATATGAGGCTCCTACCTTGGCAGTGCCAGGGAAATAGCAAGTACGTGGGCTTGTATTGTTTGTTGCCTGAATCTTTATTGAGTTGCATTTTAAACACATTTAAATTCATCCATGATCATTTTCTTGCATTTTAGGTTTTGCATCTTGATTTTATTACCACTTTTATGGGCTGTTTTGTGTTAAGGTTAACCTTAGGACTAAAGTACATCTTATATGCTACATATTTCCATCTTAATAATTGAATAAAGTATGAGGCAGAAACGTTTTTAAAGGTCAACCATGGATTATTATTGCTCTTCCTTATTCCTTTAATTCAATAGAGAAGCCCAAGGCAAAGTGAAATGAACTTGATGGCCAGTGTGTCATAAGCTAGAAAACAATTTTCCGTGAGTGAGGCAGAGTATAATTTTCACCTGAGCTGGAGACTTGGAAAGTTTATGACTGTTCACTACCAACAGGTTAGCAATGCACTGAGGTCAGGTCGTCCTGGGTTTGAATTGCAGTTTTACCACGTTCTACATTTATGGTTTTGTGTGTTTGATTCAGCGACTGTGCTTTTCAATTTTCTTATCTGTAAAATCCAGGTAATTAAGGATGTTCCGTAATTTAAAAAATGAGATACATAAGCAACTAATGTAGAGATTGAAAATATGTTTCATCTCATAAACCTAATTTGAAAAGTTAGTTAGTACTGGCTGAATGAGGGTGATGCGTTAAGGCCCCTTGTGGGGCTAAGTGAGAAAACATTCTGTGTGCCCAAAGGTATAGAGTGGGAGGAGTGGCTGCCTGTAAGTCAGACATTTGCTCCCTATAGCTTGCTACCCTATTTTGTAATAAACATTCAATGAATGTTATTGTCAGTGTTATCACTGAGATGCACTGAATGGTTACATGAAGTTTTTCTAAGTTGTAATGAATAGTACCTAAGTAAGCTAGTTATTTACATTTTTCATATACTTGCCAAGATGCATTATGGCATTATATTTCTTATTTGTGGTCCTTTGGTATTTCCCCACCTCAAAAGCTTTACAACTTAATAAGTTACTTGTGAGTTCTTACTGAACAAAAGAGTTCAACCTAAGTAGTTAGCAAATGAATAATATTTCATTTCAAAATGAGTTTTAATCATGATAGATTTCTGACTTGGAAAAAAATAGTGCACTTTCTGAAATGATTTTTTAAAAATCAGACACTTAAATATAAAGATATGAATCTCGAAAGCACTCTGGAATTGGGGTTCTCCTGCACTCTCTTTCTGTAGAGGTAGCTTACCTGTTACTATTCTACAAGTTAGTTGAATTTTTAATAAATGAAAAGTAGAAGCCATATTAAATGCAATGATTGTAGAACTTCTAAAAAGTGATCTATGAGCACTTGAAGACCCAAAGTAGAATTTCAGGTCAATTCCAAACAGAACCTATAATGCAGACCCATCTTTCAGCTCTAACTCTGAAATTAGTATGTGTTTTCTTCTGGCTTTAGAATCCCTTTTAGAGATAAATAGTTGGATTTGGTTTATCATTAATTGCTTTACAATTGTGCATCTTTTCTGTTATATAAATCATATCTAGTATCGTTTTAGTATGAAGAAGTGGTTCACTCTCCCTAAGGAAAATTACTATTTGTTTTGTTTGGAAATATTTATTAGTTCAACATGCCAAAAAGAAAATTTATGACATTGTTTCACTTATTAGGAGATATTATAATTTAAAAATATAATTATCGCAGAAACATGTAAAAAATTTTTTAAATCCATGCCTAATCCTACCACTCTAACAACTATGAATATTTTGTATATTTTATTCTAGTTTTTGGTCTTTGCTTCAGGATTTCTTGCATCTCACCCTGAGCATTTGATTAAATCTAACCAAATTCTTCTTAAATGCGAACACATTTTAAGCTTTAGGAAAAAAATATTTTTTTGAGCTATCATTTTTATGATAATATAGTTTAGTGACTTTTCTCAGAACTAGAAACACATAGATGTGTGTGAGTGGTACCTACATTTTTATGCATGTTACATATAATTTGTCACCAATATTTTTACTAACCGGTCAAGCAAAGGGCACTCAAAAGGTCAGGAGATGCAAATCAATTCAATTCATCAGACATATTTCTATTGACAGCGCTGTGCTAATGCAAAAAGAATTTGATTAAAATAAAAGGAAGCTAGCTCTTCCTTTGAAGCAAAGGTGTACAACCAGTGTGGGTAACACATTTAGGAAAGCCTCTGATTATTCCTCTAAATGGAAAAAGCCATGATAATTATGATTAGTTAAGCTATAAAAGTCTGCTTGAAAAATAATGCAGGTCACCAGTCTGTTGCCTGGTCTCAGAAATTAAGTAGCTTCAACATTTGCAGTGTTTATTATAACTATAATATTTAACTTAAATACACAAATCATCTTAAAATATACTTTTACCATCAGGTGTATATTCTTCCATACTATGAGCATAGAAGGGAGAGGGGGATGATAATAAGCGGGCAACTGATACACTTTTGGCTTTATTTCCAATTTTTTTCTCTTGCTTGGCTGTTAGTGAAATGCTATTTGGTGGGCAAAGTTTGTGTAATTTGAAAGTAACAGCTGATGGCTGAAAGGCCCTAGACTCGCTTTGCACACGGTGATGGGCGTGCTAAATAACTGTCATATATTCACTGGATTTTCCAAAGGAAACTGGTAAATTTTATTTACTCATTAAAATATAAAATGCAAATAATTTCTGAAAAAAACTAAAATCTAGCACCAATGCTTAAATCCAAATATTTTTAACTCCTTCATTTAATCTTACTTTTCTCAACAAGGGTGTCAACCTTAGAGGGTAGGACCTTGAACTTCTGTTGTCTGGGTCCTGCATAATACTCTCCAATTAGTAGTTATTCTGTAAATACTTGAGTGTCTGAAGGAATGAATGAATGTGAATAAATAAGAACAAATGATTGTACATAAGAAAGACACAACCTTAAAAATAAAAAAGAAACGATGACAAAGCACATATTCTTGGGAGTTAGATGTTTCTAAGTTAAAAAAAAAATCAAACCTTTATCATGTACTGCATTTTTGACTTTTAGGCATTTCACTTAATTTCTCCAAACACAAGTTTTCTCATCTGTGAAATAGACATGATGGTGACTTTTGGGGAATCAAATGAGGTAACGGATGAGAGTACTTGCCACAGAATCTGAAAATGTGTGGAATATAAACAGGATGATGTGATCTGTTGCAAATGTTCTTGCAAAGCTGTATCCTCATACTGATTTTCATGATTCTCTTGCCAGGTGAAGCATACATGCGACTAAGCAAGCTCCCTGAGGCAGAGCATTGGTATATGGAATCACTGAGATCCAAGACCGACCACATCCCTGCTCATCTCACCTATGGGAAACTGCTTGCTCTAACAGTGAGTAACTCCCTTTCTCACCCTTTAGAAACTGGTTCTGCCTATGCAGACTGAGACAGATAGGGTTTGAGGTACTGGTTCCTGGCCAGTTAACCCAGATTGTTAGGATTTCATGATGATAACACTAAGTTAGAACTCTGTACAGAAAAATATAGAAAAATGCATTCCTTTGGCTATGGGGTTTGCCATAGATAAAATATGATATGTATCCTTGATGTAACTTAATTGAAATGTATAAATGGAGAACTCCAAATGTGTGATTATATAATGAACTTGTCAAAATAACAATATTTGTGTAACGACTATGTTCTCCAAGCCAGTGTTAACCCCAGATTGGCTATAATGTGGAATTAAGTCTGATTCTTTCCAAAAAGCCAGCATTATATAAGATAACTGCGTGTGTGTCCGTCACTGTCACCTAGAATTCCTACTAACTGGAAATCATTCTGTAAGAGAAGTGGAGCCATCGTTTGGCCACCCACTATGTGACAAGCTCTCCTGGCCACATTTCTGTGAAAGTGGTATTATTCGAAGCATAAGAAATTGTTGATATTCTACCTTTGTGACTTACAAAATCTGTAATTTTATGTGCCGCAAAGCAATGTTAATGTTTTTATTTTATACAATCAGGGATTGTTCAAAATATTTAAGTAACTTTTCACCCAGCTAATAAATGGTACAACTAGCCTCAATCCTAATATGAATCTCTTATCTGTGTTATTTTAGTTATATCCCTTAATCTCTCTCCAATATTACTAAAAATAAATGAGCACTAGCAAAACGTAGAGCAAACGGTCAGGAAAGTGATTGCTAAGTGAATTCGTAGAAGCGTGTCTTATAATTATTTTAAAATAATAACGTTTTTATTTCCCACAGAAGATGATAAGCTAAACACTTAAAAGTATTATGGATCCATTCTAAGATACCACTAAAATGTTACTAAAGAGATTATATAGGCAGACTAAGTAACCAGAAAACATCCCACTAAAAAATATCTAGATATGCCTAATGAACTACAACAGATATGCTCTTAATTCATGGCTGAGCTCAAGGTGTAGAAAGAGAATTTCCCAGGGATGGAAATGAAGCAGTAACTAAACACCGGAACAGTAAACAGTAGGCTGTTCCTACAGCTGATTTGGGATAGTTTACCAGTTGCAACAACCCATGGGAAGGAGCTTATTGTTTGTTTTCCTTCTTGTTGGAATAAGAGACAAAACCTTGGACCAACAGAAAGCCAGGAATTAGATGCCTAAATCAAGCAGGGAAGTTCATATCCTCAGTGAAAGGATAATGTAGAAAAAGTTCACATACTGATACAAGAGGGCAGCATGAAAGTTTGTCTGTCTCAGCATGGAATCTGAAATCTTTGCAGAGAATTTGTCAATATCATCCTCCCTTTACCAGGCTTTGGGTTTTCGAATTTACTTTACTTGAATGATCAGGGAATTCCTAGGCCAAGAAATTAAAGTCAGTCCAGTAAAATCTCTAGCTGAAGACATTACTGAAGGTGTCCTCTGAAAGAACACAGTTAAATCTAGAAGGAGTTACTAAGTGGGGAGCAAAAAGACTGGGGAACAAAGAAATGGTGTAAACTTTTACTCAATAAAACTATTGAGAAGGAATAACCTCACAGGAACAATCAGAATGGGAGGGGAGATGAAATTTAAGATGATTTTTGGAAGTCAGAAAGTAGAAAGAGGTATTACAACTGATTCGTCAGAACAGAGTAAACCACCATCTAAAGGGAGTTTGGAACGGGGTAACAGTGAGAAGAAAGCTGGAGAGACTCAAGACGTGGCGGCAGCTGGCATAGAAGAGAGTGAGTTAAGGAGTATAAAATAGGGTAATCAGTTCTAACTTACATATGCGGCAGTCAGGTTTCTCCCCATGTGCACAGTGCTAGCCAGCAGGCACTCACCTCCAAGTGGGGAAGGGATGCTCACAGTGGTGGAGCAGTTGGGTGAGAGAGCTCCATGACTCAGGAACAGCTTGCCCAGTCAAAGGTGGAATGCAGAGGGGACTGAAAAGAGGATTGACTGAATGTTTTCCAGTGGAGTACTCAGATTGTCAGTACCGCTCCCCTGGCACCCACAGAACACAAGCTACACAAAGTTCATACCCCCTCAGCAACGCATATACACACACCTCCCCTCCCAAGAAATGGTTGCATTCTTATCTGGAGAAACTGAATCACTGTAGGGAAAAGATTTCCGTATACCTACCTTTGGAGGTCCCTGAAAATGAGTAGCTCCCAAACCAGACAAACAAAAGTGACTCCAGTCTAGAAAGCGTACTTATGCCTAAGGAGTTCATTCAGCTTTTATTACTTTTAAATAACAATGGGCAACCAAGGACCATCAGTCATATTAGGAAAGCCTCAAATGTAAAAGATTGGAACTGAAACAAATGATTAGCAAAAGGAAACTGAAGGAAACAAAAGAAAAAAAATCCTTAGAGATGGTAATATAGCATTTTGTGAAGTGCAGGATGCCATAAAAAATAAATAATGAAAAAACAAGAAAGAGCTTTTAGAAGTTAAAAAAAAAAATGATGGCAAAACAATTGTCATTTGAAGTATAAGAAAATAAAGGTGAGTAAATGTTTTCATACCTAAACATAAAGATGAAGAAAAAATATATGAAAGAAGAAATTATGAAATAAATTAATATGGGGGCCCCAAAAAAGAAGGAACAGAGAAAGGGAAAGAACATTACTTAGAATTGGAGGGTATAAGTTGCCGTTTTGGCCGTCTATAGGATCATGATATGTCTAGTTTAATCAGTTAGAAAAAAAATATTTTACCTTATGAAAACCTGTTCCACTTCCTATTCTGATAGGCTGATAATTCGCACAGCTCCATATAAGAATGGAATTCATATATAACTTGGGCCTCAACTACTGTATTTGAGATGTCCTTATAGAATTCAAATGGAAACATTTTTGATTAGATTGAGAAATGGCCACCTTCAAAGAAACTAAAAGTTTCAAATGCCTGATTTACCTCCCCGCCAAAAAAATCATTTAGGAAAAAAAAAAAAACTGAATGCTTAAATGTACTTAATTCTGAATATACCTAGATTGTGACACTAGTTTGGATATAGAAACTACGTGTCTTTTAAAATTTTTTCCTTCTTCTTTACACGCCTGAATTATTTAAGTTTCCTGTACCAAAAATATGGTTTTCCAGGCTGCTTTATTTTTCAGAAGGTATTTTTAAAAACAAGATTTAGCAGTTTTAATTTACTGAAACATATGGAAGGAAGGGAAGGAAAGACATGTATTACAATCAAATTTTAATCCCTCCCCCCCCAATCAAGAGAACTTTCATAGTTTCCGACTTGCTGATTAGATGAAATACAAATCCTATTATGGAATGGCTTAAACTCAAAATGCCAAAAACTCCACAACCATCCTTAACAGTCTCTTTTTGAATTATGAGATTTGGCAAATTTCTGATCCCAGTGGATTGCTTTTGTCTAATTTTGGGTTTCTTGGCCTGATAATATGCCATTGACTTAACATGGAATTGGCAAGGTAGAAAATGCCACACATTTGACTTCTGAACGCTTTAAATATAAAATATTATAAAATGGAATTGGCTATTACTCTCAAGGGAAGAAGAATAGAAATGGGATTGTGTTTTTACTGTTCCACCAAAACTGACCAAAGGCAAAATATGTAAAACTGACGTGCAACAAAATTAGACTTAGACTATAGAGTAGGACTTCATATAAAGAATTATATTTTTCTGAGACAAATTAGACAAAAAATTGATTATTGGTGCTTTTATTATAGCCAGTGGAATGATTCACTCAAAGCATTTTTGTACGAAATTTTCTTTAAGAATTTGTAGTATTTATAGTATTTAGAAAACTTCAAAAAGATTTGGAATTTCCCAGAATGCTCTGACAAATTCCATAGATCGAATCCTTTTTTATTTCTTTGGCAAAAATGTCCCTTTCCTCTCTCTACCTGTTCAAATTTTATTTCCTCTGTGAAGTCTTGCCTGAGTCTTGCAAGCAATTATTTTTTTCCTTTCTCTGTGCTTCCATGGCACTGGTTTCAGTCTCTCTATGATAGCACATTTTAGATTGAATGGCAGACATAAATCTATGTCTTTTGACCCTGGACAGGGGACAGGGGCTAAGTCTTAACTTATCTTTTTATATCTTTAGTATATGGCTTTCAGTATCTTGATAACTATCCCTGTACCCTCCTTTTGCATTTCCCTTGTTAAGTTACATAAGGGCTGGGCATAGGTCATTTTTCCCCCCCAGTTTTATTTAGATATAATTGACATATAGTACTGTATAAGTGAAAGGTATACAGGGTGCCTGACTTTTGAATATTTCTGTTTCCCTAGCCTGATTCTCATGTCCTCATTAGTCCCTTCATTTTGTCAACACATGTATTGAGATTTGTTAATCCATGCTAGACATCACTCTAATTCCCAATGATATATACTGAATAAATGAATGAGAGTGGCATGATTGTAGAGTGGATACAGTGTAATCTTCTAAGACCCCGGAAGGGGAGGTGGTCACAAAAGGATTGTACATCTCTTGAGTGCCTGTGATTGATATATGTTATTTCATGAAGCTTTACAACAAGTACTGTCCTCTTTTTATAAATGAGGAAACTGAACTTCAAAGATTTAAGGAATGTCCCCCAAAATAAATAAGCTACTAAATAGTAGAATTGGATACGTCCTCAAGGATTTCTGAATTAGCATCATTAATTTTCATTCTATATTAAATAATTTTGTGTGGCGCTTTTTCCCCCCTTTTATACTTGATCAGAGATTCTAAAAGGAAGTTAGTGCTCCTGCCTCCCCATTTTTTTTTTTAACTAAATTTATTTTTTATTTTTTGGCTGCGTTGGGTCTTTGTTGCTGCACGCAGGCTTTCTCTAGTTGTGGCGAGCTGGGGCTACTCTTCATTGCAGTGCGTGGGCTTCTCACTGAGTGCATGGGCTTCTCATTGCGGTGGCTTCTCTTGTTGCAGAGCACAGGCTCTAGGCATGTGGGCTTCAGTAGTTGTGGTGCACAGGCTCGGTAGTTGTGGCGTACGGGCTTAGTTGCTCCGCAGCATGTGGGATCTTCCCAGGCCAGGGATTGACCCTGTGTCCCCTGTATTGGCAGGCAGATTCTTAACCACTGTGCCACCAGGGAAGTCCCATCCCCATTTTTTATAACTTATTTTTGGACATTACCTCTAAATGCTAGTTTAGTTTGAATGGGTAAATGCATTTTTATTATTAGGCGTTATAGGTCATTAACTAAGAGTTTTGGCTATTGGCAAAACTTTTAACTTTTAACATTAACTTTTGTCTATTGGCACTTTGGGGTCCTACATTACAGCTCAAACACAAATGTTCCAGGGTACCCTAGAGAATAGTTAGTTCTGCTTTAGGGTCACTGTTAACCTCCATGGTTACATATAGTTGGGCCTGGGTGACATCTCTTTAGAATATATGGAACTTTCATACCAATGTCATATCCAATTAAAATACTAAACACAAGCTGTCTTTAAAATTGATTTATTCCTTGTTTGAACTTTGTTACCTAGGGCTAGTGCCATGAATTTAAAATCGGGCATGCATTAAGAGAGAAAAGAAGGAATAACATTTCCATTATTATGGTGTTTCAGATGGTTTTATAGTTGTTTCTAAACCCGTGTGTGTTCTCTAGTTGTGTGTACATCCTTACTTTGATTTTTTTTTTTTTTTTGGTCCTCCTTCCTTTTGTCTTTGTTCAGTTTATTTCAGCCAAATATTTTACAGTTTTTGTGAGCCAGTAAAATTAATATTGACTTAAATTGTAATAAAAGCAACTTGGCTGTTAGCGTATTTTCCAGATTTAGGTTAGTAAAAGAGAAGGAAGGATATGGGAGACTCTGACAGTAATTCTTGATACAGCAAACCTTTATTTTGGCTACTGTATGGAAATACTGAGCCAGATTTCTGTGTCTAGCCAAAGTTAATTGGGCTACATAAAACTCCAGTTGTGAAAGTACTTGAAGTTCCATGGAAAATTTCCATACCCCAGGCTAAAATGGTGTCAGTGTAGTCTATCTGGAGCGCAGCGCTGTGTGTTTCCTTGGGCCTTTTGTCATAATCATTACTATTTAGAGCTGAGATTATTTTTCCATTTGCTCCTCTTTAAAGCAAAGCTGTTCCCATTTTGCACGTTGACTAACATTTAGGTTCCTTTGTTTTATTATAATCACTGCACAGTCATGTTTAGATTGGAGGGAGCAGGGAACAAAAAATTTTCCTGTGACTCTCACTGAATGATTATTACGGATATATACCATTGAAGTTGCAAATTTATTCCGTGAAAAAAGAAGGCATATATCACATATATCATGCTACTGAAATACTGGATAACATATAGAAGAAAATTTAATTTAATATAGTGCTCAGCTAAACATTTTATATGAAATTGCCTCATCTAAACTAAATGATTTAGCATTCTGGACGTTATCATTGTATTATTTTTACTCTGAAGCATAATGAATCTGATAGTTCTTTTTTATGCATTTTGATATACAGAATCAATCTTTTTTTTTTAATTGAGGTATCTTTATAGAATCGATCTTGTAATTACACTATTTGTTGCCACTGAGTGACCTAGGAATCCAAGTATCTCCAAAGTATTCCAGAGTTTTATTCTGCTTTTTATGTCAGTTACTAAAAGTCATTGTTACAGATATTTTCTTTTGCCGGAAGTAACATTATGCTCAGAAATAATATTCTCAGAATAATAATATTCTCAGAAATAATAAAATCAAAATACTCAAATTCTCAGTCATTGAAGGTCATGTGGAATAATTCTACCTGCTTTATATCTACATATCATGATGCTATGTTTGAAAAGAAATGTTAGCTTTTTACTTAGGGGTAGATAGGATGCTGCTGCTTTGAAACTAACTTAAACTTCATTGTTATTTTGTTTGGTTTCTGTATTTGGTCTGTAGTTAACATTTAGTGCAATTTAAATAGCCCAGCAAAAATAAATAAATAAATAAATAGCCCAGCAGACTCAGGCCTCAAAATCCCCCAGGACTGTGCTATCCCATGTTATTGGAGAAGCCGTATGCCCTTAAATATAGCTTGGCTTTCTTGCAGGACTCTAAAAAAGCAATCCTTTATAAAAACCTGAATTCAATATACATTTTCTGAACCTGAACGTTGTGTCATGTTCTGTAATAAACAGTGGTGATACAAAGACCAGCAGGGCGTTTCTTTGGTCTCAAGAAGACCTCAGTGTATTCTCTTTAGGGGAAATTATAACAACTATCTATAGTTGCTTCAGTGGTGGGCTACCATGCTTAAGACTGGTGGAAATAGTTTTTGTTTCAGAAAGGACAATTATGTAGGTACCTTAATGTTGTTTTCTTTTTAATTTTTATTAGAGGCATGGGATTCCACACCACTTAGTAGGTATTATTCTCCCACTTTGCAGTCCTTTAATTTGTTACATGAGCCCATTGATACACGAAATGACTTGGCGTCACGATTTCCAGCTTGTTATCCTTTCTGCTACATCATGTTGACTCTCCTGTCATGTAATCAAGCATGAACACATTTTAATGTGAGCTAAACTCTGTTTGTAATTTATGTTTTATATTTTCCTAGTTCGATCATTGTTTAATAGAAGACATTTTGAGTATCTTTCCTTGTTAAAACAGCATCCTTGTCTAAGCCCCTGTTTACCTTTGAAAAAAGTGGTACTGACCGCATACGTTTTCAAAAGCAAGTATCTTTCCTCCCAAGGGGTTGGATCAACACTTCACAAAAAAAAGTTGCCTATTTTTTCCTGTAGCCTCTGGTTGTGTATACATATATTCATACACACAGATATACACACACACACAGAGGTATATATATAAAGGAAACCACGTGTGTTCTAAGATGTGACAGTTTTCATTTTTGCAGCCTCGTAAATAGGTTTATCAGCCCATCCATGAACATGTTTACAAACCCATGACATTTTGGTCATTCCCCCTTATATTCATCTACATTGCATATGAGGCCGCTTGGGCCTCAGCAGCCTGAAGCATGACATCTGCAGACTTGTAGATTTTATCCTTAGTTTTTTATTAAAATTATACTTCTTCCAAACAATAGTTCATTCTGAGTTCAACTTTTTTTTTTCCCTGAGACCTGAGCTTCTAGGACCATCTGAATTTCTCATTCATTTCCTATCTCCCTTGACATCAATCCTCATCTCTTGCTTTCCTACCTAAAAAGAATTAAATATTACCTACAGGGTGGCCCCTGACCCTGCCGCTTCTGTGATCAGGTTAATCACAGTATTTCCTGTAGTTAGCTCGTACTCTTTATCATGCAGTAAACTAGACATTGTGAATATGCTATTCTAATATTTCTCACATAATCCCACGATCTAGGTACCTACTCTAGAGATGAGGAAACTGTGGTTCACAGAGGTTCAGACCTGTGTCCAAAGCCTCTTGCATTATACTCGGTTTTTCTGAAAGCTGTACTTAAATTTCTCTTTAACCTTTTGTTAATTATGATCAAATATGGATATATGTTGCCTTGTGCGCATAAACGCCTAACTTCAAAATGTGTAAAAGTTGATTTTTAAAGAAAATCTTTATTCAGTTTTTAGATTTTCTTATAATGCAGTTCTGAAGTGAAAAGACAACTTCTATGTATATCATTAAATTAAAGAAGAATTTTAACATGGGTAATTCAAAAAAGGATTTAGGTATCTATATATGTGAAGTAACAAGAAAATAGTAATAGTGAAGTTGAAAGTTGAATTTTTAATTTAAATACGGTTTACATGGTGTACCTTTTATGGTGTATAGTTTCTCTTGTATTTTAAATCTTGAAGGAAACATTATGATATTCCAAACTGAAGGGGAGCACGAGGTCAGATGCCTGAGTGAAGTGACTGCTGACCTTTACCTGGTTAACTTTTAACTGGTAGATAGTGAGTTGAAGCCAGAACACCTGAGCACATACCGACCTGCAAATTTATTTAATAAATGTATTTATTTCTTCTCACAGTGAAAAGCATAATTCCTTTAAAAGACTTAAAATTGCAGGACTCTTATTTCTGAGGTGTAATTGAGGCTCTTTGTCAAAAGTGACAGGATGGCGTACGTTCTTGAGCTGACACTGTAATTCAGTGTGCATTGTAGTAACAGTACTTTAGGTGAGAGATGGTAACATGCAGGAGGATTGACACTTAATATGACCCTTTGGTCCCTTTGACATTAACCATGTGGCACTGGGTTTAAGATGGGCACTGGCCATTAAATAATGCCATGTATTATAATGCCATATAATGGAAAAATAGGTAGTGTAATTGGTAGATGTAATGGTCAGTCTGGGAAATTTTTGTCCCTGAGCAATGGAACTGAAAGATATTATCCACTGTAAAGTTTGTTCTATTTCTCATTTGGGGGGATGAAACAACACTAGCTAGAAGAAGAACAGAATTTCCATCTGCTTGAATCAGAAATTTACTCACTTTAAGCAGAAAATTACTGATCAGGAGTATTTTATTTTAAGGTATCTTTGCATATCTCAAGGAGATTACCTCAGTAGAGGTAAAGGATTAAGTTGAAATCTATTGCTTTGGCTAAAGGTAGTTTTCCTGAAGGTGTCTGTTTTTCTCTTTCCACCCAGGATGCGCATTTGCCACAAGTGGTAATTATCTTCTCCACTCTGTTTCCACTTGTATGGAAGAGGGGTCCTCCATCCTCTCCCCCTCACCACTTCAACAGTTCTCAACCTATTTATATAAATAACTGTGTATACATGGCACTTATTAAATTTGATACCTTTTAATTATAACAAAGCTGATTCAAATAGTAATGCTACATGACAAGGATTGTTTTACTTGATTATAAGATGGGGAATTTCAAATATGGTGAAGTTTAAGGGTACCAAGAAGATTTTACCACTGCCATTATTGCTTTGATAGTTTCTATTAAAGCAGTATTCCCAGAAGGTACAAAATACATTCCCCGAGTGTATTCCATAGACATTAGCACGTCTAGGTGTTCCTTAGAAAAAATTAAGTAAGCAAATAGTGTGGGAGAAACTGTAGTAATTTTCCTAGCTCAGAAGTCTTCTTTGTCTGAAATTAATACTCTAGCTTTCTTTTGATTAGTGTTAGCCTGGTTTATCTATATCTGTCCCTTTGCTTTACCTATCAGCGTCTTTATATTTAAAGTAGATTTATTGTAGACAGCATATAGTTGGGCCCTTTATTATTATCATTATTCACTATGACAATCTCTATTTTTTAATTGGTACATTTAGACCATTCATATTTAGAGTGATAATTGATATATTTGAATTAATATCAACCAGGTTTGTAACTGTTTTCTATTTGTTACCAAAGGCTTCTTCCTTCTCTGTTTTTTTCCACCTTATTATTTTTATTGTAGTAAAAAAATAAAACAAAAATTTCTATCATAACCATTTCTAAGTATATAATACAGTAGTGTTAAGTATGTGCACATTGTTTTGCAACAGATCTTGCAAAACAACTTTTCATCTTGTAAAACTGAAACTCATTACCCATCGAACAAGTTTTCAGGTTTTTACTGTTGAATATGATGTTAGCTATAGGTTTTTCACATATGGCCTTTATTATGTTGACATAATTTCCTTCTATTACTAGTTTCTTGAGTTTTTTTTATCATGAAAGGTTATTGAATTTTGTCAAATGCTTTTCCTGCATCAATTGAGATGATCATGTGAATTCCCTCAGTTTTTATTTGTCCAAAAAGTCTTTATTTCTACTTCACTTTCTAAGGAAAATTTTGCTGGATATAAAATTCTAGTTTTGTAGTTTCTTTCTTCTCTCAACATTTTCAGTGTTTTACTCTACTGTCTTCTTGCTTGATGGTTTCTGATTAGAAGTCCAATGAAATTCTTAACCTTGTTGCTCCATTGGTAAGGTGTTTTTTTTTTTTCCCCTCTGACTTTAAGATTTTCTCTTTGCCTTTAGTTTTCTACAGTTTTTACATACTCTGCCTAGGCTTATTATTTTTGGAATTTATCTGGCTTAGTGTTCTCTGAGTTTTCTGAATCTATGGTTTGGTGTCTTTCATTAATTTTGGAAAGTTCTCCACCATTATTACTTTAAATATTTCTTCTGCCCTCTTGTCTTTCTTCCCCTTCTGATATTCTAGTTACTCACGTGTTACATGTTTTGAAATTTTCCTATAGTTCTGGGATGTTCTGTATGTTTCATTCATTTTTCTTATTACATTTCAGTTTGGGAAGTTTATATTGACCTATCTTCAAACTCATTGATTCTTTCCTTGGTCATGCTGAGTCTTCTGTTGATCCCATCAAATGCATTCTTCATGTCTGTTATGATTTCTAGCATTTCCTTTTAATTCTTTCTTAGAATTTCTCTCTGCTTACATTACACATCTGTTCTATTTTTTTTTTTTTTTTTTTTTTTTTGCGGTACGCGGGCCTCTCACTGTTGTGGCCTCTCATGTTGCGGAGCACAGGCTCTGGACGCGCAGGCTCAGCGGCCATGGCTCATGGGCCTAGCCGCTCCGCGGCATGTGGGATCTTCCTGGACCGGGGCACGAACCCGTGTCCCCTGCATCGGCAGGCGGACTCTCAACCACTGTGCCACCAGGGAAGCCCTACACATCTGTTCTTGAATGTTGTCTACTTTTTCTATTAGAGTCCTTAGCATATTAATCATAGGTATTTTCAGTTCCCTGTCAGACAATTCCAACATCTGTTTCATATTCCAACATCTTATTATGATTCCCATGCTAGCTTTGTCTTTTCGGACTATGTTTTTCTTTCCTTTGGTCATGCCTTGTAATTTTTTGGTTGAATGTTGGATATGTTGAATTTGTAATAGGAATTCAAATTATTAGGCCTCTAATATGAAGATTTATGTTAATCTGGCTGGGATTTCAACATTGTTTAGTGTTTGTTGTAGCTATTGGTGCTAGCAGCTTCAAATTTCTCTAGTGTCCTTGTTTGTATCTCCATCTTGGTGTTAGGCTTTCCTTAATACTCTTTCTCAGAGAGACTGTGTGTCTTGAAGCTGTTTCAGGTATACTTCAGTATTATCATACTGGAGCCCTGTCGTGGGGGTGTTAGGTATGGTGGAGGGGGAATGTTCTATAACCATTCAGTTAAATCTCAGTCTTTGATTCAGCCTGTGTCTCCGTCCCATGACCTTCACACGTTTTTCTGCTTGTAGAGCTACCCCCCCTCACCACCTTAGATGAGACAAGAAGGCTAGAGGAGGGCGAAGTCAGAGAGTGCCTTTTTGCCACAGCTCTTTGAAAGGCTCTAGTAAAGTCTTTTACCTTGGAGAGTCAGGCCTTTGTTATTGAGAAGGCTCTGGATATATTTCACAAGGATTACTCTTCTTCCCTTGCCCTCACCAGGAGGGGATCTTTTTTCGTTCTCCACTATGAGAACCTGGTCGGGTTCTTGGAAATAAAGACCATGAAAGAGTGGGACCCCCCCCTGCCCCCTCAAGACTGGCCTTCAGGAATTTCTCACTCAAGCTAGTCCACAGTCTGCCTCCAGCAAGTCATCAAAAGTACCCCTTAAAGTATGCCTACCTATTCATGGCTCCATTGGTTGCTGCATCAGATAAGCAGATCTTGACTGTGACTGTCTCTCTATTTCTGTTTCTTTATCTCAATCTATGTCTGAATATACTGGGAATTGCAGGCATTCATGGGACGTGTTGTGTAGTTTTGTCTTCCTGTGGCTCGAAGAATAATGTATGTAGTAAATGCTCAGTAGTTATTTTCTTAGTATTTCAAAGGTATAGAAACAGATGTTTAGAAAAAGATATTTGATCACATAGCTTGCCTCCCTTCTCCATTAGCACTCCATCACCTTAGAGGGGATGCATCCGTAATATATGAACACTGGCTCCAGATTGCCTCGCATGTTCTACCACTCATTAGCTCAGTGATCTTGGTTATGTTATTTAACTTCTCTCTATCTTATTCTGCCTGTTTGTATAATGAGGGCAAAAGTATTTCCTTCTTGAGAGGGTCCAGAAGTTAAGTGAGTCTAAATGTATTATAAAAGCATTTAGAATACTGCCAGGTGTGTATGTTGTAAGGATTCAATAATTGTTAGCAATTAACAGTAAGAACAATATCATGATTCTTATTCAGTAAAATCTTTATGTCTTTGTGTGACATGGAACATTGTTTATTATTTGGCCACAGCCTTTCTCATTAAACCTCATCAGCCATTATCCCCCCACAATATAAAACTTCTAATGGCTCCCTAAGTATGTTAAGAAAGAATCTATTCATTCTTTGTCTTTTCCAAGCATGCCGCTTGCTGCCTTGGCCTAGAATATCTTTTTCCTTTATCTCCACTTGGCAAAGCCCTATCCATCCATCCAGTTTCATCTTTAACACTACGTTCCATAAAACAGTGACTGATTCTTCCACGCAGCCTTCATGCTTCTCTTCCAGGGTTCTTATTGCACGTGAATATCCGGGATAGCTGAATACTAATGTATTACTATTGGTTGCTTTTTGTAGGCGGTGAGAGTAGAGACCCTGTCTCTTCATTACTATTACTAGCTTGGTGCTTGGCACATAGTTATTCAATAAATATTTATTGGATGGATGTAGATGAAATGACTCTGAAGCAGAGATTGGCCCGGTTCACATAAAAGTTTTCTGTCAGGGCATAGCACTGACACATCACTACCCTTCCCCACTGACTTGATTCTTCTGTTATCTGTGCTCTCATGAAAGTGGCTCCATCACCTTCTGTTACTGTTAGTCATTTTCATGTCTGTCTTCCCCACTAGACTGAGAGCAGCTCGGTCTTACTCATGTTTTTCAGATGCCAAGGGAGGGTCTCGTACAGCAATAACTATTTGTTGGACACATTATTTCAGTGTTGCACGGTGGAAGGAGATGGTGAGAGAAAGGAACAATAAAAGTTTGAAGGAATAAATGGCAAGGGGGTTATACAAGTAATTAGGAAGGAGAAAAAAAGTGATGTTTTAAGTAGCTTCAAGTGAATAAAAAATATAAGAACTTATTTTTTGTTCTGTTGGTTAAAAATGTCAAAGTCCTCAGCCTTAAAAAGGGATTAAAGAGTGAATTTAAAGGGTCAAATAATTGGATAACAACATTTTGGGGAGTGAAATTTCTTTCTTTTTTTTGTCTCAGTAAAAATGATATGGTAATCCTACGAATATAGAAATCCTGATTACTGCTGAAAGATAGAAATGAAAAAACACAAAATTGAATATATTCCTTTATTTTTTTCTGTTTGGTGACATAGTGTAGCATGATCTTCTGGCTATGTGTTTTGCTCTGATAGCCTTGGAGTGCAATCTCAGTAGAGTGCATAATATAACTCATTCATTTCAGGGGACTTTGTAGAATTTCATGAACTGTGATAGTGATGATAATGAATATGTGCTCTTCTGACAGGTATAATAAAATACAGATAATCCTTTGGTTTTTGGGTTTTTTTAACTATTGAGTATCATGTATGGCAGCCAGAAATAATAATATCTTTTATATAAACTATCATAATATCTATAATTTTAGTTGAAGAGGCAGCTTGATACATGAATTTGATTGGGCTGGTGAGCAATATGAAATATTTTCACTGAGAACTGATTAGGTTGAATTTACACTGATGATGACTATAAAAGAAGGAAGCTTTTCTTTTCATGGTTTTGCTATAGTTTTGTTGAACTTCACTTGTGATGTTAGAAAGTATTAACACAATCTCACTTATTCAATTTGAAACAAATAGTAAAATAGCTACTGTACTAAAAGACATTTAAGAAATCTTTATTTGAAACTCTGAGGAATTTTTCTTTTCATAATGACATCTCAGATATCCAAATATTTGTGAAATGAATGGATTACTATTATTCTTGTAAGCCTCCCAAATCTAAAACAGTCACTATCCCAGAAAGACTGAATATTTCCTGTTGTATAAATCTTTCTTAAAGGTAGTATGATTTATTTTAAGTGACCCTTGTTTAGGCACTTCACTTAGTCTCCTTATGCTTTTCTAACTTCATTTGATCATTAATCTAGTAAGTCCAGCAACACCAAAAACTGTCTTTTCTACTCTGTTTCTTGCTTATCCTTCAGTACAAAAGCTATTTGCTGAAAATAATGTCTTCTCTGGGTGTTGTCTGTACTTCCTTTTATTTTCCCTCCATTGCCTATCCAGTACTTCTTATTTCATTATTATGTTTTTAGAAACAAAATTTAAAAATATTAATATGATAATCTTTGGCATTTACTTTGAAAAAGAAGTGTGAAGAAAGACAGATCTGAATAAAATGATATTTTGATTAACTCAAGTTTTGCTTCCTGGAAATACCAGGTATCTGAATATTGCAATAGTGAAGAATCAGCTATAATTCTTCTACTTTCTTAATGTTCTAAGATTGGTAACAGCTTAAGCCACACTAACTAGTTAACATGAGCTTGCCAAATCATGTCAAGATTTCAAAATGAAAATGGACCTTTTGGAAAGTACATATTTCTGAATAAGGGGAAATATATTCTTAAACTGTCGCCAGTATTTATATGGGTTTTCCAGTTTGATCAGAAGTGGTTGTAAGTACTTTTCACTGTAACTTCAGTTTCGAGTATTTTCCCTGTTTTCGCTTTTCTTCAAATTCTCTGAACTCAAAGGCAGTTTTTGCCTGTGATATTCTAAGACATTCAAGAACAAGAGATAATTTGGTTGTTAGCAAAGTATTTGGGATCACAAAGTTCTTAATGTGGGTGTGTTACAAGAATGCTGCTTAAAATACATGAAAAATAGTCATCTACTTCCATGAGCCACCTTTGAGTAAATGGATTTAGGTATAAGAGGTCTAGTTAGGAGGAGAACTTTTTCTTTGAGTGCCAACAGTGTGTTGCTGTGCTATGCTTTTAAAAATGTATTTTACTTTGTTTAATCCTTTTAAGATATTGCATGAGAGCTACCGCTGTTCCTGTTGCACAGTCATCATGACAGTTTACATTTGTTGAGCACTTATTATATACCATGCGCTGTTGTAAAAGCTTGACATGTACTGTCTCAGTTATAAACCTTATCAGGAGGTATCATCTTTTCTCTATAAGGTGCTGAATTTCTGGAGACATTAAACAATTTGCCCAAGTAGCCCGGCTATTTTAGGGATCGTTCTTGAGGAGATGATCAAACTCAGGCCTACCTGATTCCTAAGCCCGCAATCTTTCCTCTATGCTGTTGCTTCTCTTTTTATAACATATCTATGCTTATTGAAAAATTAATACCACTTTAAATGATTTAGTAATTTAATAGCTTATATTTTCCCCCAAGTCTTCAAAGTGCCATGTTTGTGTTTTTCATGGCATGGGACCATATACCCCAACGTGCACATGTATTCCATTTTTAGAAGTTGAATAGGTCAATATGTTTCTTCCAAAGGCTGCTTTGTATTTATAGCAGTCATGCAAGGAGTGTTCCACCACCCTCCTATAGACTTCCGCATGACTTTTAAAGATGCTCTTGTGATTGGGAGTGTCAATTCAGCCCTTCTTGAATCTCACAGATAAACCTGTCGACTCAGGTGTCAATTACACAGCAGACTGTGACGAAGACAATTTGGGAAGTTGATGTCTAATGAGTTCTATGCAGCCTTCATGGCACATTTTTCCTACCAAGGTCAAGAGGGTCTGAGATGTTGACAGTGATAATTTAGCCCTGAGCTGAATCACTATTAAATTTTCTGTCTAGAGGCAAAGAAGTGCAGACTTTCTATTTTCCATCTCCATGTCACCTCTGTACTCGATTTTTTCCTGTTAGTGACCCACATCTTCTTGTGACATTATGCATTTTCTCTTACTGTAAGAAACAGAAAGAGAGAATCTTATTCTGTGATAATGCCAAAACCCAAGTGTGTGTGCTTCTTACTTGCACACTATTCTGCTAGGACTTGGGAAAGATCCAGTTCGGCGATATGCTTGTCATATGTATTTATACATACAAACTTGTTCTGCTGGTAATGTGCCAGCCTCTGACCATTTGCTCTGTGTGTGTGTGTGTGTGTGTATTTTTCCCATTTTTGCCTAGATTAAAGTTTCCTGTAATTGTATATGTACTACCTCTGGTCACTTCACACTCTAGAAATTAAAGTGAATGAGCATTGCATACTAAACAATGCTGTTTTCAATAGATCTTTCTTTCTTTGTAAGTCACAGATAATTATTATTCACAGAAGGTGGCTCAAAAATCATTAGACTGACAGAAAGTAGAAATTTGGTAACTGGAGTTGTTAAATAACCTTATTTTCTCAAATAGATGTGTTTTGAGTTGGTTGATATCAAATGAACCTTTGTAAGCTACAGGGCCTTTTAATGTTGTTAAAACAAGGAACATTTTCTCCATTAGACTGACTTTCTAAACAATATTCTTAATTTGGATCTTGTAAAGAGAACTTGTAAGTCACCAGCACTTGGACTTAGCAGGTAGTCTGTTGTCTTGATGCTTGGCCAACTTTTCCTCCATCTGTGAGCCAGCTGAAGTATGCCACCTCTTTTACGAGACCTCCCCGAACTCACTCAGGCACAATAGATGCCTTGGTCTCTGTTTTCTCCTTATGTAGGTTGCATATGTCTAACGAGAGCCCTTTCGAGTATGATCTTGCGATTGGTAAACGCCCACTTCCAGAGTTATCATATTATTCAGTCTAAAGAGTAGGAGTCCTTTCATTATCCAGTGCCTGACACAATGCTAGGCATATAGTAGATACCCTCTGAGTACGTGATGAGGGATGGATGGGTGGGTGCATGAATGTATGGGTGGACCTACTCCATAAAGCTCATCTTTAAACAACGTAATGATTCCTGGTAGTAAACTTCTGAACCAAGTCGATAATGCAGTACCACAAACTGTGAAGCCGGATTGTCTCTGTTTGAACCCCAGCTCTGCCAAATCAAGCTTCTTCTGTGCCTTGGGCAAGGTACTTAACCCCTCTGTCCCTCAGTTTCTTATTCTGTAAAATGGATAATAATAATATCTCAGGTGTAATATGAAGATTTAATGTGACGATACAGAGAAAGCTCTTGGAACAGCGCCTGGCACATAGTAAGCTGCTCTTATAATGTTTCTGTTCTTATCATATAACCTGTAAAGACAAAGTAAAATTGCAATGTGCTGGGACAACAGACACCCAGAAAAATCTGTTTTGGGGAAGCAGAGATGAATGGAAATTTCATTACTCTTGACAAAGATCACATGGTCTTGTGCTGTGAAAGGATGTCTTTGTTCATGCCTTCTTTGTTAGGAGTGGGGCAGGGATAGAAAGCTGAGATCTCACCGATGCTGCTGATGGAGCCTCCTGGTTTCATCTTCTGGGACATCTCAACGTCATAAAGCCATTGTTGGGCTCGTCTGATTTAGGTGAATACTTGTGAGAGGGAAACAAGAATTAGGGTAACTATAGAATATTTGTTCAAACCAGGAAAGGGGTGCTGTTATTTTTCCACTGGAACAGTGGACATAGATAGACAGAACAGTTTCAGGCAAACCAGAATTACTTCCAAGAATTACTCACAAAACCAGAAGCACAGTATACACAATCAATATGTATGTGGTCTAATTGGCGTAACAACTTTTCTGGACATTCTGCCTTTGATAGGCATCTTTACCTTGAAAGTCCTTTCAGAAGAAGATAAATGGATCATTTATTCCAACTCCATTTAGTTTCATTTGTTAGTACGTTAAACTACACTTGATTTTAGGTCTCGGCTACTATCCCCAATCTCAGTGTCGGCTGGCTGGATCTGGGGGAAGGCCAATTCCTTTTCTCTGTCATGGATTGGAAGGCAATGGAGGCAAAGGAGTATGACATGAATTAAGAGCTTGACTCTCCTTTAAGCTGAATTTTTAACCAATGATGACTTCCCTGAATTGAATTCCATTTTTTAAACAGAGAATCGTAACCAGTAGAGTTCAGTTAACCCAGGTCCTTTGATTGGCAAAGGAGAAAAATGAAACCTATCCAAATTAGGGGTTTTCTGTGGTGGTTCACCTTCTTGGTATGAGAACCAGATTAGAACTCAGGTTTCTGTGACTGAATCCAGTGCTTTATTCAGCACCCTGGTTCAATCACCAAAGAATTTTGCGTCTGAATAAATTAAATAACCCTCTATGTCCTTTACTGCTGAAGATTTCTACAAAAAAAAATAAAAAGTATAAAATTAGGGAATTATTTACATCTGGCTTTATCCTCTTGCGAGAGCATTTGCATTTGAGAGCCAGTGGCACCCTGCCAGTGACAAATGGAGGCACAGAGATTGCCTTCCCATCATCCGCTACCTTTTATGGTGTCGAGGGATTGCTTGCTCTCCTTTGTGACCCAGCTGCAAAGCAGCTGTTGCTGGGGCTCCTGCTTTTCCACTCTCACAGCGCAGCTTTCCTGACTATCCCCATGGGGTTTAAACTTCTGCAGCACGAGTGTCAGCCCTGAGCTCTGTGAGCCAAGGCCAGCTCTGTGGGGACCAATCAGCATAGCCGCTTTCCAGGCTGTTGCTAAGCAGTTTGGGCTGGAGTGATCCAGCAAATTCTCATGACAAGCAAGAAGCACCCATTTGCACAAACAGCGCAAGAAAACGGTTGGCGCTGTTGCTAATAGCTAAGATTCAGGGGCTTTCCAATGGCACTAATTCCCTAAATGGTGATCACGTGGACCACTTTATCCATCTAAAGTTTCCTGTTGGAAACTATTTTCTACGAACTTGTGGTGCCGTCTTATGGACCACAGAAGGCTGATAAAAATTGTGGCTTCTTTTTTTCCCCTTGTATAGAGGAGGTGTTGACAACAGTGCCAGGGATGACATTCTGGGTATCACTCGGGCCTCATGATGTAATCACATTTACCCACTGAAACCTACGCCCTCATTAAGGCAACAGGACTTCCCAATGAGAGCATGCGTTTATGAAGTGCGTTTTGAGTGTTTGCTTTTCCAAGATATTTAACGTTTTCATGCATTTATGACCACCTACTATGCATCTGGCCCTTAGCGAAGTGTTGACTAAACAATTCCCCTAAAATGGTTTACAATTAGAAGAGATTACATGTGGTAATTAGAGTACCTATGGTAAGTGTCACAACAAAAGCAGGAATCAAGCGCTGTTAGGGCATCCAGGAGGAAAAGACACAGTTTAAAGAATTCTGGACTGGTTTAAATTTGGCCATGACCAAATTGGAAAGTTACCTAAGAACTCTAGAAATGGAATTTTGAGGTTTTCTCTTCTAATTTTCAATTAAACTAAGAGGGGAAAAAAAGCCCTACACATTAATTTTTATGCCCAGTTGTGATTTATGTTTTGACTTTCTGTTTTCTTTTTCAAAACACTCAATATGTCTCATTCCCTTCTGCTGACATGGTCACTTTCCCTCCCCTTCAGAGCCAGACTATTGACTGAGGGTATCCATTTCCTCGCTCCACTCCCCAAATTCCCCCCCACTCCTTCAGGCTTTAAGACCTATTATGCCATAGAAATACACCTTACTGAACTTACCAGTGATCTCTGTGTCATTAAATCCACTGGATATTTTCAACAATTGACATAATTGACTACTTCTATCTTCTTGAAATACTGTTTTACCTTACCTCAGGCCTCTTGAGTCAGCCTAACAGACCACATCTTTGACAGCTCAGATGTCTCAAAGGTACCTCAATCTCTACAGTTCTCAGAATTGAGCTCATGATCTTCCCCCCCTTAATCTGGTCTTTCTTTTTCTATTATTTACCAGCTTTGTCTCAGTTTCAGAATCAGAAACCTAGGGGTCATCTTTGTGACCTCTAGCTCACACCCCATCCCTCTCTTATCCATCATGTAATCCTATCTGTATCACCTAAATATCCCTCCTGTCAGTCCACTAAGCTTCATCTCCATTATCAGCCCCATCACTCTCTTTTAAAAGCCTGGATTAATCTGCCCGCATCCCTTCCAGTTCCCATTACAACCGTTATCCACACAACCCTCAGAGCGATATTGACAAAACAGATAAGGACAAATTCCTTCACGTAATCTATTCGCCAGGCGGGCTCTACCCCTCCGACCTTTTCACATGGCCTACCTCTACTCCTTCTCTCTGTCTCCCTCATCCTGGGCTCATGCAGTGTTTTTGCTACAGAGGTTTTACCCTTGCTGTGTCTCTACTTCAGATACTTTTGTCTACCCTGCAACTAGATCATACAACTAGTTAATCATACACAGCTCTCAGATTGTTAGAGCAAGCAGGAGTTCTTTTGGAAACCTTTCCTGAATACTTCAACTAGTTCTAAGTGAAATGTACAGCCCTTATTTGTGTTGTACTCCTAACAGCTACAGTTTTGGACTCTTCATGAGGGCAAGGGTTATGTCCTTATTCACCATTTTCATACTAGTGCTTAACACAGTTCCCAATAAATATTTGTTGGATTAAGGAAATCAACGAATAAATTTAATGAACTGCTGAAAGTTCATTGTTTTAATTACAAACAGATATTTTTCTATTTGTGAGTCAAAGATAAATTTTGTGTATTATTCTGAAGTCTAAAAATAGCTGATTTTGATATTTAAAAATGATTTACATAATTTTAAAGTAAATTTTAGGATACATTTATCTGCAATTTAATTACACATTTGATCCAAACAAAATTTCTACTTACTTCACTGCAACTTCCTTATACATTTTAATAAAATATCTGAATTCCCTTCTCATAAATTGATATTATGGATGGAGAAGAGTTGTGGTAAGATGTTGTCTTTAACTTGACTTTGACTTTAGTACAGCAATGCAATGTAACAGCCTAAGCAATTTGCCCAGATGGAGCTTAAGATGTGGTTGTAGCCTATCAAATTAATTACCTTCCACTGAAATGTTATTACAGTGTGTGTGGATGACCTCTTTAAGCTTGAAGGGAAAATATACAAGTGAACAGATGTAGAAAGGAAGTAAAAACTTGTTATCTAACAAGAAATCTGAATAAGTTAAACACCTTCAGTTATATAATGTTTCAGAAATTAGCTATTTGTATTTATACCTTAAAATCTAACTTTTAACTCCTAATGTCAAAGCTGGGTAGAAAGCAACATAGAATTTAATTTTTATTAATCAAATATTTTAAATATTTATGGAAAGCAAGCTACTTATTTTAAATAGTTATTTAAAATCTTTTTTCTTCTTTTATTGAAAACATGATTGAAATAGAAGAGTTTTTTGTTTCTGCCCTTTTTTTGCTTTCCTCTTGGCATTCTTCCAAGTTTTCTTTTCCTTTCTTCTCAGGGAAGGTACTAGATATCTGGTGTTCTTGCCAAGCCTTGGTCTGTGACCTCCTTTCTGGCCAGTCTTTCTAAATTAGTCCTCTATACTCTCCTGCGCTAGCATTTCAATCAAACAGAACATACCCAATCCATCAGTCACCTATCTGCGAGATATTCCGAACCTAACCACATCTCACTGTTTCCACTTCTTGCACCCTAGTCTTAGCCATGGAGTATTAATAACCTCCTACGTGGTCTCCCTGTTTTCTGTGCCCCCTACAGTCAGTTTTCCAGCCAAGATCTCCAGTATTTTTGTAAGAATATGTGAGATCATGTTGTACCTCTATTTAAAATCCTCTGTCGTGTTCCTTCCTAGTCAAAAGAAATTACAGGGCTTGCCTCAGCAGCATGTACACTAAAACTGAAATGACACAGAGAGGATTAGCATGGGCCCCACGCAAGGATGACACACATTGATGAAGTAAGCGTTCCATATATTGTGCGGTTCCCAGAGGCCGTTTGATGCTTTGCTGGTTAATACCAAGGAAATGATATGAGTCAAAGCAACATGTGGCATCCGATGTTGAAACTGTGATTTTTTTTACTACCTAAAAAGAAAAATTAATTCCAAACTCCTCACAGTGCCTACTTTGCTCTGCAAAGTCTGGTCGCTTCTGTCTCTCACACTCATTTCCTGTGATTCTTTGCGGCATTTACTGCCCTGCCGCCATATTGGTTTTCTTGTTAGTCCCTGAAATTCCAGACATGCCAGATCTTTCCATGGTTCACTCACTCCCTTTACTTAGGTCACTTCTCCAGTGTTACCAGAGGCCTTTCTTGACTACTTTATCAGACACCATCCCACCCCAGTGTGTGTTGCTCTCTTCCCTTAGCCTGTGTTTTTTGTTTGTTTTTTTTGTACCAACTACTTTAGACAGACAGTGTCACCTGCTCGTGTGTGAACTATCATTTCACCACCAGAATGTGAACTGCGAAAGGGCAGGAACTTCGTCTTGATTACCAGGATCTGGAATACAGCCTGTTACATAGCAGGAGCTTAATCCATTTCTGTGGAGTGAAAGTCACATCTCTGAAGCATTCTCTTTCCCTTTTCAGTGGACTAAGTTGTTCTGTGTTCTCAGGACACTTAGTTTGACACTAACACAGCACTATTTTTTAACAGTCTAATCTAGAACTGTACTTCCCTCCCTGTTAGTCTTGAAATACTAAAGGACCAACCCCCTCATTTACCTTTGAAATCCTACAGTAAAATGAGCCAGTGATACAGGTAGTGCTAACCTCCTTTTTAAAATATTCTTTTTGTTTTTTAAATGCAATTAGGACATAAACAGAAACTTACAACCTGCTTATTTCATTTAGCAACAGATCATGGAAATCTCTTGTAGTTTCAATCATTTCTACAAAATCATTTTAGTAGATACATAATATTTCATTGAAATGACATTTGGTTAACCAAGTCTATGCTGATAGACACTGAATTTGTATAAACAATACTGCAGTGAAAATAAATAGCTACCTCTCGGTATTTACAGATATTTTCTTAGGACAAATGCCTAGAGATTGAACTGTTTGGCCAAGATATACCTATGACTTAAGAGCTTTGATGAATATCAAATTGCTCCCAGGAAGATCTTATTATCTTTTACTATATTTTAGCTATGTGTTAGCTGAGTGCTGGTTTTTATGAACCCTCAGGAATACTGAGTTCTATAATATTGGGGCAACTTCACTGATAGATGATTAATCACATCTCAATGTATTAATTTACATTTTAGGTAATTGTATTAATTTACATTTTTACAGGGATATCGAACATTATTTTTTGGTATTTGCAAACTGCTTATTTGTGCCTATTGCTCATGTAACGTGTCTGACATTCGAGCCAGAGCCCCAGCTGCACGCAGATGATCCACTTTAACTTCTTTGAGGGAAATTCAGTCTACTGCAGTCTTTCATCCCACTTGGTCTGCCATTTCATTTCAGCCAGTGTTGTGGCCTCCTCCCCTTCCCAAAGTTCACCTAAATCTGGGAGGCTTAATGGTGTTCAAAAAGCTGGGAAGGAGGCTGCCCTGGGCAGCTCGGTCTGAGCAGATTTCTTCACCTTGAAGTCTGATGGCTCTGCAGTAGGACCCAGGACGGGTTTCAGAGAAGCTTTGCTCAGGTTGGGAGTTGCGGTTCTGGGGTCCAGCCTTGCTCTAGGTGTACCCCAGAGCCATGCCTCCCTGCCGGGTTCTGGATGCAGCCCCTGGACACTGAGGGGGCACTCCCTGTGACCACTAGCTGCCCTCAATGTCATTTGACATGCCTTTTCCGTGAGCTTAGGTTTATGACAGTATACTCCAGGTATCTTTCAGGCAGCTTCTGCTTTGGGACGTTTAGGAAAAGAGATCAGGAAAAGGCCTGACATTTATAGAAAGTGAAACTTGAGGGACATTTCAGGGAGGAGAAACACAAACTGTTATCAGTAAGCTACTTAGCCACATTCATTTTTGTTTATGGTAGCCTTATTCTGTTATATTTCAAAGCTTTCCAGAAGAAATGCTATTCTGTCCCTAAAAAAAAAGAATGTCATGGTCAAGTTTCAGGCCCCTGATAATTTGATGGGAAACATTTTAGTAGTATGGAGATAAAGTACTTCATCATGAAAGTTACCACTGCCCCTGTCCCTTCACTTTGCCTCTAAGGTTATCTCTGGCTGATTATATATAATGACTTGGAGGGACTTTAGAACTAAATGGTTTGATGTAAATCATCTTGATTAGTAAGAATTAGTTCAACTGTTAGATTTTTTTTAATGATATTTTTCTTGTGATGAGGAAAACCTTTTTTATCCTGAAGACACTTTGCGTACAAACACTGTGATGTTAAGATAGACCATGAAACAACACTTCTTCTATTTGTAAATGGTGGCCTTCACAAATTAATTTTTCAAGGCTATTAGATTGCTTTTCCTTTTGTACTCATTAAGCTATAATGCAGCTGTAAACAACACATTTACCAAACTACATATAAGCTTTGGACCCATTTTATTGGCTGCTTCCCTTTCTGATTTCTTATCTGTGTAGATACATTCTTGAATGTGAAATGAAGATGTGATTTTCATTGGTTGTGAAAAATGACTGACATTCACCGTCGTCAGACTTTCCCCCAAAGTAGACACTAAATGTATGGGAGTGACTGCTGCATACACAATTGCAGAAGGAGACTCTTTACGCTAAACTTACAGCAGCCTCTAAATATGAGTGGGGCCACCTGAGGGAAATCCTCTGGTTTGTTCTTTATATTATTCTAACTGGTGTTCCCACCAATGCTGAAGACACAGGTGGTCCCTTATTAGGATATAAATATTTGGTTGAGAATCAGGCTACTTCTGAGGAACACTTTTTATAGTTTTATAGACCTTGGTTCATGTGACAGTTTCCAGAAGTAAAGTGTAGAAATCACTGCTTTATTCATAGCTCTGTAGTTTACTGAAAACATGTTACCTTGTGAACTAAATAACTAAGGAGTAACTATATGCTATTAAATTGTATACAAGAAAACAGTGGTAGCCTGTTCATTTGTTGACTGGTAATTATATTTATAGAACACTTGGATGGCTATAGATGAAAAAGTAAAGTCTTATGGGAGTAATCTAGTTTAGAGGACAAGATTAATACACTAATTATATTATATATTTATAATGCAATGCAACAATGCAAAGTCTTGAAGTTTTTAGGTTATTCAATAAAATAGCAGTTCTGAGCTGTGGCATGGAAACACACTGTGTGTAGGGTGGTAGATATAATGAGTGATTTGTTACCAAAAATAAGTACAAAATTTGGTATATGGTTAACTTTTAAAAATAAGACAATTCAAGCTGAAGCCATTAATAGTATAACATTTTCTCATGTTTAATATTCCCGAGTGCTTCCTTAAGTAGGAGCTCCAGGTTTGGTGTGTGTGTGTGTGTGTGTGTGTGTGTGTGTGTGTGTGTGTGTATAAATATATAAGTATCTATTTTTATATTTCTTCACTTTGTAGTTGGAAAAAACGTTGATCAGCCCTCAGAAGAGAAACTGTTTGCCTTGTATACCCGCTCAGGTGGGCACCACTTTCTGAACAGGGACAGTAGCATCCAGTTTAATTAGAAAACAAAATAAATGTGCTGAAAACTAATCTTATGCTGCAGAACAGGCTATCTGAACTTTACTGAATATTTATCTTACATGTGTATGTTTTATTGCTGCCAGTCGGAAGAGGACCTGACCAAGCCTAGTCCTGATTGAGGATGCTTTTTTTCATGAGTTTTAATGATATTAATCTTGGATCTGTTTTTAATATTCAGTAGAGTGCTACAAATATTATACGAATATAAGGATAAATATATTGATAATCTCAAATCCCTAACCCCCTTGTTACTCATGCAGCCCTTGCCAGGAATATGTCTCTGCACTGGTTCCATTCAGTTCTCCTCTTTTCTCATCTTTCTAGCTCTTTCCCTTCATCCCATAGTCATCTATGCTGCTTCAGATCCAGCCAGTTAATCCTTCATATCAGCACTAATATGCTAACTGCAGAGAATGTCTAATCTAGAATTGTTCAAAGTTCTGATGGTAAAATTTCTAAAGTATTTGCCAAGTATTCCTGTAGGTCTGTTTGATATTGACTTTCTAATCTTTTCCACCATCAGTTGCTCTTTGCTTCCACATACTGGGTTTTTGCTGTTTTAACTGACTCCTGCGTGAATACACCAAATTGTTATATACAAACTGTAAATACTTTCCGAGAATTACAGTTTGCAAATTTGAAATTCTACTTGCCAACCACCTTAGTTTATAATGAAAGCCCTTGGTCTGGTATTTTAGGGTTCAAGTTGTGTGACTCCACTGTGATAGTAATGACTCTAAAAAAATAATCATATAAGCACGATTAAAAGAAAAGGGAAATTACTGGGAGGTGGAGCCATCACAGAGGGCTTTATAAAAAAGTGGGATTTCAACCAAGGCTTGAAGCATAAAATATATATGAATGAATGAAAAGAAAGAATAACATTACAGACCAGAAGAAATAATTAAGGAAGAACATAGGAGCTACAGTTAAGGTACATAAGGAAATTGGCCTGATAAGGTACAGGAATTTATCCAAGAAGATTTGAACTAGATTGTGAAATATTTTGAAAATTAGACTGGTTATTAGTAAATAAAATGAGTGGAAACAGGGTGCTATTAAAATATTTTTGAGCAATGGCATAACATGAAAACAGTTCTGTTTAAGTATTATTAAGCTGGTAAAATGAAGTTCAGTGAGTCAGGAAATCCGAAATCTATTGTAGCATTCAAGATGTGAGCCGGAGGCTTCCCTGGTGGTGCAGAGGTTAAGAATCCGCCTGCCAATGCAGGGGACACGGGTTCGAGCCCTGGTCCAGGAAGATCCCACACGCTGCGGAGCAACTAAGCCCGTGTGCCACAGCTACTGAGCCTGCACTCTAGAGCCCACGAGCCACAACTACTGAGCCTGTGTGCCACACTACTGAAGCCTGGGTACCTAGAGCCAGTGCTCCTCAACAAGAGAAGCCACCACAACGAGAAGCCTCTGCACTGCAACAGAGTAGCCCCCCTCAGCACAACTAAAGAAGGCCTGCATGCAGCCACGAAGACCCAAAAATAAATAAATAAATTTATTTAAAAAAAAATATTAAAAAAAAAGATGTGAGCCGGAAGAGGCTTTTATTGGGGGAGGGGGAAGTATTGCGAATGAGAGACATTTTATAGGAAAATCGTTTTCTACCATGAAATTCAGTTTCTACCATGACATAAAATTCTGTTTCTAAAGGATTTTTGACTTTTGGTAGTTGAGAGCCAGACAGTGGCATTCAAGGTGGAAAGAATAAAAATTTTTTGAGGAGATAGATGGAAGAAAAATCAAAGAATGTCAGAGCTCTCTATGCCAGGTCCGAAGCTAGTTATTTCCCTTTGACTTATGATTTTAGCAACCCCTCAAAATTGGTATTATGTTCATTTTTCCAAATGAAGAAAAAGACAGAGTCACACAGCTAAATAAGTAGAGACAGCAAGATTCAAACACAGGCTAGTCTGGCTCTGGCCCGGTTCTCTCAATGAGAATTGAAGAAATTCATTGTTAGCCCTCAGTGCTCTTATGACTGATCCCCTTGCTTATTGGGTTATTCGTTTGCTATGTGCCTCCTGCAAGTAGCACTTGCAAGTGAGCAGTCTGTGTTGTTCAGTTATATGGTTATATCCCCAGTACTTAGAACAGCGCAAGGCATCCGATACAAGTTTTTACCCTACAAAAACAAGTGAACACGCAAATAAGTCATAGACCTGGCAGTGGAAACCGAGCCTCTCCACTCACATTCCCCTTATTTGTCACAGCTGACCACAGTCCCTTTTTCTTGGTTTTCTCAACCACCACTTGTGTCCAAACATCCCAACCAATATACAAAATGAATAACAATGCTTGATGTGAGAAGTTCATATAACCAGAGGCTACTCCATAATGCTTGCTTGTAGAAAACGCTGACATAATCTAAAAGACTCCAGGAAAAACCTGCTGAGACATGATGTTTTTCTTCTTCTCCACTTTCTTAACTGCTACCTACCCCTCTATAACAATAATAGTAAAAAGAGTAAACCTGATTAAACATAGTGTGACCTCCTTACCACCCTTCCTAGGACCCAGTGATGTGTGTGTTTGGTTGGCTTATGCATCTGCTTGAATTAATTTTATATAGTGTCCTGAGAATTTTATTTTCCTCATAATTTGGCACTTGACCAAATAGTGGTCAAAGTAGAAAAATGGGTCTTTGCATGATGGTTTGATACTTCCCCCAAAAAAGAATGTTCTGGCCTTTGATGTATTTGTTTTGTATCTAGGAGGTGGTGGGACTCATTGTCTTTAATAACCTGGTTCGTTTGAGTAACCTGAGACTACTGGCCTTGGAGTTGTGATTTTTTTTTTTTTTTTTTTTTTGGTGATACGCGGGCCTCTCACTGTTGTGGCCTCTCCGGTTGCGGAGCACAGGCTCCAGACTCGCAGGCTCAGTGGCCATGGCTCACGGGCCCAGCCGCTCCGCGGCATGTGGGATCTTCCCGGACCGGGGCCGAACCCGTGTCCCCTGCATCGGCAGGCGGACTCTCAACCACTGCGCCACCAGGGAAGCCCTGATCTATTTTTTAAAGCTATATACTATTGCTTTGCCAGTGGACTACACATAAGAATTTTACTACGCTGTTTACTGAGACATTGACAAATGAGCCACTTTCTTCTCTTCTGTCCTTAAAACTTAAGTGGAAGAAAGTGCATAGACCCTTTTATATTTTTGCATATAACATTTGTGCAGACTCTTTACCAATGATAGTTTTCATTTTGCATCTTTCTTTTATCATCTTCTGCAAGTTCTTTGTACATTATTTTCCAGTGGTGATTTAAAGGCTAACCATGTGTTTTGAGGCTGTGTATACAATAAAACATATTCTTTGTCATTCAGAACTCTGCATTCTATTGCATACTATATATGTGTATATATATATGTATATATATATATATACATATAAATAATAGTTAACATTTATTATAAACTCAGAATATGCCTATGTACTGTAATAGCTACTTCATGTGTGTCCTTTCAGATAATTCAGTAATCTTATGAAATAGATTTTATTATCCTCATTAAAAAATAATAGACTTTATTTTTAGAGCAGTTTTAGGTTTACAAAAAAGATATTGAGCAGAAGGTACAGAAATGGCATATACTCTCCCACCCTCCTATTACAGCTTCTCTGTATCAACTTGAGCTCATGTTGTACATGTTACAATTAATAAGCCAATACTGACACATTATTATTAATTAAAGGCCATAGTTTACATAAGGGTTCACTCTTTGTGTTGTATATTCTATGGGTTTTGAAAAATGTATAATGACATGTATCTGCCATTACAGTATCATGCAGAATAGTTTCATTGCCCTAAAAATCCTCTGTTCTCTACCTGCCCTCTTTTTTGTAACAGAGAAAATTATAACTAGGAGATGAAATTATTCTCCAAGGTTCACATAGCTACGTAAGTGTGAGAGCTGCTCGGCCTCCTGGCATCTGTGCTCCTAACTGCATGATCATTTAGAGAATCCTAACTGGCTAAGAGTCTTGCTAATTCTTACTAACTTCATCAACGTGTGAAATGTGTAGCAAGTATTTTGCCTGTGCTTTCCTTTGAACTTAAAGTGCGGTGAGAAATATCGCAAGAGATTTTTGATTTTTAATTATTGGAAATTTGACAAGCCTTGTGAATTAAAGAGGAGCTATTGACTAGAGTAGCATTAGTAAAATGAAAGAGGGCAACAGAATGAATTTTTTAAATGAACGACTAGAAAGGAGAAGTCATATGGAGAAATGAGTCAAAGTTGCATGAAATGTAGAATATTAGCTTAACCATACACCTCTATCTTTGGAAGAATTATCTCCTTAAAAGTGATTTAAAAAATATATGTGAAGGGGAAAGAAAAACATCACCTGAAGTTTATGTGGTAGATAGCGTTTAAATTAGAAGGAAGAGACAGATAAGATTGTTTCTCTTTACTCTAGACCCACAGCTTCTGAATACCACCCTGTGCCTTGCTTCCACCCAGTTAACATAGATCTTCATTTTAACCTTGCAGGACAAGACAGAACTGTTTTAGGAAAGGTCTTCTTTGGGTTGTTCTCCTACCTTGAGTCACCCCTTTTTGTTACTCTGGAGTCAATTTTGGTGCAGAAGCTATAGCACAGCAAAGAATGTCTAGTTTTAGAATCTGCCTGGATTATGATATTATTTCATGAAAAATCAGTTTATTGCATGTAAGCCTTTGCCCCTACTTTTTGCTTATTTTTTTTCTGAGAATTACGGTAACGTTTACTTAAAACTGTAGCTAGGGAGAAGATCTAGCTTTAGATTAAATCCTGATTTAGCAGTATTGTAGTCCTGAATGACAGCAGCAAGGATAAGCAGTAGTTGCTTGAGAGTCAACAAATTGTGACTTAGTTTCTTCCTATATAAAGTGAACATTAAAAAAAAATAAAGAAATAAGTGAACATTAAGACAAAACCATCTCAAAGCTAAAATAGTCATCATTCCTTATAAGGAAGAATAAATGAATGAATGAAGAGAAACAGATCAAAGGGAGAAAATAAAATAGAAAATGAAAATATGTTTCCCACCATTCCTGAAAACTCTCTTATCCTTTTGGTTTCCGTGAAACCATTTTTTCCCTTTTTTCTCTTGCTCTCCTGGTCTCTTCTCTTTGACATCTTTAATGAACTCACTCTCACTGTCTCTTCTAATCTTGATGTTTCCCAGGATTCTGACCTCAGTCTTCTCTCTCAACATATTCTCTTTGATCATCCTCGTTTAGATACAAACAAAACACTGTTTTTTGATGATGATTACTAAGTAGACATTAGTCTACTTCCTTTGGGCCCAGGAGGTGAATAATCCCTCATGATCCGCTGCTGAATCATCCATTTTCTCTGTTTTTCAAGGGTCGTAAGAGTGAGGCTGAAAAATTCTTCTTGAAGGCTATTGAGCTGGACCCCACCAAAGGAAACTGTTACATGCATTATGGTGAGTGGTTGATAGTTTTTTTTCCCATGTCCCCCACGTTTACAATGAATGTTGATACGAGATTTAGGTTGTGCTGGCAAAGAACATTTTGAGAGGACATTGACTTTGCTGTTGTAGATGTAGCCTCATGCTATAGTCTTGCCTTCTTGTTCAAAGCAGTCACGTTAACAAGGGCTATGCCTTATGGTTACTTCTAGTAATTTTCATAGGACTTCAGTGGGGCAAGGTATTTTCACAGTTGTGGGGTTGTTTTTTTTTTTTCAAGTTCAGTTTGGAGTTTAAATGAGGTCTCGTCAGAAAATCATCTTGCTCCTTGCCTGATGCGTGGTATATAATTAAAATATTAGCTTTTCGTTCTAAATGTTAATGTATTGCTCACTGAATGTATCATTTTGAAGTTTTAGAGGCTTACATTTTGGCCTCAGGGTCTTGCTTTCTGGAAGATACAGAGTTACCCCAGCCTGTTCTCTAAATGCCTGAGATTGGGGTCGAGGATAAAAACTGTAAAGGCTGTAAAGGATGTGTCTCTCACTCGGTTTATCTTAATCAGTCTGGAATGAAGTTACATAACAACTCTGTCACACTCCATGCTGTCATTAGTAGTGAGTCATGTGTTCAGTGAGGCGAAGTATATAGCTGGTTTGGTGTCGGGTAAGATGTGCTGATTTCTACCATATTTTCATTTGAACTGGCTTTCAAGGAGCCTAAAAGCATTTACTTTTGCTGATCCCTTGGAAAATAAAAACAAATTTTTGACCACTGTTGTCTTCGATGTGTTTGTTTTATCAAGTAGTAAACTTAAAGATGGATGAAAATGAAAAATCTTGGGAAAATAAAGCTAATATGCTTGTATAATATTAAATTTCTTCTTCCATTTCCCAACTGGTAAAAATAGATCAGTGACAGGCTATGAGTGTGGAAAATGGAAATAAAAAAATGGAGGATACACTTAACCAACCACCGGTCCATTTGTTTATATTGTGTGTATATGTTTATAAACCTAGGGTTGTGATACTTTATCTTTCCAGCATAACACAGCATGTAATTTCACACAACTTATTGCATCACCACTCCTGATTTTGTTTCACAATGCAGTTTTATTACCATGTTAAAATAGTAGTCAACTAATTTAAGTTTGTTGCAGAATTTAGTTTACTTCTTCAGGTTTTCTTATATGAAATATTTTAAATTAGGATTTTCTCATGCATATTATTTTGGGTGCCCCTACTGAGCTGAAGTAATTCCCTGATTATTTTCTATGAGTGCTAAAGGACCTCTTGTCATTTTATGAAATAGGATTTTTTTTATCCTGTCTTGCTGCTTGCATTTTCTGTACCTCAGACTAATCCTACCTACTGCATCTTCTAAGCTTGTTTCCCATAATTTTATTATACGCTTTAGATTTTTCACATTCATTTCCTTTAAACTTCATCATTGCTTCATCTGAAATGCCACTGAAAAAAGTCACTATTTATTAATTTTAAGAGTTAGCCCCCTTATTTATTATTCTGACTTGTCTGTCTTTACCCACTTCTATCTTTTTATTTATTATTGTTTTTTATATTACAGTATTCTCCGGAAAATAATTTTTTTTTCCAGTGGTAGTAATAGGGAATATTACTCCAATGAGAAATTTTGGGATTTAGTTTTAACAGAAAGTGAAACAAATCTTTATTTTGTATGTTATTTGGAAAACAGTGATAGATGTTCTGTAGATGCATGTGTAAAACTGATTCTTCTTAGTACTCGGGGTTATTTTAATTTTTTGGCATATACCTATTATTAGAAGTACATTTATTTTCCAAGGGAGGAATGAGTTCATAATTCAATATATTTTTATGAAATAGTTTCAATATTTTTTCCCCACTCTGGAATAGGAAATGGAAAGGACTGAAGATGAGGCATCAAAAAGTAGTAGTTAAGGCAAAATAACCTACAAATAGACAGGAAGCCGATAGCTGAGGGCCTCATATTCCTACCTCACTGTCCTCAGGTTATTTAAAAATGTACATTTAAAGGAATATTAATGATTTTTATTTGGAAAAAGTCTGCTTCAAATGACTAAAATTTAGAACTGAAAAGTTCTTTTAAAATTATCTAATATAACCCCTGTTGTACAAATAAGTAGATTGAAACCAGGAGAGATGAAGTTGATTTGCCCAAGTTAGCTGTAAATAACTAAATTTTGGGTCCCTTGATAACCATCATTGCGTTTTCTTCTGTAATATATATTCCATTTCTTTCACAACACTGTAGATAGACAGACAAGTAGGTAGATAGGTGGCTGGGTAGGTAGATAGATATTTTTGATTAGTCAGCCCTTCTGTGTAGTTTTAGAATGTCAAATTCATACAAATCATAACTTAGCTTAAAATTCTTAAGGAAGGGTTTTTATTAATTTTAATATGTATAAGATGCAAAGCACTGTTCTCTTTTCAGAAAGTGAGTCTGTGCTATGTAGGCAATAAATAGGATGATGTCATTTTTAGAAGATGATGTGGTGGGCAGTAGGGTACTTCTTGAAACCAAATAGTCAGGTTAAGCATCTTTGAGGAGGTGATATATGAAATCTTAGCTTATGCCAACTCTTTGAAGAGCCAGATAAGAGCATTTAAGACAAAAGAAACAGAAAGTTCAAAGGTCGCAGGCAAGAACAAGCTTGTGTTCACAGCAAAGAAAGAGGCAAATGTGACTGGAGCATATTAAACCTGATGGGAAAGTGGGAGGAGATGAGCTTGGAGAGGAGGCAGGGCTAGAGCCCAGGGGCCTTTGTAACCAAGCTAAGAAGTTTGCATTTTATTTTAAGAGCAATGGAAGGGACCATGTGGCAAGACAAGATGAGAGAAAGGTCAGAGTAGAGCGAGGGGAACCCTATTGCTGTCTCACAGGCAAGAAAATGGTGGTGGCTTAGGCCGGGGAGTGTTGTGGGAATGCAAATATTTAAATTGAAATTATACACTTACCTTCCTTAGAAAATTCTAAGGTAATTTTTGCACCATCAATATCTAGCATATTGCCATGTCACAGTAATGTGCAATAAATGTTGAGCTCGATATATTCTTAATTTTAGAATTGGATGGAGGTTCCAAAACTGACTGAAAGTTTGTTCCGTTAGAATTTGTTTTACTCTTTGTCCAAGAAGATGCATACTATGATTTTTATATCAGTTCTTCTCCAACTTACTGGTTATGGATATTCTTAGGGTATTTATGCCCATGGATTGAATGAATAATAACACTTCTTCAGCTTAAAAATAAATGTTTAAATGAAATGTTAATGTTAAATGAATGTTTATGTAACGTAAATGAAATGGTAAATGTTGTTTTGAGTCTTTTTTTTTTTTTAATGTTTTTGCAAATGCCAGTGAAAATGCCAGAGTCAGTGAGTTTTGTTCTATGGGAAATTCACTCTGCTGGGTGATGGTGTGCTTTTCATTTGCTTGTTAATGATACAAGTGACTTGGAATATGCCATTCAGTTGGGAATAGACAGGAAATTACAGGAATTTATACTGGCTGCAATGGCAATTAGAAGGCAGTATTTAAAAGTACTATTAGTTATTTTTGTTTTGAATCCACTAGTTTTATGTCTTGGGAGAAGGGATTGCATTAGAGATTGCCTTTTTTTCTTCATGTTGGCTTGCAAGAAAGAAAGCAAGGCAGGTTTTTAAAACTGGTTTAATAAGTTTGTTAAATGTAGGCCTCTGTGGTACCTATAGTCTCTGGGATTAAGATTCCCCATCTCTAAAGTAAAAGGGTTGATGTGGGCTTCCATAATGTTTTCCAACTCATATTTCATGTTGTGTCTAATATATACTTAATTTCTCACTGGTCTTTCATCAGAAATTTTAAGGAATGTATAAAAAATAGGTTTCAAACTATTTTATCCATAATAGTGTAATGTTGTATTCATATCTCATCAAGCTTACAGTGTACTCCCATGTCCATAAAAAACAAATCATGTCTAATCTTTACAGAATTTAATTTATAAATGTCAAAGGTGAACATTTGGTGCCCTGATGTCTCATGTGGGCCTGTTGTTCAAGGGATTCTCCATGAATTTCCTTTTGGCTCCAGTAGAAAGCTTCTGCCAAAAGAATGAAAGTCAAGACAAGTCCCTCCTTGTCTCTTTGTCTTCCTTTGTTTTTTTTTTGTTGTTGTTGTTTTGTTTTTTTGTTTTTTGTGGTACGTGGGCCTCGCACTGTTGCGGCCTCTCCCATTGTGGAGCACAGGCTCCGGACGCGCAGGCTCAGCAGCCATGGCTCACGGGCCCAGCCGCTCCGCGGCATGTGGGATCTTCCCGGACCGGGGCACGAACCCACGTCCCCTGCATCGGCAGGCGAACTCTCAACCACTGCGCGACGAGGGAAGCCCCTTCCTTTGTTTTTTAAAGAATTACTGGAAAAAACATTTTTTCAGAAAGAATATATTATAAATCGTTTCTTTATATGCATAGTAGTAAATTTGATATAGACTGAAACAACTAAAACCAATACATATTTGTTATAAGGTACCTACTATGCTTAAATCTGGGGCAGATAGAAAGTCATTAGATATTAAGCAGCAAAGGATAAAAAGTTAAAAGGGAGCAGGTTGTGACAAATGGTAATGAGAAGAAGTACTCTTTTATGTAGATGTTGGACGGTTCTTCTTTTCCCATCTACCTCTTAACCATAGTTTCTAAGAGCAAAGACTTTATTGTCTTTTTCTTCATTATCGATCCTCTCTCTGGGTGATGTTCATTTCCAACAATAGTGACAAGTCCTGATCTTCTTCCTCCAGTTCAATATTTAGCAAGCACTATACTAGATGTAAGTGTACCAAAATCAAGTCCAGCTGCTCGCTGCTCAAAAGCCAATACTCAAGAGGCAAGTATTGGTAGAAAGGAAAAGTTTGATTTAATCAGAAGGCCGGAAATCTGGGGAGAAGGTGGACTCATGTCCCAAAACTAACTCTGAAGATTCTGCTCAGCCATGCCAGTTTTTAAAGGTAAAAATCTCAGTGAATCATCAAGACAGGAGGTCAAGCTCTGCATCGTTTTCCATTGTAGGCAGGCTGGCTGACTCCTCATGATCTTTCTTCAGATGTTATCTTGCCCATGAGGACTGCCTGCAGGATCGCTAAGGGAGCTGCTGGGGGTGGAAAGCTAGTCATTCTTTAACTACTTAATTGTTCATTCCTACTTCTTTTAATTTAGAGAAAGAATCAACAGGTTAGGCAAGGTATTGTGCACATTCAGTAAAGCATAAGTCAGGAGTTAGGTTGAATGTTACCTAGTGATCTCATTTCTATAATTAAGGTTTAAGGGGAACAGAAATAGACAAACAGGAAAGGGGTAAAAGAGCTCTTACAAATCCCCATTTGTCAGACATCATTCCATTTCTGTGGGATTAGGGATGAAGGTCCATCTTCTATAACTTCTTCATGCTGGCATAGGGCACCATATTCTCAGAGTAGAAGATGTTGACATGACTCTGTAGCATCTCTTTGCTGACAATTTTAGTTGTCTGCTTACATATATGGACACAGCAAGCTACAATTATTTTGATGCCGACAAAGATATAGATTATTATGAGCAACAGTGTTAATCCCATTCACTTGAGGCCAGTTCTTGGAATTGTGCTACCAATAGATTCAGTACTGCTCAAGATGGAGCAGCTTATGTCATGGCTACAATCTGGTCATCATGCAGTTAGCTTTTTCCCCTCTGGTAGTAATTACAGTATCTGTAAAAAAAAAACTCAGGAATGTGCATCAGACACTGAAAGATTCTGTGACGCTCTTGTCCTTATCACTAACTACTTGAGTCTGCTCTTTTGTGACTCAGGGAGGCTTGGGAAACTTCAGCTTTTCTACAAACAAGAGTCAGGGGACATGGAGGGACCTTTGTACTTGGGTGGGAATTGGGGTGGGGAGCCACAGGATTCTGCTCAGTTCCACAGGGAACAAGACAGGCTCCAATGTAGACTGCAGACTGAAGAGGGAGGCACAAATTATAAAAATAATGATTTAATTACAATTACAATTAGTTTTTAAAAGGAGACACAGTATCAACTAAAGGGCCTTGACCCGGGTGCCTGGGGTGCAGGAGAGCCGTGCCTGGTGCATGTAAGCTTTATTTAAATGATGAGTAGGAGTTCTCCAAACAAAAGTGTAGAACTGAGGGGATGCAATAAAGAACATTAAAGCAGAGAATATGCTTGAGGCAGAAGGCACGGCATGTGTCTGGGGAATAGTTCAAGGACAGAACTAGGACCATAGTTAGATGCTAAGAGAAGATACATAGAATGTACATCCAAACTGAGGAAATTCAAATTATGAGAGCTGATCATTTTTCATCTTGGGCCCACAGAGAAGTGTGGACTTTTTTAAACTATAATTATCTTTATTATTTTTTAGAGGCATTACTATCAACAAGATTAGAATCCTGAAAACTTCTTACTACATTTATCAAACAATTTATGATCTAACCCAGTGTTTTCGGACCCTGATCTTCTTTGGGTGAGGTAGGAATGGATCCCAATACATTTGACTAAGATAATAGAAGTTCAGAATTTTCAAGTGACTCTTCAGATCAGAAATTTTCAACATATGTCTGTAGTGGGAGAAGAACTTGAAAATCCAGCTCTTTCAACTTTTTAAGTCCAGAACTTTCTGTTAATGTTGTAGTCTGTTTTTCTCCAGCATGGTTTATATATATTAAATTTCATTTTAAAAAGTAGTTACTGAAGAAAATTGTTAAAATATTGGGTTTGACTTTTCATCAGTGAACACTAAAAGAAGCAGCTTGAAAACTATATAATGGGTTGAACTGGTGAGAGACCTATGGTTTTTATTGTTTGTAATTAAAATAGAATATGGCAGTGAACTGAGGTTGGTTGTAACATTTCATTTTTAATCACGTCAGAAATTGTAAGAGTAATTTTAAAAATTAAATAATGACCTAAATC
This sequence comes from Delphinus delphis, assembly GCF_949987515.2. Classification (NCBI taxonomy): domain Eukaryota; kingdom Metazoa; phylum Chordata; class Mammalia; order Artiodactyla; family Delphinidae; genus Delphinus; species Delphinus delphis. The sequence goes on from NC_082693.1 coordinate 66,515,214, forward strand.
GTGGTATTTCCTTGATTAAAAATGAAAATATATTTTTGGCCTTTGCAAAAATTACATTGAGATTCCAGTTATATTCAATGCTTAGGACGAAAACATTTTGCTAAAATATCAGTGCTTTGTGTGTTTTTACTGCTCCAAGGACAGTACAGGTAGTTTACAGGGGTATAATTAGAATTGGATTTTTCTAAATGTTGTTCCAAACTATTTCACTTTTTGCCTAGGATTTTTATTTTTAAATTCCCTCTTATAACAATGCATTTAGTAATTTAATTTAATCTTCCTACCTGTGTGTATTTTACATGAGATACTTTCCAGAGACGTTTAGAGTTAAAACTTTCCCATGAGTAAAATGGGAAGAAATAGGGAAGGAATTAGCTAAGCTTACAAGCCAAAAATGAAGGGAAAATTAAATGATTAATTTGTTTCAAAAAAGGGATGTAGTTAAAGGACAAATAGTAAAGTGATAGGAAATAATTTCCTTAAAAGTAAAAGCTAAAAGATCAGGCTACTTAAGACATGAGAAACTCTATAAAACTATGAGGAAAATCGAATACAAAGACCAAGGGTTACGAACAAACAATTCCCAAAAGAAGAAATGTAATAGCTTTTAAAAGATAGGTAAACATACAATTTCATTAGAAATCAAAGAAATTCAAATTCAAGTAAAGAATTCAATGAATTCTTTTTAGCTGCTCTAGCACTTATTCTGAGTAATTCTTCACTTGGTAATATATCTTAAGTAAATATAATGTTTTTCTATGTTTACCAGCAAAGATAGTAGTATTGCTATTTATTAGAGGCAAAAATTTAAAAAGCATCTAAATGCCCCAAAAAGGAAAATAATTAAATAAATTATGGTTATCCCCTTTTGAGGAAATATTATAAACCCTAGGTTAAATTTATAAAGAATAACAACAGCAGAGGCAACTATCTATGTTACGGTACATGAAGAATGATTAAATTATACAAAATAGCTATATCATTAAAAAAGCAAAGTAAAACAAGTAAACAGTGTTAAGAATGGATATTTTAGCTTTTTGGACTTTTACAGTCAGTTTTTTTTGGGGGGGGGACAGGCTTAATGTTTTCTATTTTATGTTTTCTTTAATGAGCATATTAGTTTTGGAAGGACTAAATTCTTTAGCAAAATGTGAAAGTACAAGCATCTTAATCTATTGCTCAGTCTGTAGAAAAGATAGGAAAATTATTATAGTAACCGAATAATTATCCAAAAATTATTTAACAGAACTCAACATGTAAAACTTAAGATAAAAATTAAGTGAGAAAGGAATAAAAAGTAGAGCAAGGCATCTTGTCTGAATTCTCTATTAAATACTGTATTTCCATGATGAATTCATCAAATATAATAACAGTACAAACATTTACTAAGTGCTTTTGTGTCCTGAGAAATTCGCATTTGATCCCCTCAAAAGCCAGGCGATGAGATTACCTGTCTCCATTTTACAATGAGGAAGGTGAGGTCATCAAGCTGTAGGGTAGATTACCTAAGATTTCAATGCCACTTAGTATAGAGGCAGCATTTGAACCAGAACAGTCCTGACTGCTGTGTTGCACTGTCATCACCTCTATGTCAGTGTAAGAGATGAACACAGATATTTTACATCCATGGATGCTTTATTGGTGGATGATACAATATATATCAAATACACTGAAAGTTGGGAATCACTCACCTTTTATTATCATTCGGGACATTTAGAGGTAGAAGACTATTTCTATTTATCTTGTCAAACATGGACAACTCATTTAAGGTCCAAGCTTCAGTGAATGATGAGGTGGTCTTTGTTCTTCTGTTGTTTTTTACCTTTTTATTCTGAAGCCATAAAAGACTTGAAAATAAGAGGGAGAAGTCTTTATGGAATTCATGCATTTACGATGAATATTCCATTCTTGGTTCTATCTGAATTTTCTTTTGAGGAAGGAGAATAAGTAAGAATTTTGTGTACATATAATATTTATTATTTTGAATCTACTACTTATTGGCCTTTTAAATTTCATTTCCAATAACCTTTTATAGAAAGTATAGTATAAAATACTACTTAAAATATAAACACTTTATATAAAGTTTTAGTTTTCACAGTACAACTAAAACTCTTAATATATTAAGTACATAGTATATCAATCTATAACCCCTATGCAGTGTATACTTGAGCCTTGTAAGCATTTTTCATAAAACACATTTAAAAACCAACTCAGGGCTTCCCTGGTGGCGCAGTGGTTGAGAGTCCGCCTGCCGATGCAGGGGACACGGGTTCATGCCCCCGTCAGGGAAGATCCCACATGCTGCGGAGCGGCTGGGCCCGTGAGCCATGGCCGGTGAGCCTGCACGTCCGGAGCCTGTGCTCCGCAACGGGAGAGGCCACAACAGTGAGAGGCCCGTGTACCGCAAAAAAAATAATAATAAAAATAAATTTAAAAAATAAAAACCAATTCATTATGGTGATAGCAATCAGGCATCACGCAGCCTGGCACCGTTGTCATACAAATGGCCACTTGTTAGTAGTACAGCTGTAAGCAAATGTCTTTACCTCTCCGCGCTCCCATTTCCCCATACGGAAGATGCTCATAATACCATACTTCTGAGCTTCCAAAATGACATAGGTCTGACTCACTGTCTTAGTCCATTCAGGCTGCTGTAACAAAACACCACAGACTGAGTGTCTTATAAACAACAGAAATTTATTTCTCACAGTTCTGGAAGCTGGAATTCTGAGATCAGGGTGCCAGCATGGTCCGGTGAGGGCCCTCTTCTGGGTTGCAGATTTCCCCTTGTATACTTGCACGGTGGAAGAAATGAGGGAGCTCTCTGAGGCCTCTTTTATGAGGACACAAATCTCAGAACCCTCGTGACCTAATCACCATCCAAAGGCCCTACCTACTGACACCCTCACCTTGGGAGTTAAGATTTAGACCATAGCGCCCACCAAGTTTTATTATATTTATTATATTTCAAAAAAAGAAATGAATACTATTGTTATAAAATGTACAAGGATTATAAGATGCTTCACAGTACTAGAATGATTAAATCAATTCAAGTAATATGGCGTGGGCTGACTCCAGAGTGTTCAGAATTTACATAAAGGAAAGTGCTTAGTGTCATGCCAGGCACATATGTATCCATTAATGCTAGTACTCTTATTATGGAATCTCAGTGTCAAACAGTTACATTTCTGACCCAGTGCTGGGTGCTTTTATGTACAGTTTGTCACTCCAGTAATCTAACCCTGTTAGATCAAAATAACATTATCCCTGTTTTACAGATGCAAGATTTAAGGTATCAAGAGTGTAAGTGACATATCGAAGGCCCTTATGCATAGTAACTTGGAAGAGCAAGGATTTGAACCTTGTCTGATCTCCAGGCCGTGATATTTTTATGGTTTGCCTGGTGCTTTCACAGTTTCACTCTTAGGAAATATGAGCCTGATGGGTCTTCAAATGTGACACAGATCCAGAATGCTGAGATTTTGGAGGACTGCTGGTGGAGAAACCCACGGAGCTCTCATAATCATGTACTTGAAAGCCTCAGGAAGGAAGGGCAGCTTGAGGTCATCAAGATGGGGAAAGAGCCTGACAGGGGCAGATGGAGGGAAGGAGCTTAAGTAGAGGGGAGTGAAAAGAAAAGACAGGAGGCAAGGCACCAACCCCCACCGTGGGCAGTTTTATTCATGCTGCCTTGTTTATTCCTTCTGATAACACAGTGAGGTTATCCTTGTTTAAAAAGTGAGGAACCTGAGGCTCAAAACCAGAGAATCTTGAAAATAACCAGGTGGCCCTTCTCCAGCACTGAACACAATACCTCACACAAAGAAGGTGGTCAGTCAATATTTTGTTCAATAAAAGAATGATTAAGGGAGGATAGACTGGCTTTCAGTTGGTTTTACTCTTTCCTTTTCTTATCTCTGCTTCCATTTTTTGCATGGGAATATAATCTACCTTGTTTAAATCATTTGTGACCAAATCTTGTTTTGCTAAGAGAAAGGTACAGTTAAGTTCTTGTCTTAGTCCACTAGGGCCGCTATAACAAAATACCATAAACTACATGACTTACGAACAACAGAAATTTATTCCTCACAGTTCTAGAGGCTGAAAGGCCCAAGATCATGCTCAGGTCGATTTGCTGCTGGTGAGGCCCGCTTCCTCATTTACAGCCATCTTCTATCTGTGTTCTCCTGTGGTGGAAAGGAAAAGGGAGCTCTCCGAGGTCTCTTTTATGTGGGCACTGATCCCATTCATGAGGGTCCCACCCTCACGAGCTAAGCACCTCTCAAAGGCCCCACTTCCACATACCATCACTTTGGGGGTTAGGATTTCAGCATATGAACAGGAGGAAGGCACAGACATTCAGACCATAGCAACAATTTACATATATTCTTTTGAAGATTTTGTATAGGACTCAAAAAGCTATAAAAGCAAGATGACGAGAACTGAATTAAGTTTTGGATTAGGGCACAGAAAATGCACTGGATTTCGGATGGCAGATCTTGGATTTTGGAAGGAGGCACACCCAGCCCTACTGCCGATTATCTCCTTGAGCATGTTCCACCTTCCGCTAGCCTCTCTGCTGCTCAGTTTCTTAATCTGGAGATGATTGCTACTGCCTCAAGTTGTGAGGATTCACTTGCAATTTCATAAAATAACTAGCATATAATAAATGCTCAGTAAATTTTAATAATGGCCATTTATTCTTTTAAGATTATAGTGGAAACCATACTAATGTCCTGGAATGAATGAATTGTATAGAAAAATTTTTGAATAAGATACATAAATAAGGGACAGAAATTAGGGGAAGAGGAGACAGAATAAAAACCTAGGAATTAAGAAAAATAATAAATCCTTACCTGTCAACGTGCAGACAGGACCAGAGAGAAAGGGAATAATTGCTTATAAGAAGAAAGAAGATTATAAGTTACAAGTAATTGGGAACAGGGAAAGAAAGGGTGGGGAGGAAAGAGACAGAGACAGAGACTGTTTTTCCAGTCTTAGCTATTTGACTTAGTGACCGAATGCACTTGGGAGATTCTTGTTTGCATTCTGCCTCTGCTTAATTAAAACAATTGTTCCCAAAGGTACGTTCGTGTACCCTGCCATTGACTCCTCCGTGCCTTCGTGGATGCATCTGTAAGTGAATACCTCCACAAAGCCCTTAGAGATGGTGTGGAGCACAGTGAGAAGACTCTGAGCTCTTCTTAGGAAGAGGATGTAAGCTCTTTGACCACCTCTCTCCATTCTAATTACCACCTGCCTTAACTTAGTCTCAGAGGCATGTTCCTTTCTGTAGTGACTTCGGTGTCTGCCACATCTCTTTCCTTACAGCTGCTTTGTCTCAGGTTACACAATATCCCAGAACAAAGTGAGGCTGCTTACCTCTGTCTTTGATTAGGTTGTACCCCTCATTTAGTTATGTCTTTCTCTTCATCTTTAGGTGATGAAACTCAGATTGTTTCAAGTGTTAGCATGAACGTCTCACTCTTGATGAAGCACACTTGATCTCTATTGAATCTATGTATTACTTAAACTTATAATGGGATTGGGTTGCTTCTCCCTCTGTGCCCCTTCCCCCACTCCTCCGCTCTCTCTGGTCTCTTCAACTCCTCTCCAGTCTCCTCTCTTCTCCTCCTTGCTCCCCGCTGATTCCCATTCCCCATCTGACAGTCTTCATAACTCCATCAGTTTCATAACCCTTCTGGAAAGAGTCAGGGTAGAAATAAATGCAATAAAGCAATGCTAACCTTCCTGACCTCCTTTTCAGGTGAGCACAGAGCCCTGGCCTGCTGTTCTTCCACTCTCCTTTGCACTGGACACCTTTCATGCCACCTGTCCAATTCAGGGCAAATTCTTGGCCTCATCCATGTCCCTGGATCTTAGGGACAGATCCAGGGCCTTCCAGCCTCAAAGTGAGCAGTCCAGATTGATCTACTGGGCGTCCTTTTCCTTGTTTCCCCGGCCCACCTGTTTTCTTAGCCAGTAACTGTGGCACATTTATCACACTGAGTCTGTCTCAGTAAACCAGAGCTTTTATTAACTCAGGCAGCCAATGCACAAAAACATAAAGCAACAAAACTCATAGAAGGGCAGGGGAGAGAGATCGGTTTGAAAAGTGAGAGCATACCTCACTCAGACATTCAGCAAGCTTCCCTTCCGAGAAGCAAGAGAGAAGGTTGTCCTCCATAATTTTATTTCTCCCAGGCATAATGAGCACACATTAACAAGTAGCCTGTCTTCAGCAGACTCTCTTTTCAACAGCTCATCTAAATCCTGACCATTGGGTTATCACCCGCGCTGTCTTACCAGGAATGCATTACTCACCTCCCCTAATAGAAGCAGCCCATGAAGGGCTCACCTCAGCTCCACTTTACCCACTCTTCTTGTTATCGTTAGATGTCACCAAAAGCAGTCCGCCCAGATCCTTCCACTGTGGCTTTTTCCTTGTTCCAGTCATCTGAATCTTTGGAGAAAGCCCTCAGGCATAGATTGCTTCTGGATACTAGTAATGTTCTTTTTCCTGATCTGACTTCTGATTATATGACCATAGTCACTTTGTAAAAATTCACTTACTTGTGCCCTTTATGTATATTTAAATTTGATTATAAGTTGAACAAAGCCAAACAATGCACCTCCATCCAGAAATGATGCACTTAGCTTGATACCTTGCACACCTCCCTTTCAAATTTATATCCGTTTATAACTAGTTAAACTATCTCCATAATCTCCTCTTTCCTCTGCTAGATGGGAACTATTCCAAGGATCAATGTTGCATTTATCTTCATATCCCCCATATCTTGTTTATACAAGGCACAATGTACATATCTTGGGTTGGATACTTTAACCTACAGTTTCTTCATTTCCCAAACCATTCAAGTGATTCCATAGTACAATGGAATATAATAAACTTTAGCCACCTTAGGTAGTTTGAACTGTTCTGGAATTAAGATATCTTTGAAGGTATAATTGATGTCTGGATCACTTGTTGTATTCCGAGGGAAATTCAAAGCTCTAAAGCCATGGCCACGGCCACCATGTTGCTCAAGTCCAAGAGACACATTCATAGAGACATCATTGTGAATGGCACCCTTGAGAATTGTGCAGTGCCCAGCATGTGTGGCCATTCACTGCAGCCCTCCCTGAAAATCACTGTGAGATGAGAGGCTATGAATAGGCAAGTGCCTGGTGACCTGGGCTAACTAGGTCCTAGCTTGCTCTGGAAGATGAAGCAGTATGATTAGTTAATTCAGTCCTGCCATCGAATATGTATCTATTAAATCCCCACCATGTGCCAGGAAGTAAGAGAGTGAGCCACTGTGATATATGGGGAAAGAGCATTCCAGGTAGAGGGAATGGCAAAAGACTGTGGAGCATGGGTCTTTGTTACTCTGGTGTGTTAGATGAACAGCAAGGGGCTAATATAGTTAAGTAACCAAGAGGGAGAGTAGTAGAAGACAAAGGAGTTGAGGTCAGAGAACTGATGTAGAGGTTGGGGGGAGAGCCCCGTGCTGGTCATATCAGGCAGTGTAGTCCAGTGTAATGACTTTCACTTTCCCTGGGTCAGCTGTAGAATGACGGGATCTGACAGGATCTCTCTGCTGTGCTGAGAATACCCTGTAGAACCAAGGGCAGAAGTGTGGAGACCCATGAGGACGTTATTGCTGTAATCCCGGGGGAGAAGATGGTTTGAGACAGGGTGGTATCAGTAGAAGTAAGACAATTCTGGATACATTTTGCTCATCTGATGTCCTCTCTAAGGGGAACTATTTTAACGCAAATGTTATGTTCTAGCTGTTATTTTATAAGTAAGATTTTCATTTGCCTTTGACCATTTTTAAAGCTATATATGAATGATTTTTTACTAAAGAGAATTGGATCATTATGACACTTATTACAGATCATTTTATCTCCTTAATTTAGTAGCATTGATCATAAGAGTGAATTTTTCAGAGTATTTTAGTAAGAAATGACAGTTCCACTAAGCTAGGGAGTTTATATGCAGAACTTTTAAGCAGCATTTGAGCCTACGGCTTAAGGCCAGCTTACAATCTTATGGATTTCTACCTTTCAGACAGCTTTTTAAATCCAGGAATTAATGAAAGATTGATCTTCACAGGCTTGTCATATCGATATGTTGGTAAAAATCTACCAAGTAATTTAAATTGTTCGGTTAGAGAATTGTCCAGAGAAGAAGTGGTATCCCTTTAATACTGAAACAGTTGAATCCAAAACTGTTGAATACTTTTCCCCTTTTCCCATGTTAGCCTGTGAGGAGACTGACGCTCTTCGTATCTGGACCTCTAGAGAATGCTTTCTCTTTTTATATCCTCTTCTGTTTTTTCCTATTCAAACGTCTTTTTTCTTTCTTTCTTTCTTTACAGTTTCTCATCTTGTTTTTTTCTCCCTTTGATTGGAGAAATGAAATAAGATGATAATAATTAACTTGGGTAAGACAAATTACAAACCAAAGAAATAATGATAAAGTGTGGTAGCACAATACACCCCGGAGGACAAAATATATTTTACTTAAATTTTTGTGGTTTCTTTATTTGAAAGTCTACTCAAGTATCAAACACAAAGAATGTGTTTGTCTGCTATATCTGAAAGAAAAGTGATGTCTCAGAGATCTAGTCTGCAAATGAGGGATAAAACTCTTAAATCTCCTTATTTCGAGTTTGAGAGAGTAAACTCATATGTAATGAGTATATCTTATTCACACACATATGTATTTCTAGCTACACATGTATGTGTAACCTGGTCATCATGCCAGTAATATGAGGAAGGGCGTGCCACATGCACTTGATTTCCAGAAAAGTTCAGTCTAACTGGTAGCCAATCCCAGACATGGAGTCCCGAGTATGGTGCAAAACATTTATTTTCTTGTTCCCATAAGACAACTGGTTCTCAAACTGTGGGCACCCGACTGGCAGCATCAGCTTTAGTTGGAAACTTCTTAAAATTGCAAATCACAGGCTCTGCCCCAGACCTGCCGCATCTGAAATTCTAGGGATGGGACCTAGCTCTCGGTTTCATCAAGGCTTCCAGGTGATTGTATATGCCCTAAAGCTGGGGAACCACTGGGAAAGGCAACCTTTCAGGTCTTACAGAATCCACCAATGTGGATGGACTCCCCAAAGTGCCTGCCCTTCTCAAATGTTCTTGCTTTCCTTTCCTAACACCTTTCACTTCGCACAGTGTCCTAGCTCCATTGTGTCTCAGACTGAGGTACCCTCAATCTCAGAGCCCCAGTAGCCGCTCCTACCCACAGAACTTCAGGATCTGGCTCTGTCTTGGTGGGCGCAACTGTCGACCTTTATATTCTTCAGTGAAGAGCGCCTCTGGCTCACTTGCTAGTATTGATCACTTCTCCTAAAACTGATTCAGTGCCTTATTGTGTAAAACAGTTCACTTCCCAGTAGTAATCAAGACAGGAGGATTGCGATCAACAGCCTGTCACATATGCTGTAAGTGGGGCAGCGGTATTGGGACAATTCTGGTTTATTCCCCCTCGTTCCAGCACAGTTGACAATACCATTCTCTTTCACTCTTTTAAGTACTCTAGTTTAGATGGTAAATCAGAGTACAGTGAACTTAAATCATAAGCAGTTCTACCACTATTGGAAAGTGGTCAAAGAAGGATTCACCAAGAAGGAAATGTTTTAGGGCATAAAAATGAAAGATATCCAAGAGGTAGGCAAGACAGGCCTGGAGCTTGGGGTGGGACAAGGCAGAGAAACCTTAGAGGCTGAGGGTTCAGGACAAATAAGGATGTGAAGCAACAGGTTACACTAAGGGAAGCGGAAGTAGTTCAGAGTCTGGAGCCAGGGTCTGGTGGGAGCAATAATAGAAGAAGCTGGTGGAAGAGGAGCAGTTAAGGTCATCTTTTTGTTTGTTTGTTTGTTTGTTTGTTTCTTATTCCCCCAACAGCGTATCAATTTAGGCTCTTTGGATAATTATTTAGAAGAAACCTAGTATGTCTTTGTTTCCTTATTTATGTTGGTTCTATGTATTTGAAATGCTTATTGCTCTATTTTCCATCAATTTTGGGCCCTCTTTCAAACCAACGATGACTATATAAACAGCATAATAATAACATACTTTCAACTTTGGTTCAGATTTTCAAATTCACTTTAAAAAGACATACCAAATGATTCACATTCCATAATGTTTTATGGCCTCATCATAGCAAAACACTAACCCTGGACTGTTGAGATCTATGGCCTGTCGAGAACAGAGTGCAGGGAATTATGCAAATACCTTACTAATATGCTGTGTTATTGTTTTTCTGAATGTTAATATGATGATTGAATCCTCCTGTTAGAAAATGATCGTATAGAAATTCTTTCTGTCACCATTTGCAATACACAAATTATGTGTTTCGTGTAGTTTTGTGATCTTGGAAGCTGCTTACAAAGT